>NC_037333.1:113552943-113865305 GCF_002263795.3 Bos taurus | reverse complement strand
GCTCTATGCGTGTAATTCCGACAAGCCTGTGGTTGTTCCCACCCGACACGGAAATCACTGTGCCACTCCGCTGAGCCACCCAGATGGCCGTGAAGGGCGGACTCTGGATACAAGGGCACCATGGGGCTTGTGAAAGCCGAAAGGGAAAAGCGCTCTTGACGCTGCATGCCATGGAATAGAAGTCGGACCCTTAGGGAAGTCAGGGATTAAAGCTGCAACTGCAGGCTGTTTTTCCATCATGGGGCAGCTCCGAAGGCTCGGGCTGGAACCCAGCCTGTCTGGACCTCAGACGCGTGCATGGAGGTCTCACGGCTGCACTGGCCACAGGCTGGAGGCCCCTACTTCGTGCCCTTGGGCCCTGGGCACACTTTGGTGTGGTAAGAGCCCTGGGACGCCTCGGGGGTGCCTCACTCCATCTGGGGTCTGAGATTACTGCCCCCCCACAATGTGGTGGGGAAGGTGGGCTCCTAAGACAAGTACTATCCAGAATGGTGAGTGCAACCTGAGTTGGAGCCCTGGAGCCCTGTGGAAGGTGAGTGCGCGTGTCGTCCTGGTGGGAGGAAGGGGCCAGGGAGGCCTTTGGGGGAAGGACATCTGTGCGGTATAGCACAGAGACAGAGAGGGAAGGACGGAGCCACCGGCTTTTCCTTCCACCCTCCCTGACATGCAAGGGAGCCCCTCCGAGCCTCGGTCTTCCCCCTGTAAGACGGGGGTGATGAGCATGAGTCCTCCTTGATTCCCACGCCCTGCGAGCTGCCTGTGCACAGCAGGTCCACAGGTGTTTGCCGAATGAATGAATGGCTGTTGGATGGACTGGAACAGAGGCTCCCTTACAAATGCGTCTGACTCGGGGCAGGGGGAGGGGGCACGGAGAGCAGCTCTAGGAGACTGGGGAGAAAGAATGCCAAAAAAGCCCTTGAAACGGTGCGGTCCCCTCCCGGGGGCGTTTCCTATGAGGACAGTAGTGGAGCCAGAGCTGGGGAAGGGAAGTGAGAGGCTCTACACGCGGAAGGGTCCTCACGGGGGCACTGCGGGGGGGACCCGCTGAGCTCCAGGAGCCTCGGATCTGACCCCACGGAGTCCAGTGTCACGTAGTCTGCACTGCACGTCTCAAGGTGACACTCTGCAGGGCTCCTTCAAAGCAGGGCTTGGGGAGACCAGGCTGGCCGCCTACCCAGAGGGGGCGATGTAGGGACGCCGCCAGGGCTTGGCCTTAGAGCCTCAGACTCATGCCAGCCCCCCGCCCCTGCCCCGCACATCCCTTGCTAACCCATCACTCAGACACTTGCTCCACAGGCGGGAGCCCGGGTCCTCCCCCCGCAGGCTGCCCTGTCCATCTGCATGCCTTCCCACTTGCGGGTCCCACCTCTGTCTCTTGCTCACTCTTTAGCGTTTTGCATAAGCATCACCTCCACCAAGGGCTTCCCTAGCAGCTCAGCTGGTAAAGAATCCACCCGCAATGCAGGAGACCCCGGTTTGATCCCTGGGTCGGGAAGATCTGCTGGAGAAGGGATAGGCTACCCACTGCAGTATTCTGGCCTGGAGAATCCTGTGGACTGTATATGTACATGGGGTTGCCCATGGGGGAGCCCCTGGGGTCGCAAAGAGTCAGACGTGACAGAGCAACTTTCACTTTTCACCTCCACCAAGAAGCCTGCCAGGCAGGGCCCATTGCCCTGGTATCGGGGCTCCCCTTGGCCCAGCCCTGAGCTCTGGGGCTCCTGCCACTCCCACGGTGGGCTCCTCTTGGGCCAGGACTGTGTCTGAGCACCTGAGTTCCCAGCATCACCCAAGCCGGGCCCTGGAGGAAGGAGGCTTAGGTCACACCTGATGAATGAATAAATGACAACTGAATGATAAGACATCAGTCTCACTTATCGAACAAGGCTGGGAAACTGCTATGGTAACGTGTAAGACTGGCTTGATACGCAACCTCCCTCGCTCAACAACATTCAATGTCTCCCCAGTACCCATAGGACTTCCCTGGTGGCTCAGACGGTAAAGTGTCTGCCTGCAATGCGGGAGACCTGGTTCAATCTCTGACTTGGGAAGATCTCCTTGAGAAGGAAATGGCAACCCACTCCAGTACTCTTGCCTGCAAAATCCCATGGATGTAGGAGCCTGGTGGGCTGCAGTCCGTGGGGTTGCAAATAGTCAGACACGACTGAGCGACTTCACTTTCAGTACTCACAGTGCCTCGTCCTCACCTGATGTCCATAGCCCCCACCTCCAATCTCAAACTTCCCTGCAGCCCTGCCCGCAGCCCCACATGTCCTGCCCCCCTCAAGGCCTTCGTGGGACCCTTGCCTTCACACAGGCAGGGCTGTTCTGTTCACACAGGCTATTCTCTGTCCCTGGAATGCTCTTCCTGCCCTCAGATTTTTCTGAGAAATACTGTGCCTCCCACAGTGCCCAAAAGGAGTAGGATGCCACCCACCCAGGTCAAGGCAGGCTTGTTTCAGCGTATCCCCTCCGCCGAGACCCACCCCGCCAAGCCTGCAGGTCAGAGA
This sequence comes from Bos taurus, assembly GCF_002263795.3. Lineage (NCBI taxonomy): Eukaryota > Metazoa > Chordata > Mammalia > Artiodactyla > Bovidae > Bos > Bos taurus. Next base: position 113,862,795 of record NC_037333.1, on the reverse strand, counting down.
TCCCTGGCCCTGGAGGTCAGGCCCCTCTGCAGAGGCCCAGTGCATGCAAGGCCTGAGCGCATCCGCTCAGAAACGAAGCTCAAGGAGCTCTGGTCTCCCTTCCTGGCCTTTCCCCGAGGCCAAGAAAGCTGAGCTAGTCAAGGGGAGACACACAGGAAACCGCGTTTGGTGCAGCCCCTGCTGAGTCGCCCGCCCCACCCCAGCCCGGGCCCATGTCTGTCACTTGGGATGACATCCGTTGGAGCACTCAGCTGGCTCCTGCCTGAAAGCCGCCTGGGGCCGGGGTGCCGGTGTCCCCTCCCCATCCCAGCTGGGTCTGGCCTCCAAGTCTGCCTCCCGTCCTTTCTGGAGTAAAGTTGCCCAGCTCTGGGGCCCAGCAGTGCTGAGATGAGAGGTCAGAAGTCAGGTGGAACAAATGAGGTGCTTGGGAGGAGAAAATGCCCTCCAGGAAGGGCTGGGCTGTGGGGAGTCTGTCTGTGGCCCTACTAGGTGCTACGTTTGTGGAGCACCTACTGTGTGCCCACCCCCGGAAGGAATAGGGATGCCATGGAGAGCGGGGGATGGGAAGATGGCGTCCCCGTGGGGCTGCAATGCTGGGTGCTGGGCTCAGGCCTTCATGCTGACTCTCTCTTATTCACCGGGCCCCCACAACTCTTTGTGGGGGGCAAGACGGACCCAGAGCAGGGGGGGCCTGCCAGGGTCAGCAACCAGGAAACAGCAGGGCGGGGCGTTACGGGGTGTGAGCGTGGCCTTGCAGCCGGGCACCCCGAGTCCAGCGGCTGTGTATCAGCTTTCTCCACCTTCTGAGACCCAGGTGCGCGGGAAGTCTTTGTTCACAGCAGCGACCATCCAAGCGTCTGTGCCAAGAAGCCCCTTCCTTCTTTCCCATGCATGTGTACCAGGTGAGATGGAGCTGGTGGTCTCAAAAACCAAATCCCCCAGGGACGCAGGGCTTCTCCATCCCCCTGCTCCAGGCTGCCTCTCTCCTACCGAGGTTTCTGTCCTGCAGAGGAGGTCCCTCCCACCTCCACACACCACGAGCTGATGGGTGGGAAACAGAGGAAAAATGCACAAAAAGGCAGATTCGTAACCTGCCCTGACCGTAAAACAGAGACCAGCTCCTTGGTGCCTCTGGTGTCCTGATCGGAAAGCAAGTATGTCATTCATTCATTCATTCAACTCACAAACAAGGAGGGCCAGGACTGCCCTGGCAAGCCTGGGCTCTAACCTGGCATCACGGTCCCTGTGGGGGGTTACTGTGGGGGTTGGGGTGTGGGGAAGGTTGCAGAGAGGTGGCTGCTTCCACCCAGCTCCTCCAAGGTGAAGGAAGACATGGGAGGCTCAGAGAGGCTGAGTCACCTGTGGAAGGTCACACAGCCCTGGTGCCAGGGCCTCCCCACTGCTGCCTGGGTGAGTCTCTTCTCTTTGAAAAAAGGAAGGAGAGAGCCCAGTGGCCCCCACGCCATCCGTGCTGCCCTGTTCAGGTGTTGCTAGGACCTGCGACTGTCCCTCCCTAAAGCTCCACTCCAAAGCCCACTTCCTAGGCTGGACTGTTCTCAGCCTTGAGGGGGAGAATGGGTCACCTCGTGACCCACTAAGGTCAGCCACCTGCCCGTCAACCCTGCTGGCTCCTGGGAGAGTACAGCAAGGTGGCGCATGCCAGCCTGAGGGAGGCGGGGGTGTGAGCAGAAGGGAAGCCTGACCCAGTGGCCTGTCTGCCACTGAGGCCACCTGTGGTTCCAGAGGACACGAGAAAATCCCCCTGACGGCTCAGAGCAGCTTCCAGGGCAGAGGTGGGGGAGGGGCTCCTGTCCCTCAGGGCCCACCTGGAAACAGAGCACCTCCTTCTGCTGTCCCTCAAGAAGCCTTGGGCCTCCTGGGAAAACACCCTTTGCGTCCCAGTTCCTAGGACTCAGGATAACTAAGATGCAGGAGGAACCGATTTAGCTACACAAAAGGTCAGAACTAGCTGGTTCTGGCTGACTCTGGCCCCAGGAGAGCCTAACTCTGTTTAGCAAACTGACTCTGGCAGTTTGGAGAGGGCTGCCTGTGTGTCGGGGGGACGCCGTGGGCTGACCGTCTGGCTAGGGCCTGCGGTGGCCAGGCTCCAGGCTTCCCACCTATGCCTGCAAGGAGCTCCTTGTCCCCAGCTACAGATGAGAAGAGTGAGGCCCAGCCTGACAAGGGACCTTGATTAAAACCCCCTGCCTGTTCAGAGCAGAGAGTGGGAGGACAGAGGCCGGCAACCCATGTCGGGAGGCAGACTGAATTCCAGCTCTGCTGTTTACTAGCCATCTGCTGGCCTTGGGGGAAAGTCACCTGCTTCCCGGGCCTCAGTTTCCTCATCTGTAAAATGGGGATAACAGCTTCAGTACCATGAAAGGATGAAGGACGACGAGGATGAAGGGGAGGAGTCAGCGGGGGCCAGCGCCAGGCAGACCCAGAGGGCCAGCTGGCTGCTTTCCCAGGCCCTCGACCTGTCCTACTCTCCTTTCTCCCCGCCACCCACCTGCATCTGAAGAAACAGCAGCTCAGAGAGATTAGGGTTCTCCTGAGCCCACGCAAGGAGGGAAGGAGGAAGGCAGAGAGCAGACAGATGGAGAGTGAGCTGAGACGAGCCGGCGGGCTTCACGGCCTCTTCCCCGCTGGGCAGCTGGGCCCACGGGCAGGGGACCCACCGGCTCCTCACCTGTTTATAGGCAGATCTCAGAGCACAGAGCTTCTTAGAGAGCCAGGCCCCGGGGCGGGGGCAGGCTGTTGGCCACTCCTCTGTCTCTGTCTCTCCATCTGTCTGTCTCTCTGGCTGTCACACGCACACCCCTCTGAGACACCTGTCCCACCAACAGGGCCTCCAGGCTGTGTGCAGGTCCTGTCCCAATGGACAAAGCTCAGACCATCGACACCTCTGCGGCCTCCCTACCTCCATGGCCTCAGCATGGGCAGTGCCGCCAGCTGCATCTCTGGGCTCCCTGTCTCAGTCTGCCTTGCAGCTGTTCTGTGGCTCCCACCGCGCTGGAGATCAAGCCCAAGCAACCCTCTGGGCTGTCCGGGCTCGTCCTGACCCAGCCTGCTCAGAGCAGCCGTGTGCACCACTCAGCCGTCCACATCATCCCACTCGGGATGCCCACGGCCTCCAGTGCTTGCAGGGCAGTGGGTGTGCAGGGGGCTGGGTCCCCTCCCCGGCCTGCACTTCCAGCACGGGGATCCGGGACGGGGGGCTGGGCCTTCCTAAGCCCCACACTGGGCCCCGCACAGGGGTGCCCTGCACACATTTGGGAGCGGTTGGGACCAGGAGTCTACCTCCCCTGTGCCTGGAGGGGAGACTGGGACCCAGGGCAGGCCAAGGCTCAGCCTCAGGGCTCCAGGCAACTCTGTGGTGGGGCCTGCCAGCCGCCAGGCCAGCCCGCTTCTCCTGTTCAGGTCTAGGCCTGGGCCCAGGTCACCATGTTCATTCACCCACTCAGCTGTTCATTCATTCACCCACTCAGCTGTTCATTCATCAACCCACTCACCTGTTCATTCGTTCATTCACCCACTCACCTGATCATTCATTCATTCACTCACTCACCTGTTCATTCATTCACCCACTCAGCTGTTCATTCATTCACTCACTCACCTGTTCATTCATTCATTCATTCACCCACTCACCTGTTCATTCATTTGCTCACTCACTCATTTATTCCCCCACTCACTCATTTATTCCCTCACACACTCATTCACTTACTCCCTCCCTCCCTCTCTCTGTGGCTCATGGACACCTCCCAGGTGCTGGGCCCCCCGGCGCTGGACACCAGACAGGAGGGCCCTGGAAGGTTGGGGCACATGTGTTGGGAGAAGCAGGCATAGATTGGATCTTTAAGCAAAGAACCCTGCAGCTGTGGTGAGCGCTACACAGCTGGGAACAGGGCCTCCAGCTTGGGGAACAGTTGTTGGGGGGCTGGGGGCCCCTCACATGGTGTGGGAGCCTTGGCACGCAGGCTGACCAGGCTGCTTCTGAGCAGGCGTGAAGAGGAGATGGTTTCACCTGAAGCCTCGGTCACAAAGTTTAACAGCCCTTGGGAACCGCAGGGTCCCAGGGAAGAGACAGAGGTGGGGGACTAGGGGCAGGGGGCTGCTCCCCCTGTTTCAGCTGTAACTCCCCTGGTTTCCCTAATTCCTCCCCTCTGCTGGCTGGTGGGGGGCGGGCGGCACCCACCAATGTGACACTGGGAAACGCAGCTTCACCAGGTAGATCTCACGAGTCAGAGAAGACCCTCCATCAAAGCGCCTAGACACAGATGAGGAACCTGAGGGCAGGGAGAGCTGAGGTCACGGCCGCTCCACAGACTGGGCACCAGAGCCCAGGTCCATCTGGCGGCTCCGCAGGCCCCGCCCACACCCCTGTGGGGCCCTCTGCCCCAGAACAGGAAGACCCAGTTGCCCATGCGTCCTGGGGGGCCCCAATTCTTCGGGTGGTTTGAAGGGCAAAGCAGAGAGCAAATGGTATTTGTTTAACTAATTTCAAGGATCAAGAGTTTCCAGATGTTTCCCAGGCCCAACCCTCTGCCTGGCCCAGGTGCCTCCCTCACAAACAACCCTCTGGGGCCGAAGGGGAGGCTCCCTGGGGACCCCTGGGTGTGGTGGAATTTCTGGCTGTTGAAACTCCAGGGGAGGAGGCAGTCAGATTCCTGGAAAACTGGAGCGATTTTCCAGGCCAAAGACTGCGGAGACAAACACAGAACCCACCAGAGAACCTGACCTCGGGGCTCAGCTGGGGAAGGAGACAGGCGGGAAGCTTCAGGGGCCCGGGCGGGGAGCTGGCCCACTCTCATGAGCCCTGAGGGCTCGCAGCGTGGAAGAATGCAGCAATGAATCAACAAGCGAGCAGAAGACGGACGCCGTCCAACATTTACTGAAAACCCTGTCCAGCACACCGCCCATCTAGGGTGACTCTGCGTCCCAGCAACCTCCCCAAGGGAATTATCGCCCCACCTCACAGCCAGGAGACAGAACCACAGCACCACGTGGACACCTGCCCCAGTTCACCCACAAGTGGGTGGCAAAGCAAGGGTTTCCATCCTGGTTGGTGTGTATGGATCCCACGCTGCAGGTGCAGGGGAGAGGCGAAGGAAGGAGGGAGGGAAGAGGGAAAGGAAGGAGGAAATGGGTGGGAGGGAGGAAAAAAATCTTTTTAACACATGAACTCCAGGTTTGGCTGGCGCAGGGCTCTGGGGCAACCGTGGCCACGCCAGTGACTCAGGAGATGTGCTGTGCTCTGAACAGCAGTCCGCCTCCAGAGGGCCACACCTGATATCCTGGCTGGCTTACGCAGGTGTGCTGGGAGACCCACGCAAGGCTGTTGGCTGTGTTGGACTGGCCAAAATATCCAAAACAAAACAAAACAAAAACCGGAGAAAGAAAACACAGCATCCCTCCAAAGGGAAACAGATCAACTGTGGGTTATCCACACAACAGAATCCCACCTATCAGCAGGGATCCATCTCATAAACACGACGCCGAGTGAAGAAGAACAAGCCGCCAGCAGAGAGGTCCAGGCTGGGACCACGCGTGCAGATTTAAGGCACACGACCCAAGGGCTGCCTTTGTGACATGGATGGATGTGGTGAAGCCACGGGAACACAGATGAGGGTGGAGCACATCAGAGTGAGAGTGGGGCTTCACATGGGCTGGGGTGGGGGGGCGGCCTCGCTGCGTCTGCAACACTCCATTGCCCTCAAACAACCTGCAACACGCATGCAAGACGTTAACAGCTGCCTGGTGTCCACCGCCGTATAAGGGTCGGTGATGTGCTTCCCCACAGCCAGGAACACTTCGTAACTGCTGTGTTTTAACGTTAGCATCCATCTCTGACAGCAGCAGGGTTCTCCAGACGGGTGGCAGAAGCCACACTCTGTCCTGAGCCCGCCTTCCCGGCTGAAGGACCCCAGGGGCTGGCTCTGACTTCCACAGTTCCTGATACGAGGATTCATTTACTTATGTCAACCGTGCGTCTATCCCTCCGTGGAAAATAGAACCTTTTTTCCTAGGACAGGGTTAGCAAACAAATAGAAGTGACAGGATCCAAGACGACGGCTGAGCACATCCTGGCTGAACCTAATGAAAGGGGTTCGACCTCTCCGAGCCTCCGTTTTCTCATCTGTGAAATGGATGAGAGTGGACACCATACTGCCCCGCAAGGTTGTCCTGGAGAAGCAGTGATCGTATCCAAGGGGTGAGCAGCTATCACATGGCCCTGCACGTCCTGAATGACCAGTAAAGGGGAGGACAGGCCACTGTGAGGCAGGTCCTGTGAGCTGGGGGCCTTGGGACAGCAGGCTCTGTCAATCAGGGCTGTCTGCCCGACAGCCCCTCCCAGAAAAGGAGGCACCTCCGTGCAGGCATGGCAGCTGTGTCACGGACTCTCAGCCTCTCTTCCAGAATGAAAGGAAATCCCCTGCAGCATCAGGGCCGCTTGGGAGGGGGTGGGGATGTCGGCCAGCACCCTTCAGCCCTTAGAGGAAGCTGTCTTGCTCCCTCTCTATGGAGGGGTCCCCTGGCTGTGCCCCAGGAGCCCAGCCTGTGCACCCCCAGCCTGCCCAGGCTCCTAGCTCTCCCTAGAATAAACAAAACAATTTTCTAAAGGGAGAACTTTAGAAGACTCACGTGGCCTGCTTTCGAGATCTACTATAATCCTAACAATATGGTCCAGACAGGAGAACTGACACGCGGATTTGTGCAACAGAACAGACCGTCCAGAACCCAACCCGCCCATATATGGCCAGTTGAGTTTCTGACAAAACTGCAAGGAGAATTCAAGGAGGAAATGTTAAAATGAGGTCACGCTGCTGTAGGGGACAGTGACCGTGTTAGTCGCTCAGTCACATCCGACTCTTTGGACTGTAGCCCGCCACACTCCTCTGTCCATGGAATTCTCCAGGCAAGAATCTTGGAGTGGGTGGCCATTTCCTTCTCCAGGGGATCTTCCCGACCCAGGGACCGAACCTGCATCTCTCGCATTGCAGGCAGATTCTTCACCATCTGAGCCATGGAGGTGAGCCCCTTCCGATATGATCGGTGGTTCTCATGAAAAGTAGGAAATTAGACACAGGCAGGCACACAGGGAGGAGGCCGTGTGACGAGAGAGGCAGAGACAGGGGTGGTGCTTCTAGAAATCAGAGGTCGCCAATGAACCCCCAGACACCAGGGCACAGGCCTGGGACAGCTTCCCTCTCAGCCTCAGAAGTGACCAATGCTGCCGACACCTTGATTTTGGACTTTGACTTCTGAAGCTGCGACAATAAACTTCTGTTGTTCATGCCCCCAGCCTGCTGTGTTATGCAGCCCAGGAAACCAACCTGAGGCCCAATGGGAGGGAAACACAAGGCTGTCTGCTGACGCGCAGGCTGCGTTTGGATGAGAAGTCCCTCTGGGAGGCCATCGGCAAGTTCTCAACCGCTCAGCACCTCAAAGACCACCCAGAGGTGGTCTTCCGCACTTTCACCCCGGCCGGGACCTTCCCCCTGAGGGCTGACTGCCTGTCCCAAATCCACTCTCACCATGGTCTGAGAGGTTAGCACTTGCCCTCCCCCAAACCATGCCTCGCATGGCAAAGAGATGGGGAAACAGTGGAAACAGTGACAGACTTTATTTTGGGGGGGCTCCCAAATCACTGCAGATGGTGACTGCAGCCATGAAATTAAAAGACGCTTCCTCCTTGGAAGAAAAGTTATGACCAACCTAGACAGCTTATTAAAAAGCAGAGACAATACTTTGCCAACAAAGGTCCGTCTAGTCAAGGCTATGGTTTTCCCAGTAGTCATGTATGGATGTGAGAGTTGGACTATAAAGAAAGCTGAGCAACAAAGAATTGATGCTTCTGAACTGTGGTGTTGGAGAAGACTCTTGAGAGTCCCTTGGGCTGCAAGGAGATCCAACCAGTCCATCCTAAAGCAGATCAGTCCTGGGTGTTCACTGGAAGGACTGATGCTGAAGCTGAAACTGCAGTACTTTGGCCACCTCATGCGAAGAGTTGACTCATTGGAAAAGACCCTGATGCTGGGAGGGATTGGGGGCAGGAGGAGAAGGGGACGACAGAGGATGAGATGGCTGGATAGCATCACCGACTCAATGGACACGAGTTTGAGTGAACTCCTGGAGTTGGTGATGGACAGGGAGGCCTGGCGTGCTGCAGTCCATGGGGTCGCAAAGAGTCCCCGCCTCGTGCCCTCCTCCCCGTCTCACCACCCAGGGCGCAGGTCGGGTCCTCAGTGTCCCTCCCCAATCTGTCCTCCTCCACCCCACGCCCTGGGTCAGGCACCTGCCTCTTGCCTGGATGTCACAACAACGGGCCAACAGGTCTGCCTGCCCGGGTCCCTCTCCTCCAGACCAGCCTCCCAGCTAGCTGCTCAGGTCAGACGTGCGGCTGGTCCACGACTCCTCTCTCCCACGTCCCACATCCAAACCCGCAGCACATCCTGTCTGCTCTAACTTCACAGATGTAGCAGAGCCCACAGCTGCCGCCCCTCCCTGTCACCCAGGCCCTCCCCTGGAGCTCAGCTGCCTCACTGCAGTGATCTCTGGCTCTTCCTAACCGGCCTGGCCCCCTTGCTGTTCCTGCCTCCCGCTGCCACGGGGCCTTTGCACAGTCCCTCTGAAGCATACTCTCCCCAGACACCCACCTGGTTCTCACCCATCCCTTCTCAAGCCTATACCCTAAGATTGTGGCATCACTGACCACCCCGACTTCTGACTCTGCCCGCCCTGCATATAATTTCTCTCCCTCTCACTCATCACCTTTCCCCATCTTACAACACCTACTTGTGTTTTAATTGTTGTTTAATTTCTGCTCCCTCCCACCAGTTTCAGGAACCTGGGGCCTTCTCTGTTTCATTAATTAAAATGACCCCAGTACTCAGGACAGCAGTGCTCAGCCTCTAACAGGGCCGCAATGCCTCACTGTTGAACATGTGCATGAAGGTCAAGCAAAACAGGCACAGCGCAGCCCATCCATCCTCAGGACCTGCTTGTTTTCTCTCTTCTAACAGACTAAGAGCAACTCTGCCCACAACCACCCTTCTCCTTGTGCCCGTGGGGATGAGATGACCTATTTTACCTGCCAGGGAGGCCCGGCCAGCTCCCCAGGTGCTTTCCAGAGGCCACCCGGGGTGGGCAGGCCGGGTGAGGCTTGTTATGTTAAGATCCTGGTGGAGCTGCAGCCTGGCCCTGGAAGGCGGGGCATGCCCCACTGGGAGGGGCGGGCAGGATGGCACCTGTGCAGCTGTGGGACACCGGGAGGAAGGTGGGACTCAGGGGACGATACACAGGACCACCCCGAGGCACTGGGCGCAGGGAGATGCTCAGCCAGCGCAGACATGCAGCCCCTCAAGGGAAGTTCTCCAGGCTGTGGAGGCTCATCTGTCTAAGGCCCCGAGCCCCACACACCTGTGTCTACACCCCTTCCTCACGTCCCAGCTTCTCTGATCGCCAGTCTCCATCCTGGGGGCTACAGCTTCATAGCCTTCAAAAAGTGAAAGTGTTAGCTGCTCAGTCGTGTAGGACTCTTTACTACCGACCCCATGAACTGTAGCCCACCAGCCTCCTCTGTTCATGGCATTCTACAGGCAAGAATATGAGTATGGGTTGCCGTTCCCTTCTCCAGGGAATATTCCCGACCCAGGCATCAAACCTGGGTCTCCCGCAATGCAGGCAGATTCTTTACCGTGCCTTTAGCTAAGCTAAGTCACTTCAGTGGTGTCCGACTCTGTGCGAACCCATAGACGGCAGCCCACTAGGCTCCCCCGTCCCTGGGATTCTCCAGGCAAGAACACTGGAGTGGGTTGCCATTTCCTTCTCCAATGCGTGAAAGTGAAGTCGCTCAGTCGTGTCCGACCCTCAGTGACCCCATGGACTGTGCAGCCTTCCAGGCTCCTCCGTCCATGGGATTTTCCAGGCAAGAGTACTGGAGTGGGGTGCCATTGCCTTCTCCATGACCAACCTAGACAGCATGTTAAAAAGCAGAGATGTTACTTTTCCACAAAGGTCCATCTAGTCAAAGCTATGGTTTTTCCAGTAGTCATGTATGGATGTGAGAGTTGGACTATAAAGAAATCTGAGCACCGAAGAATTGATGCTTTTGAACTGTGGTGTTGGAGAAGACTCTAGAGAGTCCCTTGGACTGCAAGGAGATCCACAGTCCATCCTAAAGGAAATCAGTCCTGGATATTCATTGGAAGGACTGATGCTGAAGCTGAAACTCCAATACTTTGGCCACCTGATGTGAAAAACTGACTCATTTGAAAAGACCCTGAAGCTGGGAACGATTGAAGGCAGGAGGAGAAGGGGACGACAGAGGATGAGATGGTTGGATGGCATCACCGACTCAATGGAGCAAACTCCAGGAGTTGGTGATGGACAGGGAGCCTGGCGTGCTGCATACCATGGGGTCGCAAAGAGTCAGACACGACTGAGTGACTAAACTGGCTGTAGATGTAAATGGTTAAGACAAGGTCATGCTGGATCAGGGTGGGCCCAACCCTGATGATGAACGTGCTTATAAGAAGAGGACATTTGGACACAGACACGACCCACAGGGAGAAGCCATGTGATGACAGAGGCTGGGGGCGGGGGCAGCCACAGGCCAAGGACACCAAGGGTTATTGCTGCTGCTGCTGCTGCTGCTAAGTCACTTCAGCCGTATCCGACTCTGTGCGACCCCATAGACAACAGCCCACCAGGTTCCCCCGTCCCTGGGATTCTCCAGGCAAGAACACTGGAGTGGGTTGCCATTTCCTTCTCCAATGCATGAAAGTGGAAAGTGAAAGTGAAGTCCCTCAGTCGTGTCTGACTCTTAGCGACCCCATGGACTGCAGCCTACCAGGCTCCTCCATCCATGAGATTTTCCGGGCAACAGTACTGGAGTGGGGTGCCATCCCCTAAAGCCCAGAACAGGCAAGGAAGGATCCCTCCCCCTGCCCCGGAGCTCAGCCTCCCAACACCTTGTTCTCAGACTCTGACGGTGCAAGTGCGGGCAGGCATGGTCTCCTCCTCTGTTGTTACTGTGAAGCTGAGGTCTCAGAGGGGACCCACGAGGGCAGGCCATCCTGGTTGTGGCGGGCTGGGGCGGTGTCAGGCTCTGTGGGAGCAAGAGATGCCGGGCCCCGCCCACTTTGGAGCAAAAGGTGCCACGCCACGCCCCTCGCCCCGCCCACATTGGAGCCGGGCTGCCGGGCCCCGCCCCTGCTCCGCCCACATCGAACATCTGTGAAATGAGGATCGCCGCAGCCCCTAAGTCCCGGGACAGGACGGACGCGCCCTTCCAGGAGCGCATGCACCTCAACTCGAGGGGCGGGGCGGGAGAGCTGGCCGGTCCTTGGAAGAGTGTTGGATGGTGCTGACCTGGGCTCGCTGGCCTTGCAGGTCCAGCTGCCCTCCAGGGCGCTGAAGATGCTCTGCAGGCTCCTGGCACACATCGCCCCCACCCGCCCCATCCCAGCCCTGCGCAGGAATTCCACGGCCCCACTCTTGCTTGTAACTCTGCCCGGCTCACCCACGCGCCCACACCTGTTGGCTCAGGTACGAGTCCCGGCCGCCCACTCAGCTCCTGGGCAGCCCCCACTCACCGCCTGGCTCTGCCAGGCCACCCCAGGGCCTGGCTGTGGGGACGGGCTCCACTTCCCTACGGCTCTCTGGTGATCTTGGGTGTTCTCCTGGGGGAGGTCCTGACCCCTGCCTTGGGCTGCCTGCCCACACCCCCTACCAGGAGGCTCACAAAGACCGAACTCAGGTAAAGCCGATGTCCACCATCTCAGAAGCAACAGTGGGCTTCCCCTCTTGGGAAGGGGCTGGCTGACGCAGGAGGCTCTCACGCCCCCACCTCCTGGCCTCCTGGCCCTGCACCAATGGCAGCACGTAACCACCTCTGGCCTCCTCCTCTGCCGTGCCTCCTTCCTGGGTGCCGCCGCTGGGTGCCCACCGCAGCCACTGCTGTGCTTGGGCCCCCTCCCCAGAGGGACCCCTCAGGCCGCCCTCTGCAAAAGCACCCAGCAACCCCCACCGAACCTTGCCCGCTTTTCTTTACTGCATAGAAATCGTTTCCACCTGGCACCAGGAGAGGCACGAGTGTTTACACATCCGTCAAATGTTTACACGTCCGTGGTCTGTCCCCAGGACCCGAATATCCACTCCTCATCTGTCTCCTTCTCTGCTGAGCCCCAGCTCACAGCAGGGGCTGCAAACACAGGCAGGAAACACCCCCGCAGTATGGCCCGGCAGCACGGGAGTGTCCCCAGAAGAGGCAGGAAAGGCAGAGAGAAAGAGAGGTGGCCGTGGGTCGGAGAGGTGGCCGTGGGTCGGGCTGACGGGGCCAACAGCATCAGGCAGAACAGAGGAGAGGACTCGGAGGTCGGAGAAGCCGGCACCTCTGTGCTCAGAGATTCCAGAACACGGGCTGGGGAGCCCCACGGGGCTGGAGTCTGTGTCCCCCGTGTGGGCAGAAGAGCACGTGTCACCGTGTACCTGGGGACAGCCCCTCCCCCGCTCTCCGCCCATACGGCAAGATGGCCTCGAGGACTGATGGTGAAGTGGAAGCCAGAGGGCCAGGCAAAGCGTTGACAAGTGGGCCCTGGTCCTGGTTCCCTCCCTCTCCTCGCTGGTCCTCTGGGAAGCAGGCCATCTTCAAGCTTCTTGCCCACCTCCTGTGGGTCCCCTCCCTGACCCTGGCTCAACACATGGGGCCTCACCTACAAAATGCCCCCTCTCACCCCCCGATCCCATTGGGACCAGCCTTATCTCTAGTTAGGAGGAAAAAGTAAATACCTTCCAGGGAAATGTTTTAAACAGATGGAATTTATAAAATATACAGCAAGTGCTGCCTTTCGTTGGATGGTGGGTAGTGGAGGAATGCTGGTCGTATCATTTCCAGCACTTTCTGCAGGGTTATATCAGAGCCGTGTGGAGCAACGCTGCTGGGGGGACAGGCCCAGGGCCACCACATCAGAGCCTGGTGCATCTGCTCAGCACACACCGACCCCAGGCCCCCGCGGTCCTCCCCCAGACACCTACCCAACAGAAATGCCCACTCTGCCCACTGCACAGTGTCCCTAAGAATGTACAAATCAGCGATACTTGGATAACCCCAAACTGGAAGTGCCCGATGCCAGCCCTCAGCGATGAGGACACTCTGGCAGCTGGTACAGGGGGCACTGCCAGGCGGTGAGGCCCAGGAACCTCAGGGCGGGCTCTTGTCCAGAGGGTGAAAGCGGTGGACACACCACCCCACCCCACTGATGCAGATTCAGGAAGAAGTGAAACTGATCAAAGGTGAAGACAATCAGAAAAGCGATTGCTCTGGTTGAGGGCGATGGGTGTGGTTTGCACACGTGTGTGTGTTTGCTAGAATACACCAAATTGCACAGTTACAGCGTGTACATTTTACTACATGTACATTTTATGTCAAAATGGTAAAGATAAATGTGTGCAAATGCAGAAGTCTAGTTGGTAAGTTTTTCTTTTCATAGCGGTAGGAGTTGTGTGTTCTTTCTTATCTTTCTTTTTATAAAATATATATTTATTTGGCTGCACTGGGTCTTAGCTGTGGCACACAGCATCTTTAGTTGCAGTATGTGAGATCTAATTCCCTAACCAGGGAATCCAGGCCCCCTGCATTGGAAGCATGGAGTCTTAGCCACTGGACAACCAGGGAAGTCCCAGGATTAGGCATTCTGAAAGTACTACTTTTTATATTTTAGAGTGCAGCAAATGAGTAAGTGTCTTAAGGATAATGGGACCCAGACTCCTGGCTATTGGGCAGGAGAGTTAAGAATATGGAAAGGAAGAAAACTAGAATGTTGCCTAAGGATCAAAGTGAACTCATTGTCTGATGAAGACACGGTGAATGGATGACAGTTGCAAGTACACATGTGTTTACATGTATGTACATGTCCATCTTCATACCTACAAATGTCTGTGTCTCCATTTCTATGTGAACACATCCTTCCTCCGTCACCCACATCAGTAAGAGGTAAGGTATTCACTGCTCTGTTCACCAAGGCGGCCGTAATGACACCACAGTTTCAATGAGCACATCTATGCCTGGATCTTGGTTTCCAAATACTATCTTCCATCAACCAGGCTGGTTCCAGGGTTGGTTCAAGGAATGCACAAGATAAGCCTGAAGCAAGTCTTCGTTTAAAAGCAGAGAAGCGCTCTAAGAATGATGGACATATGTCAGAGACAGACAGGCCAGCTCAAAGGGCCCCACTGAGCTGATCTGGAGCCGCTTAGGCATCAGAGCAACTGTAGGCATGGACTCAGTTCAGTTCAGTTTAGTCCCCCCATCGTGTCTCACTCTTTGCAACCCCGTGGACTGCAGCACCCTCTGCCAACAACAGAAGAGAAAACTCCACACACGGATATCACCAGATGGCCAACACTGAAATCAGATTGATTCTATTCTTTGCAACCAAAGATGGAGAAGCTCTATATAGTCAGCAAAAACAAGACTGGGAGCTGACCGTGGCTCAGATCATGGACACTTTATTGTTCAATTCAGACTTAAATTGAAGAAAGTGGGGAAAACCACTAGACCGTTCAGGTATTAACTAAATCAAATCCCTTACCATTATACAGTGGAAGTGAGAAACAGGTTTAAGGTACTAGATCTGATAGACAGAGTGCCTGATGAACTATGGACGGAGGTTCGTGACATTGTACAGGAGACAGGGAGCAAGACCATCCCCAAGAAAAAGACATGCAGAAAAGGCACGGACTACAATCTGTTAAATAAAATAAGCATTCACAAGTCTACATAGGAAGGCAGGAAGGAAGGAAGGAAAGGAGGAAGGAAGAGGGAAGGGAAGGAAAAGCTCTTTTTTATAGAAGAATACCAACTTAAAAATCAGAGGGAAGATGGGGTTAGCAAAGGACCAGTTATGCTAACAGTGAGTAAACATTTGATGAGAACAGAATATTAACATACTCTCAAAGTACCTTTCTAAATATTATTAATTACAAAAAAGGAAACAGTAACTTCAAGAGGAAGAAGCAGCAGGTCTCCAGCAAGTGACCCCAGACCCGCAGTACTGGGCTGGCCCACATCCACCCTCCCCACCTGGGGCACAGAGGGGTCCTGCCGTGTCTGAGCGCGAGGGAACCTGGGCAGACCCAAGGGGAGAGCTTTCTACAAGCAACCCACCGGGACTCCAGTGTCAAGAAAAACACGCAAATGGTGACCGAGGAGCCGTGGCGAGCGCACATAGCCCTGACCCTGGAGCTGGAACCAGGAGTGACCCACGGTCAGAGGGCAGCCCTGGGCCGCTGCACAGTCCGAACAGGGGCTGCGGGTTAAACAGTGGGACTGTACCAACATCACAGCCCTGGACGCTGACAGATGCACTGTGACCATCTGAGAGGACGTCCTTGTCCTCCGGAAGCACACTGGAGTAGCTGGTGTAAAGGGACGTGACATCACTATACTCTCAACAGGTCAGGACACAGGTGTCTGTAAATACAAACGCGGGTGGATGGATGGTAGACGAGAGGGAAGCAGGCAGGGGAACCACAGAGCAAATCGGGCCAAGGTGCCCGAGGGACCGCTGGCCGGGAGCTCCTTGCTCTATTTCTGCAGTGGTCCTCTAAGTTTGAAATTATAGCAGAATAAAACATAACCTCCCCCCAGACAAAACGGACATGGAGCAACCAGACTCTTTGAGCCCTGTTGAGGGCAGTGGGCACGACCACGGTGGAAAACTGTCGTGTCGGCATTTACTGGACGTCTGCCGTCTGACCCCTGCAATTCTGCTCCTAGAGAAAACCCAGCAGAGATGGGGGTACACACACATCCCTAGATGGGCACAGAAGTGTCCAGGCCAGCCCCAAACTAACTGGACGTGATTCAAATGCCCACGAGGGTAGAATAGATTAGTAAAATGTGAATTCACCCGACGGATTCTGCACAGAAATGAGGACCCACCCAGCAGCCCAAACGGAGCTCAGAGGCCCAGTACCATGCCAAAGAAGCCAGAGACAAAACAGTCGGGGTTCCCGGCAATGGACGGGGCAGGGGTGGCTGGAAGGTGCGCTGGGGCTGCCCAGAATCGTGGACACTGTCTGGGCCTGGGCGCTTGCTCAGTCTATGGATCTTCCCTGAGCTGAACACTTATAATCTGTGCCTTTTCCTGTATGCATGACATATTTTAATAAAAATTTTAAAAGTAAGAGGGAATTCCCTGGCAGTCCAGCACTCAGAACCCTATGCCTCTCACTGTCATGGCCCTAGATTCAATCCCTAGTCAGAGAAGTAAGGTCTCACAAGTCACACGGCCTGGTAAAATAACAAAATAAATAATTTTAAAAATATTAGAAAGTCCAGGAGAAAAGTCTCCTATGGCAGATTCTCCGACTTGATGGACATGAGTTTGTGTAAGCTCCGGGAGTTGGTGATGGACAGGGAAGCCTGGCGTGCTGCCATCAGTGGGGTCGCAAAGAGTCAGACACGACTGAGCGACTGAACTGATGTATTTTTCTATAAAATAAAAACCAATTTCGTGTTTCATCAGTGGGGAGAGATTTCTGGGCCTCTGGGCAGGGTGGTGCCTGGGGAAAGAGACCATGACAGCAGCTGTGAAGGCCGAGCAGGAGGTCTGGGGCTGCCTGGCCGGGGCCCTGGCACAGAGCGGTGGGGCAGGGCCTCCTGCTTGCTGGCCTGGTGCCCACAGTCCTTGTAGGATGCGAGTGGGTGCTCAGGAATCTCAGGCGATGCGCTCAGGGAGGAGCAGGCATGTGGAAAGGGTGTTAAAGTGAGCCGGCCCCTGCCTGCCCCAGGCACCCGCGATGGGGCACCCATGTCTCCAGTCCCCGCTTTGCAAGTGAGACTCAGGAGCTGGGCATATGAGCGCCCAGGCTCACTTCAACCCAAGGGCTGTCCCTCCTCTGGTCCAGAGGGTCTACACTCCCAGGGCCAGTGTGAAGAGCTCAGCAATCCTGTTTTCCATATGCTCTTCCCAACCCCGGACCCGGAGGAGGTGGATGGAGCCACCCCGGCCACATTCCTCCACAAGCTGCTGCAATCTCAGGCCCCAAGGCCTGACCCACACAGCTGGGGGTGCGGACTGCCCCTCTGAACCTGAGAGACAGCACCACGCAGGGGGCTTACACCCTCCGAGGGGTGCAGGCGACCCCAGGGGAGCCCCCTGCCCTCGGGCCCCCGACCCGTCCACCCCTGCGTGGGAGGGCCCCGTGGGAGCCATGAGGCAAGTGGAAAGCAGGCCATAGGCGAGGCTGGCTGTGGAATCCTCCTTTTAATGAACCGACACCAGCTCGGGACACCTGGGTGTGCCTGACATCTGATCCACTCGACTGATAACTCATTTTAAAAACTAAGCAAGAAAAATAAGAAGATAACAAGTGACACAGAAATGAAACAAATTCCTCCTGTGTATGGGTACTTTCAACCAACACTTTCATATCTAGGGTGGGCCAGCCCACTCTCGGCCCAGTTCCAGACCTGTTCCCTGGCGGCTGTCTCAGGAGGCCGACGGGCACTCACATCGCAGATGAAGACATGAGGGGCCCTTGCGTGGCACTGCCGGCCAGGGCCAGGAGCAGAGCCAGCCAGGTGAGCCATTTCAAGGCCAGATGTAGGAAACAGAGCTTCTATACTTGCTCAGTCATTAAACTCACTTCATCTTCTGGCATTAAAAGGACAGAATGCCTGTGCCTCCCAAAGGGGGACAAAAGTCCCCCCAAGAGTCTCTCATTGTGGGCTTCCCTGGTGGCTCAGACAGTAAAGAACCTGCCTGCCGTGCGGAAGACCTGGGTTCGATCCCTGGGCTGGGAAGATGCCCTGGAGAAGGGAATGGTTACCCACTCCAATTCTTGCCTGGAAAATTCCGTGGAGAGGAGGATACCGTCCATGGGGTCGCAAAGAGTTGGACACCACTGAGCAACTAACACGAACAGACATCAAAGGCTGTCTTTCTAGGAGGGGACCTAGCCAGCGGAAGACACCAGAGCGGGAGGATGAGCCGTTCGGAAGGGGGCAGACGGGCTCCCAGGAAAGAGGTGGGTGAGTTGTGCTTTATTGAAGACTGAGCTGGGTTTTGAAAGCCGAGTGAGAGTTTATCCAGAGGGTCGAGGGGAGAGGGACGAGCGGTGCTCCAGGGAGAGTGACCTGCACACGCTGCCCAGAACCAGGCAACAACAGAGCCATGAGTCAGGCTGCGGAGGAGCCTGGAGGGCGGGGCCGCCCACCAGGCAGGCTGGGGCTTTATAGCAGCCGCGGGGCGGCCGCGCAGTCAGTGGAGCTGGCCCCAAGACATCAAGGCATGCTCTGCGCGCTGCTGCTTCTGCCGGGCGTGCTGTGCGCCGCCCTGGCCGGCTCCATCTCTGGCCCCAAGGAGTGCGCCAAGGGCCCTGCCGTGTGGTGTCGGGACCTGCAGGCGGCAACGAGATGCGGGGCAGTTGGGCACTGCCGCGTTGCCATCTGGAGCCAGCCCACCGCCAGGTCCCTGCCCTGTGACCTGTGCCTGGATGTGGCAGCCACTGCCAGCAACGGGCTGAACCCCAAGGCCGCCGAGACTGATGTCCTGGCTGCGGTGATGAAGACCTGTGAGTGGCTTCCCAGCCAGGAGTCTTTGGTCAAATGCAAGGGGATGGTGGATGCCCACGGCTCAGCCATCCTGAGCATGCTTGGCGGGGACCTGGGCAGTGCCCCGGGACAGGTGTGCATGGCTCTCACCCTCTGCCAGCCACTGCAGAGGCACCCGGCCACCCCGGGCCACTCTCTGAGGAGGACATATATGACGTGGTTGCCCCATTTGTGGCCAATGGCCTACTCAGCTCCCGCCGTCAGCGGATTGCCGTGGGCACTGTGTGCCAGGACTGTGTCCAGCTGGTCACCCGGCTCCAGGGTGCCCTTGGGCCCGACCTGTCCAGCCTGGCACAGGTGACCACACGGGAGCAGTGCGAGTCCCTGGGGCCGGGCCTGGCTTTCCTTTGCAAGAACTACATCCACCAGTTTTTTGCTCCTGCTGAGCAAACACTGAGGTTCATGCTGCCCAGCGAGATCTGCAGGAAGGAGGGCTTCTGTGAGGAGTGGCAGGGACCCCCAGACTCGGCTCACGTGGCTGCCGTGGACGGGGTCCCTGCCCTGGAGCTGGCGTCTCCGTGGAGGAAGGGCGAGGTGCAGATGCAGGGCCCCGTGGCCTGTGACGTGTGTCTGCAGGTCGTGCAGAGGCTGGACCACTGGCTGGAAAGCAGCAGCAGCAAGACCATCATCAGCCAGGCCCTGGAGCGTGTGTGCTCCGTGCTGCCCCCTCCGGTGGTCCGGGAGTGCATCAAGCTGGTGGACACCTACGTGCCCACCGTGGTGGACGTCCTGAGCAGACTCACCCCAGAAAAGATGTGCACGGTCATCCGACTGTGCAGGGGATGGAGGCGGGCCCGGGCGGTCCACGAGGGCCCCACAAACCCACCCCCTGGCCTCCTGGACAAGGACAGCCTCTGCAGGGGGTGCCAGCAGCTGTTCGGTGTGTCCGTCCATAACCTGGAGCAGAAGACCACCGAGCGCCGCATCCTTCGGGCCTTTAAGCTCGCCTGCGGCATCCTGCCCCTGCCCTTTGTGATGCAGTGTGGCCGCTTCGTGAGCGAATACCAGCCCGTGCTCATGATGACCCTCAGGGACATGATGGACCCCCCCACCCTCTGCACGAAGTTGCGCGCCTGCCGCGACCCCAGGAACACGCTGCTGGGCACCGACCAGTGCGTCCTGGGCCCAAGCTTCTGGTGCCAGAGCCGGGAGGCAGCCCAGATGTGCAACACAGTGGAGCACTGCCAGCGCCGCGTGTGGAAGGAGGCGCCCTCGCCAGCCGAGAGCGCGGGCGACCGCGGCTGCCCGAGCCAGGATCCCCCTCCCCTCGAGAGGCCCGCCTCTCCTTGATCCCCACGGCGCGGCCCCCACGTCCCAGATGGGAACTGAGACTCCCAGCGGGGAGGCTGGAAAGGACCTGCCCTCCGTCCTGACCCCAGGCCTGTGGCTGTGCCCACACCTCAAGTGGACTGGAACCACCTGCTTCACTGTTGCTGCCAGCCGCCTGCCCTGACTCTCCATCGCTGTGCTGTCGCTGATGGTGGGGGGGTCTGGCACTGGCCTCTGGTGCCCCCGCTACACTTTGCCGATGGGGTGCCAGCTGGGCTGAGCAGTGGCAGGACAGAGGGCAGGTGGGGAGGGGCCGTGACAGCTGGCAGGGAGGGGGCGGTAGGTCTTATCCACCAGTCATCATCACCTGCTCAGGCCACAGTTGCTCAACCTTGGGGTCCTGGCGGTGGCCTCAAAGGTGCATATGACGTGTTGAGCGTCTCTCTGGGGAGGAGGCTGGGGTTTTGACTAAATGCCCCGAGGGGTTCTTGGGCTCAGTGCAGTCCTTCTGATGCCCCCTGCTCCCCGCCCACCACAGAAGCCTCTCCCTGCACCCCAGACTCTAGGCTGCAGGGAAACCTGTGCTGCGTTCCAGGTGAGGAGAGGAAAACGTGCCGTGAAAGAGCCCAGTGGGTCGCACGATGGTGGGCAGATCCTCCACCTGTCGGAGCCTCAGTTTTCTAATCTGTAGAATAGGGCTGATAACCTGTCTCATGTGGACGCTGAGACCGTTAGAGGAGATGTCCCTAAGCTTCTTCCTCTGAAAGGACCAGCATCCACCCATCTGCTGCGGCCAGCAAGACCCAGCTCAGGGTCCCAGCAGAATCTGGCAGTGCAGGTATTGAGTAAACTGCAACCTTCCTCCCAGTGGCATTTGCTGTCTTCTCATTCTCCTGAGGCCCTGGCACGAGCTGCTGTAGCACCCGCTTCCTTCTGGCCTCGCCCAGGCATTCCCCTCCTCAGGAACGCCTCCTTCCTGAGGCTCTCAGCCCAGTTTAGGTACCCTCTGTGGTTTCTCCTCATGCCATGTTGTCATCATCGCCCCCCTAGCACACAGTAGATGCTAAAACATTCGTAGGTCACACACACGAGTGTTTCAGTGGAGGCCAGGCCTGGAGAGGCCCCGCGGCCTCTTTCAGATGAATCCCTCTGGAGGAAGAGAAGTGCCCAGGCCTGGGTTACAGGAGACCCGAGTGGGCGCTGTTTTCTGAGAAGCCACACCTGAGCACTTGGGTAAGTGTCCTGGGCCCCAGCCATCACCCCAGGGGGACAGGTGCACTCGGCCTGAGTTTCCAGCCTCCTCGGAGCTGGCGTCTGTAGGCCGCGGCTGGGCCCACTGGTCGGCCCGGTCCACGGTGGTGAGGGCTCCAGCCCACGACCTGAGGGCCCGGATGTGGGCGGAAGAAGGCAGCCCTGGCCAGATTCCGCGACACAGATGCCTGTGATGGACGGACTTGCAGACTGTGGGACTGGGCATGGACCGCATCTCTGGGAACAGCCCCTGGGGCTGTCAGTCTGCGGGCGCCTGTCCCCTCTCTGGGACAGGGTGGGCTGTGGCCCCTCCTCTGGCCTGTCTGGGGGACACCTCACAACGGTGAGACAGATCTCAGCTTCCTGGGACGTCACTGCTCACACACGACAGCCTGAGAGCGGCCAGGAGGGGGTGAGCACCACGTCTCATGGGTGCCCCATCCATGCAGAGCCAAGGTGCCCTCCCATCACCTCCCCAGCCCAAAGCGGCCCGCAGCAGGCAGTCAGCGAGGGGCTCCACGTGCCCCTCCCCCAGGCCTGGGACCCACCTGCCCCCACCTGCCCACTTCAGACCTGTGGCTGCACGTCAGCCCCGCCATGCACCCGGACAAGCTGGTCATCCAAGGACACTGACCGCTGACCAGCCCCTGAGGACGTCCCGCCTGCCCCGAGAGCTCTGCCTGGCTTCACTCCTCACCCCCACAACCAGCTGAGGCAGGCACCATCATCAGCGCACTTCACAGAGCTTCAGTGATTGGCCCGAGGTCACGCAGTTAGGACACAGGGCAGCCAGGAGTCCAGCCCAGGCAGGAGGGGGCTCCAGGGCCTGTGTTCCCGACCCTCACCCCGCTGGAGGAGTTCAAGGCCTGACTCCAGCACCCTACGGCCTCTGCCTCAGTTTCCCCATTCCTGAATGGATGCCCCACCCCCGGGTCCTCAGTAGAAGGGCCCGCTCAGCGGACACACGGTCAAGGAAGGGGTTCTTCAGGCCTCCTCCCCGACAGGACCGGCCTCTCTGCGTTTCCAGGCTGCTTCCTACACTATGTTTCACTTTTTGCATATCTTCCTCCTAAGACATGCACTGAGGTTTCTCGATCGGATATGGCTGATTTGTTTTCCCCAAGTGAGCCTCTTAACCACTCTCTGCTGCTGTTTCCTTATCATTTCCCACATCAAATTCCTTTTCGATTAGAAAGCTGGGAGTGGGGGGGCGGGGGGGAGAGGGGCCGGCTAAATTAGCTGATTGCAGCTGCCGAGGCCACGAGAGCAAGCATGCAGGGGCACCGGGTCCCCCGGCCCCAGGGAGCCCTTGGAGGTCTCCACCGGGCAGCGGACAGAGGGCCTTGGGGAGCACTTGCTTAGCATGGGGGCCTGTGACTCCACCGTCATCCTCAGACCTCTCACTGGGTGTGTCGCAGGCTTGTGTCTGCATACACACTCACTTCTGCACAGACGGTTTGCACAGAGCCAGAGTCTGCTGGGCCAACCCCATATCTGGGGAGGGTGGGGGAGGACTGGGAGCAGGTCTGCCCTTCATGCTCCTTCCTCTGCCTCAATCTCTGTCTGGGAAATGGGCCACTAACCCCCAAAACGAATCCCAACAGTGGGAGTGCTTCCCAAGCCAGCGCCCTGGATGGCTGTGACCAGTGCAATTGACGCCCTATCAGAGTCCTGCTTCCTCCTTGGTCCTGCCCTTCCCAGTCCGTCTGCATTGCAGCCTCCCAGGCCTCTGCGAGGGTCCCTCCCTCCTGCAGACCTCTGTCCCCCTGTCGCCTCCCTGCCAGCATCTGTACTCACCCCACCTCAGTCAGCTCAGTTCAGTTCAGTTCAGTCGCCCAGTCATGTCCAGCTCTTTGCAACCCCAGGGACTGCAGCATGCCAGGCCTCCCTGTCTATCACCAACTCCCGGAGCTTGCTCAAACTCATGTCCATCAAGTCGGTGATGCTATCCAACCGTCTCCTGCTCTGTCATCCCCTTCTCCTCCTGCCTTCAATCATTCCCAGCATCAGGGTTTTCCTCGATGGTCACCCTCGAAGGCAGCCCAGCCCCTGAACCATGGCCATGCTCCAGCTCCTGGACTGGAGCCCCACTCGGACATTCTGGGCTCGTCCCTCCTTCGCAGGAACTCGAGTGGCGGTGGGGGGCTGGGCCAGGGGCAGGAGCAACCCTGAACTGAGTCAGCATCAGTTCTGTTTCATCCCCACCGGGTCCTACTGCTGCTGATACATGGACGTTACAGACGCCCAGCCCAGCAGGCTCAAATCTCTGTGGCCCAGAGAGGGACTGCGTCTTGCCTGGGCCCTGTTGTGGGCGTTCGGGCCGCCAAGCTTAGGCTTCAGCTGCATTTAGGTCTGGCTCTGATGCAGCTAAAGGCATGAGAAACAGCTGCATCCGGTCCCTCCAAGAGCCTCAGGGGCCTGAGCCCCAACTTACAGGAGGGTCTGCTCTTCCCTCTTCAAGAGGCCCCTAAGTACTGCTTCATGCCCCCCTGCACTGACACAGCTGCCCGTGACACTGCCCTGGAGGCTTAGCCTTAGGTCTGAGAGGCTCACCTCTGGACCCCCGGGATGCTCCAGACCCAGGCACCTGTGCAGGGGCCCTGCTGGTGGCAAGCGGGGCCCATCACGCCAGGTCCAGCAGTGACCCCACGTCCCTGCCTCCTGCCACCATGGGGACCTCCCTGTCTAGATGGTCCAGCTTCCAGGGACCAAGCGCACCACCCCCGGAAAGGCTGCTCTTGTCCCACTGGTCTGAAACCTCCCCCCCACCCCAGATTCACCACGTGCCCGCTGTCACTGGGGCCAGGCCTGATTCGGTGTGGTGGGACGTTTCTGAGACAGTCAGGGAGTCTTGGGGGCAGAGCGGGGAGAACGCAGGCCATGTGGAGGGGCACTTTTGAGCCTGGCTCCGCCACTCACTGTGGTGTGGCCTTGGGCAGGTTCCTCAGCGAGTCTGAGCCTCTGTTGTCCTGTGCGTATGACACGATAATAAAGGCCCCCCTCCCATGGCGTCTGCTGGAGGCCTGAGCGAGGTGCCGCACTGGAGCGGGCACACGCGGCTGGAGATGCCACCAGCCCCGGCCTGAGCTAAGTGTTTGCAAGTTCCTGCAGCTCGGAGAACCTGAGAACATGGGCCGAGACCCAGAGGAAGAGCCAAGGGCCTGAGGCCACAAAGTCGGCCTGAGACAGTCTGTCGGTCAGATGTTCCGGGCATTCCCACTGTCCCACTGAGTCCAGTGCAAAGTGTGAGGTTGGCCGGGAGATGCTGCTGGACACGGGAGGAGTAGGCAGATGGGGAAAGAGAGGGTGGAGGGGAGAGAGACACAGAGATCGAGAAGGATCTTCCCATCTCTGTGACACCCCGGTTTCTCTCCAGAAAAACTAGCACCTTCAATGCTCTGACAGCACGTGCTTGGTCCCTGAGCCCCGACAGCCTCCCCCAGCTCAGCCGTGTGTGCTGGGAGGCCCGTTTCAGAGAAAACCCAGCAGCAAAGGCCTGCTCAGCCCTCCCGTTCTCCTCCTCAGGCTCCGGGCCACCAGCCACCATGGGATCCCAGCACATGCTCGCTGGCCGTGGGAAAAGATGTCTTGGGAATAGCAGGCTCGACCTGGGGCTCTCTGCCTGAGACAAACTGGGCCCTGACCCCCAGCAGCAGCCCCTCAGCTGTCCTCCTGGGCCTGCAGCCCAACAAGTGAGATGGTTCCCGCCGAGGGGTCATGAGCTGGCGTGTCGGAAAACCAAGGCGCTTTTCCTTCCTGGTCCCCTGGGGAAAGTTACAGGGCTCCCCCCTGGGGCTCTGGGCTGCAGGCCTGACTCTCACGACCTGCCCGCTGCTCCTCTACACCTCTGTTCCCGTCTGTAACTGGAAGAGGCTGGGCCAGATGGGGTCAGAGCACAGATACCCTGGGCCCGAGGGTCCTGGACAATGGCCAAAGCTAGGCCCCTTGGGGCCCATTTGTCTAGAGGTCAGAATGCCAGGCTGCCTGCGAGAGACCTCGAAATTCTTCCATGCTGACAGTGCAATAGCTTCATTTTAGTGTCCTCTTCTGGCCAAACCAAACATGCCTGGCCTGCCCGGCCCCCAGCACATGACCTCAGTAGGCTGGGAATCTCCTGCTGGAATTTAATGCCTGAGCCTGCAGACCAGTCTCAGAGGCTCAGAAGCCCAGCCAGTTCTGATTCCTCAGGCAGCACAACCCCCTAGTCCCCCCCAACCCCCCGCTCCCCGGGAGCCCTCTGGGGTCAGGTTCCTAGTACAGGGAGCCATTTATCCAGGACAATGGGGAGTGATGCAAAGGAACAGGAAAGCTCAACCCTGCCAGACCAGTTTCTCAGGTTCCCTTTCCAAGGGGAGGGGCGAGATTATGAAACTGGGACAGCAGAAAGGGGGAGGGGCCTTCCGGGGGCACCTCACTCTGCTGGGCTGGGATGGGGAAGCGATGTGTGTTGCCCAAGGCCCCACCAGCCAGACCTGGAGGGCTCGAGGCCGTCCACCCCATGGCCATTGCGGGCAGGAGTTGGGGCACCTGCAAAGGGCCGGTTGTAGGTGATGCTGGTTTAGCAGAACCTGGCACTCTGGGACGCGACCGAGTGAAGCAAGCGGGGAGGGGCCAGGGCAGGCCTGACCCCTCCCCACAGGGCTACCTGACCTGCACCTCTCCCTGCCCTCTGCCCCCAGCCCCAGGCTGGGGCTCAGCCCACAAGGCTAAGATCAGGGGCGGGGCTGAGTCGGTTCTGCCTTCCTACTGGCCCCACCCCCAACACAGGCCAGCAAGCATCCTGCCAGGTGTGCCAGGGGGCAGCACCTGCCCCTCCAGAAGGCGGGGAGCACAGGGGTTGTGGTTTGAGGCCACTTACGCCCTGACTGTGGTGCTGGCTATGGCGAGCCCTGGCTAGTGACCTTCCTGGGACAAGTGAGAGCCACTTATTGGGTCTTGAATGCAGCCCTCAGGGAAGACAAAACGGGTCTCTTGTCCTGTTTCTCCTGCTAAGGCCCTCCCACACTGGGAGAAGCCATCACCCCCAGTGTGGGTGGGCTAAGGAGCTGCTGGGAGTCAGCCCTGCTGGGGGGCGGAACAAAAGGGGTCGCTACACACAGACGTGCTGGGTGACTTCAGGCGAGCTGCTGCGTGTCTGGGCCTTGTTTCCCCACGTAGTTCAGAGGGCTGTGCAGATCCGGATTCCACAGCCAAGAGGCAGGACTCAGTGTCCATATCGGGCAGACAAAGGCGCCGAAGCCAAGAGAGGCAAAGGGACATCTTGGGGTGACATGGCTTTCAGCCAGGATCTCCCAGCTACAGACAGAGCTCCCCACTCCGTTCTGCCCTAGGCATTCCTGCTGGCAGAGGATTTTCTAAAGACGGGGCAGTTATTACCCCATTGTTCAGAAGAGGACCCAAAGGCTGGGTCCAACCCCTTCCACCTCCTCCTCACAGACCGCTGACACCAAGGTTACTCGCCAGAGGGAGAGGGGCCAAGGTTCCTGGGAAAAGCCAGCGGCATCCCCCCAGCCAGCAGTGCATATAGATCTGCAGAGTCCTAGGAGGCTGGAGGGTTCCAGAACCTTCCTCAACCTTGGTGTGCTGGGGCCAACTCACACCAGCTCCATCAGGACCAGCAGCTCCAACGGCTCACATCTGCTCATACCAGCTCACACCACCTTGCGTCTGCTCACATCAGTTCACACCTGCTCACACCAGCTCACATCGGCTCACACCAGCTCCACCAGGACCACCAGCTCCACCAGATCCACCAGCTCACACCGGCTCACACCGGCTCACACCGGCTCGTATCAGCTCACACCGGCTCGTATCAGCTCACACCAGCTCTACCAGCTCCACCGGCACAACTAGCTCCACCAGCTCACACAGCTTACATCTGCTCACATCAGCTCAGACCAGCTCACACCAGCTCACACCAGCTCACATCGACTCCACCAGCTCACACCAGCTCACACCAGCTCACACTAGCTCGCATCAGCTCACACCAACTCATATCAGCTCACACTAGTTCACCCCAGCTCCGCCAGTTCACACCAGCTCGCACCCGTGAGCTAGAGTCAGTTGAATACATCTCCTCCCATGTTATGTCCAGTGACTTCCTGCTGGAAGCTTAAAACTGGCCATGATGAGAAACTACATCATGGACGTTGGAAAGTGCTTCACATTAGAAGGGGTTTTGTTGGTCTGCTTTTTGTTTCCTGGAGTGCTGGTGGTTAAACACTCACCAGTCTTCCTAAAGCTCCAGAATTCAAGAACCAAAGGCAGCCTCACACCCTGATATATCTGCCAGGCCTCTCCAGCCTTTCTGACTACCTACTCTGCCAAACGAAGGGGGAAGGTGGGCACTGGTTCCAGAACCAAGGCAGGCCTGCCCCTACCCTCCCAGAGCCACTCACAGACCAGCCAAACAGAATGTCCAGTCTCTCTGCTTTCAATTCCGTGGGTGGACCTACTGTGTGCCAGGTGCTGTTCTAGGCACTGGGATACGTTGTGAGCCACACAGCTGAGGCTGCTGCTGCCTGATGGGGGCAGACAGACAAGCCACCTATGAAAAAGTCAGACCAACATTTGGAAATGGAAATTTTATTAAAGTAATGTCATCACAAATAATGCATTGAAACCCTGAGAGATTATAATAAACGTAATGCAGAGTAAAGAGGCTGGAGGAATAGTATCTAATGGGAAGAACTACTTAAGAGAGTGTTGTCAGGGGCCCCGCAGAGGTGACACTCAGCTGACTTCTGGCTCACATCCAGGGAAGAGTTTTAGGAGAGGCATGAGCTGGGGCAAAGGCTGGGAGTGGGCGAGAGGGGTGGGGGAGGCAGGCATGGCTGGAGTGAGTACCAGGGCTGCGGGAAAAGTGACCAGGAGGTGAGAGGTGTTCTCTGGGGACCCCTGTGGGGTGCAGCGAGGGGCTGGTGGACTTCCAGGTGTGATGAAAGCCATGGGATGGTTATAAGCTGGGCAGTGACGAGTCCTTTTGCTGAGAGTCCGCTGTGGTGCTGGGTGGGCCTAAGGGGGCAGGGAAGGAGCCACGAGACCCGAGTGTGGCTGGTGCAGACGTCCAGGTGATGGAGGCGCTGTGGGGATCGAGCGGGCAGGGGTGCAGGCTAGGGACAGACCCGGGGGAGGAGCCACAGGCCCGCTGCTGGATCAGACGGGGAAGAGATTAAGGAGGATGTGAGTCTGAGAATAGTGTGCAGAGATCCTGGTCCTAACACATCCTCGCCCTGACACACGGGCCTGGGGCAGGGGCACCGATGACAGCTGGGGGTCTCCATACTCAGCTCCCCCAACCCAGCTCTGTCCTGCACTGTGAGGGGCCTCATGCACGTGTGTGAACTGCAGCCTGCACATCCCCTCCACAGCCACCCCAGCCCCACCCACCGTCCATCCCTCAGGAGAGCCGGGGGAGGGGTCAACCCCCATCCCAGGGCTTTGCACACTTCAGCAGCAGGATATCCCTCGTCCCGCAAGACCCTTGTCCCGTGAGAGGGCATGGCCCCGAGGAGGCCCACAGCAGGGTGCTCTGAGATGCAAGGGGCTCAGCTGCCAGGACTCGAGGTGGCACAGTCCACAGAGGTGAGGGGCCAGGAGCAGACTGGGGACCGGGAGGCAGCGGAGTTCGGTTGAGACATATTGACACAAGGTCACATGTCTGATCAACCTGCAGAGTTTGGTGGCCTCTGTCTGCACCACGAGGGGTGCATGCAAGAAAATGCTGGAAGGTGGCATCAGCCAGGTTGGAATCTCCCCATCTCATCCTTCATTCCACATGGGAGGGGTCAGGGGTCAATGAGGGCAGTGAGCAGCCGAAGGTCACACCTGGGGGGAGGGTGGGCCTCGGTCCATCCCTCCGCCGCTGGCCGCCCTTCCCTGCAGGCCCACCCTGCTCTCTGAGTGTCCTTCTCAGAGCAGCCAGGGCCTCAAAACAAGATCTAAGCTTCACAAGGACCCAGGGGACTGGAGGAGGACAATGTGGAGACAGGCACGCAGGGCAGCCTTGGCAGCATCCAGGGAGAGATGAGGGTGGCAGGGATGGTGGGGGGAGGACATGAGAGACGGTGACAGAGCCTCGAGGGCTGCGACTGTGGCATAGTCACCCCACCGGCCCCAGTGCCTGGGGGACAGAGACACTGCTTGACCCGGGGCTTTGGAGTCCCCATTCAGCGCACAGAGGGACTCAGGCCTGATCCAGCAACACTGGCCGAGGGCAACAGCGCTGCTCAAACAACAAGGACGTAATGGCCACTGTCTCCCGTGAACCAGGCACAGGGTTACACGTTTCCCACCCATTACCTCGTTGGACCCATTTTACAGATGGGATAAGCTGGGCTCGGAGAGGCGAAGTGACTTCCCAAGGCCACACAGCCAGTAAGACAGGAGGAACTCGTCTCTGGCCTGGAAGCCTGGGCTTTCGCACCTCTTGTGCAGGCTCCGCCAGAGGGAGAAAGCCGCAGAGGAGCTGCAAATATGGGCATCTCTCAGGAAACGTGTGGCACGGTGGTGCAGGGTGTGGGCTATCCCTCTGACAGAGCCCAGACCCTCCGGGTGCCTGCAGGGACACAGGCAGAATTTCAGCTTGAGTACCGTGCAGAGCAGGGGCCGGCTCCCCAGTCTTGAGGGAACTGGGAACCTGGCTCGGGGCTCTGTTTCCGAGGAGGGAGCAAAACCGACCAGCAGCAACGGGAGACACCTGGGCACGTGCCCTGGGCGGGCTCCCTGCTGTAGCTCAGGGCTAAGAACAGCATCCTGGCCGCCTGGCTGCCTCCCCGCAGAATGGAAGCCCCAGCAGGGCAGAGGCCAAGTCTCTCCTTCAACTCTGAGCGCTCTGAGTCTAGAGGAGCACCTGGAGGGGTGAGCGCCCCGGAAAACTAGCTGAAGGATGCAGGGAAGGGGGCGTGGAGGGGAAGGAGGGGTGACGTGTCTTAGGTTGGGCGTGGCTTTGGGCTGATGGCACCCAGTAGGTGCTTTAGAATCAGGTCTGACTGTGTGAAACCAGTCTGGAAACTCCACGGGCTTATTCCTGCACGTCCCACTGTTGGCCGCTGAAACATGAGCCGCTTGCCTGAGGCCATTATAAATGACAGAGTTGGGCCATCCAGAATTAGGGTGCCCATGATCCTCCCCGATACAACCAACATTAGGTTTTCACCCCAAAACAGAGTAGCCTTCCTAGCATCATAGAAATAGCCAGCATCTTGGACCCTGTGCTGAGCAAACTCTACCTGGAGTGTCAATCACTGATCCCAGGGGCTCCGTTTCTTAGACGAGGAAGCCAGGGCTTAGAGAGAGGGACTGACTGTCCCCGGAACCTGCTGCTAACGGCAGAGCTGGCCAAGCCCCTTGATGCCACTCAGCCGCCCGCACATTCCCTGGACGCTGCTCGGCCCGTAAACGGGTTTATGGCTCCATCCTTCAAAACACACTCAAGCGAGGTTTATTACATAATAGAAAACAAAGGTAGTTTGGTAATCTGTTTCCCACTCAGGGAGTTTTATTAAAATGCAGTAAATCTCCAGGACAGAGCGTGACTTTAAAGCAAAGGGCAGAGATGCAGGTCTGCTTCTCTGCGGGGACAGGGTCGGAGAGAGGGGGATGCGGAGTGAGCGTGAGGGGGGCAGGTGTGGAAAGAAGGTAGCATTCTGGCCCCTCCCACCGCAGGTTCAGCCCCTCCCAAGAGCCACAAGGAATGGGACTTTGCACTCAGCTGGGCCCTGGAGGGCAAGGGGAATGAGGCTTTGAGGTGCCAGCTCTTTGTCAAATACCCCTTTCCCTCAGTGGTTCTGCTAAACCATGCCTTCTACACTCTGCAGCCTTACTGTCCACTCTGAATGCTGTAGTCATGTTCCTGTTCTAATCCACAAGCCCCACCACCTAGAGGATATAGTTCAATGCTCTTGGGCTGGCCTACAAGACTGGCCTTGGTCCAACTCTCCTGGGGCCTCACTAGCGTACTCTCCCACCCTCCTCTGCCCACCTCGCATTTTTGCCACTCCAAACGTCTTAGGGTTCCTCCCACACCAGGCTGGCAGGTGCCTCTGTGATTTTGCACATACAGTTGTCTCTGTCTAGAATGCCTTTCCTCTGCCTGACTACCTGGAAAACTCCTATTCATCCTTCAAAACCCTATTCAGACATCACCTCCTCCAAATTATCCAGTCACTCTCTCCCATGAGTTCCTTAACAGTAGACAGAATTTGGTCCCTCCTTCAGTTCCCTTCCTCTCTGACAAGGTTAGTGTCTCATTCGTGGCCAATCCTAAGGCCTGAGGCTCAAGAAAAGTCTACAGGGTTCAATTATCTGAAAACGGTCTTACTGTCTCATGTTCAATCTTGGTGCTCCAGCCAGGTCTTCAACTGACCAGAAACACAGACAACCTCTGGATGCCTTCTTGCCCTGTGTGGTCAACAGAATAAGGAACCCCCAAACATGCCCATCTCCTAAAGCCCAGAGCTTGTGCATATGTCACCTTAGAGGCAGAGGGACTTGGATGTGATTACGTTCAGAACTCTTAGGTGGAGAGCTTATCTTGAATTACGCAAACGAACCTAATTGAATTACATGGGTCGTGAAAAGGAAGACCCTTTCCAAGCTATGGGTAGAAAAAGAGGGGAAACAGATGAGTCGGAGGAGGCAACACTGGTGGCTTGAAGATGGAGGGAGGGGCAACGAGCCAAGGAAGGCAGGCACCTCTAGAAACCAGGAAAGGCCAGGAAAAACAAACAAAAAAAAACTTTCTCTAAAGTCTCAGGAAAGGAAGTGAGCCCTATTCACACCTTCGTGTTAGCCAGCGAGACCCATATCAGCCTTCCGCCCTCCAGAACTGCGCCCTAATAAATTTGTGTTGGTTTTGAGCCACAAATTTTGTGGTCATTGGTTACAGCAGCATCAAGAGAAAGCCAGGGCACCCAGGCACCAGCCTGGCTGTTAACATGGGTTCTCCCAGTCCCTGGGCATCGCCAGCCTCTGCACCGTTGGCCACCTGCCTTTTTTAAGATGTTTTTTAATGTGGACTGTTTTTTTTTTTTTTTTTTAATTCTTCATTGAATTTGTTACAACGTTGTTTCTGTGTTATGCTTTGGTTTTTTGGCCACAAGTCATGTGAGATCTTAGCTCCCCAACTAGGGATCAAACCCTCACCCCCTACATTGGAAAGTGAAGTCATAACCCCTGGACTGCCAGAGCAGTCCCTGGCCTACTCTCTTGACTGCCTTCTGCCCACTTCACTTGCCATTTTCTGCCTAGTGAACTCCTATTCATCCTTCAGAACCCGTTTTCCAGGTCCCTCTGACGGGGCCTTGTGCTCTGGGGCCGGCCCGAGCACCACATGCCCTGAGGCTCAGTCACGCCTCCCCGCACACACATGCAGAAGGGCCCCGTCTTGGGTTCCCTGCTCTCCCACCAGCTGGCCAGATCGTGGGTGGCAAGTGCCAGTGCTTGGTTGATTCTGAATGTTTGGTGCCAAAGCGGAGCCTGACACATCATAGCATCTCAGAGAGCAAGTTGCAAGTGACCTGACCTGGGCTTGGGGTGGTCAGAGTCGGAGGCCTCCAGCCATTCGTGGAATTTGTTGAACAATAAGGAGGCCCCCACCTTGCTGCCGGAGCTTTACTGTAGCTGGAAGTACATTCACACCAGCAGAGGAGGCATATTTATCTTATTTTCTTGTACCTACACAGCTCTTTCATTTCTCTGCCCTCTAGTACAATCAGTTACAGCCTCAGAGACAAACCCTCCATACACTCAAGTACATGGCAGAATCCTGATACCCTGTAATCCAACAGGCAGGAAAGAAAGTCCCTGTTTAAAATACGTCCTAAGAAAATAATCAGCAACGTGGAATAACGTACATACGAGGCCAAGAATACAGCTTTCTCTACATCTTTAGGTTAGCGAAAACTGAAAATGACGCAGATGTCTAAAAATGAGGATTTGGCTAAATAAATAATATTTCTTTCATCTCAGGCTACATTACACAGCCGCTAAAAATAGTGGTTTTGAAAATATGTGGGAGCATAGGAAAATGTTTAATATTGGGATTCAAAGTTTATAAAACATGTATACGTTTGCATCTTAAAAAGACTGGTGAGAATTTGCATCTCAAACATTAATATTTGTTATCTCCTAAGGTGGCAAAGAGTCGGACACGACTGAGCAACTGAACTGAACTGAACTGAAGGTGGCTTAACACAAGGGATCGTTTTTATGGTTTGTTGATGCCATAGTTTCTAAAATTTCTGTGATGAGCATGTGTTATCGCTTTTAAAAATAAGATATTTTTTTAAGGAGAAGTTTCTGGAGAGGAATTTGGCAACACCCTTATCAGTACTATCTTTAAGATGTTACTAAACCTTTATACGGTTGAATGGCATTATACAGAACCCAGTTATAAGGAAACGTGAGGTGGTTACCACTGAATCCAGAAGCAGTGTTTTGTGGGTTTCAATCCAGCTCAGGAAACCCCTAATACCGAGATGACAGGAAACTCAGATCCCATGAAGAGATGAGGAGGGATTATGGGGAGGGTCTGCAAGGGCCCAGAGGAGGGGCCTGACCTAGCCAGGGTTGGGGCTGGGGTGGGGGACTTGGGAAAGGGGAGGGACCTCTGGGCACAGAGGGGTGGGGAGACAGGAACTGCTGCTGATACCTGGGTGTGGGGGGCTTGTGCCGAGGCCTGTGGGGAGGTGCCCTGCCGGATGGACGAAGGTGGGGTAGGGGGGAGAACTCTAGAAGAATCGGCAGTGTCGGGGCCCCCACGAGATGGCTCTGGTTTAAGTGCTGGCCGCAGCATCAGAGCGTCCACTCAGCACTCACAGGCTGGCCCTCCCCAGGAGCATCTGTCTCCCATCTCTCAAAAAAGCATCTGAGATGATTGTGTGGGCCGGGCAGCCACACTGTGGGCTCACCATGTTTGAGGGTCGCCTGCGTGGGCTGGGGTGTCGTCAGCGCCACGAGGGAAGCCAGGTGCCCCTGCCAGCCATCAGAAACCTAAATTCAGAGCCCACACCCGGCTCGTTCAGGGTCGTCCTGCTGAACCCAGGAACCCGTCCGCCTTCCGCTCTGGTCTGCTCTTTCCCTGAGAAGTCTTCTGGAGCCCGAGGAAGGCCTATAGCAGCGGGGTCAGAGGAGCAGGACGCGGGAGAGGGAGAGAGAAAACCACAGCAGGCACGCAGCACGCAGGCGAGCCCAGGTGGGAAGGGGCTCCCTTGGGGTAGGTACCACACAGGGAGCTGGGACTCGGGCGTGACTGGGAGGCAGAAGGCCAGATGTTCCCATCACCTTCCAAGGCCAGAGGTGGCATTCTGGAGATGCAGGGACTTTTGCTCTGTTCTGTAGGTGGCCCTGGAGGACCCCGGCGGGGTGGATGCTGGGGAGGCTGAGGAAGAGCACACAGTAGGCACCACAGTGGCCACGGCAACACGGAAGGCCCCGTGTATGCAGAGCTGCCCTGGAAGAGCCGGGAGCCCGTGGTACCCAAGGACCGGGGCTGAATCTTCTTCCGGAAGTCTTCCCCGACTACCACTTCCTCTGCTCAACAGAGTGGGGCGGTCCAGTGCTTCCCGGCTCTCTCAGCTCCATCACAGTGCGGGCTCCCTGGCTGTCACTCATCTGTTAGCCCTGCTACACTGTGAATCTCGGGGATCGTTGATCGCAGTGATTCAAACACAGAGCCTGGGTGGAAGGATGCGTAGACGGATGATGGATGGGTGGGTAGAGGGATGAGGTGCAGCTGGATAGACAGGGCGTGATGGACGGATGGTTGGATGCGTGATGGATGGGAGAGATGGCAAGGAGGAGGACAGGGAGGTGGGGAAGAGAAGAGGCGGAAAAGAAGAGAAAGCCAGATGGCAGAGAAGATGGTCAGCGCTAGTGACCAGCAGAGGTCCTCAGAGCTGGGACCCAGGACCTGCGGAAGGCCCGGCATTTGAGTCAAGACGGAGGAAGAAGAGGTTGAGGGACTGGGGACGCTGAGAGATGTCCTCAAAGTTCCTGTGACCTCTCGGCCACCCCAGATCTGTTTCGGAGCATTTTACAGGCACCCCGAGGCCTCGGAGCCTGACCTCATCCAACTGTTGATCACAAATGAGTTACTTATTGAAGAGACTCAAGCCCTGGAAGCTTTCAAGTCAGAGCCTCCCTCGATCCCTGTCGGGTCTGCGTCTTGTTTAAGTCAAACTCAGGTCTCCATGGTGATGTTAAGCAAACACATAGAGAGAGACTGTTGGGGGAGGGAGTCACAGCCAGTGGAAAGGCAGCCGGATGCGTCAGGGGAAGAGACGGAGGAAGGAAGCCCCCTCTGACACCTCCCAGGCGCCGTGCGTTGCACACGCAAGATCTGTTCATCCTCACATCAAAACCGCAAGGTCTACGCCGTCAGACTCAGGGTATAGACAAGGCCCGGGGTGGGGGTGGGGGGAGCCACAAAGCAGGGAAGGTGCAGAGACAGACGGAATCCGATCTGTCTGGGGGCACCGACCACCCGGCCTAGAGCACCTGCAGTCAGCCACAGAGCAGCCCATCACCGTCTAAGACTTTCTCTCTAAAATAAGGCCCGCTCTTCCCGCCCACAAAAAACAAGCCTTGCCACCTGTTTAACAATCCCTGCAGACACTCAGCACATCCACCTGTAAGGACCCTAACAGCACAGCAGCGCTTTGTCTGCCTGGACATTTAAGGCCCCGAAGACACAGGCTTCGATGCTGGGGACTGCCCATGGGCTTCCAGAACACTCTGGATTCAGCCTGGCTCTGTCCAACTCACACTCAGGACAGTCCAGCTGGGAGGACGTCCCCGTCCCCAGCTATCATCTGTCTCTGCAGAAAAGAACCCTGACGCTCCTTTACATTAGTATGTATCAAGAGGTTGTCGTCCAGCTTGATGGCTCAGATTCCCTAAACTCTGCATCCTCAACACATAACCCCCAAATTCTCAATATTAAAACACGGAGGGAGAGAGGTATCCTAGGAACACAGAACCCAATCTGTTCGAAACGGAATGGCATCAAAATCCAGTAGCATTGCAGGGAGGCAGATGTGGTCTGGAAACCTCAAAGGTGGCTCATCTGGAAAAGAAGGCCTACACAGTCGCTTCCCAAGCTTCCTGGAGAACCAACCCCAGGAAATGCTCAGAGGAGCCAGAGCAAAATCAAACTTAAACTGCATAAAACATTTAAACAAGCAAAATGAATTGAAGCAAGTAAAAATTAAAATAACATTTTAAATTAAACAATTTTTTTTTAATGAAAGCTCATGGAATCAGATGGGATTGGAGAAACGCCACATGACCTTTTCCTGGAGACGCACAGTGCCCCGTGCTGTGTTAGAGACTCTAATGTGTTCTTCCGCAAAGAAGCCTGATCTGTTTTCTTCCATCTGAGTATGTTTTCCTAGCTTGTGACCACACAACATATATTTTCTGAAAGGATTGATGCACACCTGTTGTACTTTTGAGTGTCATTGAGCAAACAAGTCCCTTCATTCCCCTCCCTTCCCCCACTGGTGCTGGGTTGGACTTGCATCGGCCAATGGAATTTAGCAAATGTGAGTGAGCAGAAGCCTTAAGTGTGCATACAGGGGTGCTTGCCTCTCTCGCTCCCCTGTCAGTGCATGGGACGAAGGGGTCCTGATGGCCTCTGGCCGGTCAGCTGGGGTCCCACACATATGCACCAGAGCCAAGCCTGCCAACCTCAGCTCAGGGGGAGCAGTCCGGACACCCCAGCCTACAGCAAACAAACCAGTCACCCCAGGGCGTGAGAAGGAGCCTGCTGGTGCCCCCGAGTTTGGGGTGACTTGTTACGCAGCATCACTGCACTGTAGCTGAGGAATATACCAGTCTACAGAGACACTCTTCTAAGAATGGCACTTCTAAGAATCGCATATTTTGAAATATGACTTAGAAGAACACTCTTGGGAGGACACATTCTTAGAGAGTGCCGGGAAAGAATAAATGACGATCATAGGAGCTCAGGACACAGTTAGAGGATACCCATCTCAACATTAAGGGTCAGGAAAGGACTTGGGCTATTTGTAGCAGAGAGGCAGGGGTGAAGAAGGAATTTAGCAATAGAAAAAAGATGGGCACGAAATACAACAGCTAAATCCCAGAGGAGGGGCCTCGAACAGTCAATAAGATACAATAAAAGAAAGTATGTTTGATTCCATGAAAAATCACACAATTACAAGATAGGATAACACTCTAACGCTCTAAGGTCCACTTGAATGCAGACATACAAAGTCTGATGATTCCAGAGACGCGGGGCAGGAGTCACTCTGCAGACAGACTCACAAAGGAAAGAGGAAGGTGGAGACATGGGCAGACACACTCCGCAGCCCTGATGGGAACAGTGGAGCCTGGGGACGAAAACTCTCACACTCCACAGCAGGGGAAGGCGTGGCTCGGCTTACAGGGCTTACAGGGCTGCAGGGATGAATGACCAAAACCAGGGCGTGAGCATCAGTCACGTTTCTAAAGGCAGCATGATCCCATCTGCGCTAATTTGTAAATCACACTAAACCCTAGGACACATTGGTTGTGGATAGACACATACGTGTGTACTTAACACACGACGCCCCCATGGGGATGACTTCTGGGGTGGGGGATGGCGGGCATGGGGGAGGTGGAAGGAAGGAGGGGAGAGCTGGGCTGGATCAGAACCTGGAAGAGTGTGTTTATTTAAGAGATGGAGAGCCCAGGAAGAGAAAAATTAACATCTGTTACAGATGGGGAACCTGTGTTGGGCTAGACTGCAGTCTGCTGCAGTAACAGCTGAAGCCCCAACTTCAGTGGCTTAAGCCGCATTACTCCTGCTCATTGGACCACTGGTTCAGATAAATGACGTGACCCCACAATAACCAAATGGGAGGCCAGGGGAGGGAGAAACACTTGGATTATTTGGTGAGCACGGGCTTGTCTCTGGCACGTGGGTACTCAGGCAGCTGGCACACCACATTCCACACCTTCTGTGTCCATTCAAGGTTTCAGGATTAAAGTGAAGACAGAGGAAGAGAATCACCCTCCCCCTCCCCCTCCCCAGTGCAAAGAGTTGACTCATTGGAAAAGACCCTGATGCTGGAAAGATTGAGGGCAGGAGGAGAAGGGGGCAACAGAGGATGAGATGGATGAATAGCATTTCACCAACTCAACGGACATGAGTTTGAGCAAACTCAGGAAGATAGTGGAGAACAGAGGAGCCTGGCATGCTACAGTCCATGGGGTCGCAAAGAGTCAGACACGACTGAGCGACTGAACAACAACAACCCCTAACAAAAGGGTGGGGTTCCACCAAGTCACTCAGAGAAAACTCGAGACCCCAGTATTCCCACTCCAGTATTCCCGAGGTTGCCCCTACTAAAAGTCCTGCCCAAGGTCACATGTCGGGGTGGAAGGGCAGGGCTGGCACGGCGTCCACAGTGTCCAGGCAGTGTGTGAATGGTGCCGTGGGCTGGAGCTACATGACAGCAGAGGGAAGCAGAGCGTGGAGAGTGAGCCAAGGTCCGCTTTCTCCCTGGCTCAGGACTCCCCCAGCCCCTCCCACGCCACCTGATGGCATCGGGGCCAGCTCTGTGCTCCTGGCTCCCA
Source organism: Bos taurus (assembly GCF_002263795.3). Taxonomy (NCBI): domain Eukaryota; kingdom Metazoa; phylum Chordata; class Mammalia; order Artiodactyla; family Bovidae; genus Bos; species Bos taurus. The sequence continues at coordinate 113,824,070 of NC_037333.1, read as the reverse complement.
CCCTGCCTGCTGGGATGGCCTCATAGGCCTGAAGGGTCTTCCTGGTCCCAGCAGTGTTTCCCGAGGACCACATCACCATATGTCCATCCATGCATCCATCTGTCATCTGTCGATCCGTCTGTCTGTCCCCCCAGTTGTATGTTTATCTGTACATCTGTCCCTCCCTCCATCCATCTATCCATCTGTCTCCTCCAGGGGATCTTCCCCACCCAGGGACTGAACCCTTATCTCTTAGTCTCCTGCACTGGCAGGCGGATTCTTTACCACTAGCACTTCCGTTCACATCCAAACCCCCTGAGGCTGCATGCGACCTTACTTGGAACGAGGCCTTTGCAGATGTAATGAAGTTACAGAGCTCGAGATGAGCTCACCCTGGATCACCCGGGTGGGCCTCAAATCCAAAGATAAGTGTCCTTGTAAGGAAAACACGGAGGAGCGACGTGGAGGAGGCCATGTGAAGATGGAGGCAGAGACTGGAGAGACGTGACTGCTAGGAAGGCCCCCGGCCCCCAGCCCCCAGTCCCCAGGAGATGGAAGAGGCAGGAAGGACCCTCCCCAGTGCCTCCAGAGGGAGGCCAGCCCTGCCCGCATCTCCATTTCAGACTACTGGGCCATAGGATGGTGGGAGAACATTCTTCTGGTTTTAACCCCCTAGACTTTGGTCCTTTGCCCCAATACCCAGGGACACTTGCAGAGATTGGACATGTACGCCAGGGCAGGGTCAGCCAGCTCCTCTAGTTACCATTCATCTCCGGATGGTCCAGGAGGGGAGATGGACCAGCTCTATGCTTGTCCAACCCCTGAGGCCAATCAGCAGCTTTCTCGGGGGAAGGGCTCCCATGCTCCCCCCGCCCCCGGCTGAGAGGCTGAGCAGAGAACAGTACCCACGCAGAAGGAAGGGGCAGAGGGCTGGGTCCTCAAAGCCAGCCAGGGAGGCAGGGAGAGACACTCCCGCCATGAGGGCCACAGAAGGCAGGACAATTAAAACTGCATCCGGCTTGGATCTCAGGGGGCCATCTCCAGCCTGTAAAACCACATCTGTCAGTGAAATGTATTTATCGCGATTACGCAGGAGAATTCTTGGGAGTCTGGGTGCACATTCAATAAACGTGTCATTAATAACCCCACTGAATACGTTTTGCCAGACAGCAGCACCCCGAACCGCCCTCCACGTGTGCCCTTAACAGCAGACAGAGGGCGGGTGACATCCTGACCAAGGGCCGATGGCAGTCTCTCCCCTTCTAAAGCTTGCACGGTCTCAACACGGGGCATGTGAGCAGGTGATGCTCGCAAGAGAAAACGCGATTAAACCCAGAAACCACTGGCCCTCGCTAGGGGTATGGAAACGGCACTGCCTCCCTCTGGGCCGGTAGGTTGGCAAGTTCTAGAAACGCTGTCAGCCTGAAGGTGACCAGGAGGCAGGGCGCTGCCCCACGTGGAGGGTTGCGCTCCTCCTGGAAAAGAATTCGGCGCTGCCGCACGCCAGCCGTGAATCTGCTCAGACCGTCTGGCTCAGAAATGGAACTCCCTAAGACGCTTCCCAGGGAACAAAGCAGAACGGAAAGCGACGTGCCGGAATGTCTCATGACCGCAGCAGGCCCAGGAGCTGTGTGTATGGCGTGAAAGTGTTGGTCGCTCAGTCGTGTCTGACTCTTTGCAACCCCAGGGACTGCAGCCCACCAGGCTCCTTTGTCCATGGGATTCTCCAGGCAAGAATATAGTGCAGTGGGTTGTCATGCCCTTCTCCAGGGGATCCTCCCAACAAAGAGATCGAACCCAGGTCTCCTGCATTGCAGGGAGATTCTTTACCATCTGAGCCACAAGGGAAGCAGGGCTAGGAGTTAGAACGAGTCAGTCCTGGGGTGAGTGCACAGCCGTAAAAAAGACACATGGCCCGTGATACCGCACAGAAAAACGGGAAACTCCTTGCCTGTGTGAGAGAGAGAAGGTGCGCAACTTGATTCTGCGTCTCACGGTACAGCAGTCTCAGCACAAGAGAGATGAGATGAACACAGAAACCAGGCCTGACAGGTGGGGATGTGGATGAACTTTCTGGAAATGACTGATGCTTCTGCATGTATTTTTAATAAAGGAGAGGAAACGTCTGAGTCTAGAGACTGATGAGAAAAGAATGTGGAAAATTAAAATCTGTTGATTTGCTTCGGAGGAAAACTAAATTTAGACTGAGTGCTGTTCTGGGGACGATTCATATGCAGTCTCCCTCAGTCCTCACGATTTCCCATCCAGGGATGTTTCCACTTTACAGACAAGGAGACAGAAGCTCCTGAGAGGAAAAAGAGCTCCCTGTGGAGACTTTCTGAGGTGGGTGGTTTGTCTTCCTTGAGACAAGTTGGGACCGGGAACCCTTTGCGGCAGAGCTTTCACCTGGACACACGTCTCCTCGAGCAACAAGATACAAAGAGATATAAGGGACTAAAAACTGTTGCGTGCGTGCACCATTGGAGCAAATTCTGGACAAGATTCACAAACACCAAAAACCCCAACTGCTATGTCTGAAGCCATGTTGTTCTTTAGTCACTCAGTCCTATCCAACTCTTTGTGACCCCATGGACTGTAGCCCACCAGGCTCCTCTGTCCTGAAATTCTCTAGGCAAGAGTACTGGAGTGGGGTTGCCATTTCCTTCTCCAGGGGATTTTCCCAACCCAGGGATTGAACCCGCATCTCCTGCATTGCAGGTGGATTCTTTATTGCTGAGTCAACCAGAGAAGCCATGTCTGAAGAGCCAGGAGCAAAAAGAGGTTTTCGGGAGCAAAACAGGGTACTGCTCCTGACCTCTGCACTCAACACGGCCAACAGGTGGGCAAACCACCTAAGCCAGCCCTCCTGCCCAACCCTCGGACACACCCCTAGTCTCATCCCATTTAAGGAACCAGCTTGGCCCCTCTCAGGGAACAAGCAAAGGAACCTGTTACTTGATCTCACTCCCTCCTGCTGCAGCAGGGACCCCAGTAAAGCCTTGCCTGAATGTGTAGTCTGGCCTCTTGGACTTCAGTCGCTCAGTCATATCCAGCTCTTTGGACCCCATGGACTGCAGCACACCAGGCTTCCCTGCCCTTTACTATCTCCCAGAGTTTGCTTAAACTCATGTCCATTGAGTCTATGATGCCATCCAACCATCTCATCCTCTGCTGCCCCCTTCTCCTCCTGCCTTCAGTCTTTCCCAGCATCAGGGTCTTTTCCAATGAGTTCTTCACATCAGGTGGCCAAAGTATTGGAGCTTCAGCTTCAGCATCAGTCCTTCCAAAGATTAAGGAGGCCAGGAACCCTGTTTGGTAACAACCTGGCTTCCCTACATGTATATGAAGAATTCTGAGTCTTGAGGCCACACTGGAGGGCTAGCCAAGGTCATTTCCTCCCCCACGAAGCCCGCATGAAGACTTGCCACAAATGTTAACTCCACCCAGCAACTCTGTGGGAAGCAGCACAATGACCCCAGGAAGGACTGCTGGCTACTCAAGCTACACTCACAATAACCTCACCTCCTCTGTCCCGGCTTGTGAAGATGCTGCAGGAGCAGACAGAACCCAGCTCCCACACTCCAGGGGATTAACAAACATTCATGGAGACCTGGGCTGACAGGCAGGGGCTGGGGACCGAGTTAACTTGGTAGAAGGACTCTGCTTGGAGCTAGAGAGGACAAGTGCCTCTCTCTACTTTGCAGCCAAGGGGACCTTCCTTGGACCATCCACCTGGCCGGGGGGAATCCTCCAGGAGCCGGCCCTTCTCAAGGAGCCTGGCCCGGAAACCAGTGCCCAAATGAGAACCTTCAAAGGGCAACCAATGAGATTTTACTGGAGCTTTAAAGCTCACGCCACTCTCCGCTCTCATCCCAAACAATGAACAAACAGCCTTATCTACCCCCGGAGGAGCATTTCTGAAAGCAGGCTCCTTGCTGGATGAGGTGCTTCAAGGCACGAAATTGAAACGTCCCAACACATAAAGAAGAGGGGATCCTGGCTGCAAAGCATTGTGGCAGGCTCCTTATCCTGAGACTGGCATGGAATTGGAAAGCAGGCTGGCGAGTCTGGGAGGCAAATCTGGGGCTGAAAGGGGCGGGCTCAGACAGGCACTTCTGCTGGAAAAGGGAAGGAAAATGCACGGCTGCCCACTCCCCACATCAGCACCAGGGCGACCACGCCCACACAAGGCCACCCTGCCCCTCATCTGGCAAAGGACGCAGCCAACTCAGGGGTCATTTCAGCAACTTGCAGGAGCATCAGGGCAATCCCTTGGTAAGAACCAACTAGGAACCAATCATGAGGCCCCTTCGCTAAAAGCGAAGCCAGAGGCCCACAGGAAATCAACTCAAGGTAGAGACACGCATGTCAGGAGTCCTGATCAGCAGGTTTCTGTGTTTTTAATAGATTTCAAATACAAAAAAAAAAAAGAATTAATTATTACTTGAGAAACATGTCTTGGAAAGCAAAACGGTTCAACACGCAGAGAATGTGAAAATACTGAGTGGTGCCCCCAGGACACAGCGTCCTCACCTGAGAGATGCACTGAAACCCCAGCCCAAGACGCTAGGACCCTTCCTTCCCCTTCCAGAGAGCTTGCGTGCTAAGTCACTTCAGTCCCACTCTGCGACCCCACGGACTGTAGCCCATCAGCCTCCTCTGTCCATGGGATTCTCCAGGCAAGAACACTCGAGTGGGTTGCCATGCCGCAGACACAAATACAAAGCTGATCATAACCCAAATGACATCTCCAGGCCTCCTCCTCGCCCACCTCCCTGAAACCATCAAAAAGGCCGCCTAACTCTTGGATTGAATTCACATTTCACATACAGACAGATAGCACCCATCGGCAGTGGTGGGTTCTTTATTTTCCAAGCTCTTGGACTGAGCCAGAGAGAAAGAAAGACCCCCGGACCGTGAGGATAATCGGCGTGTCTGGGGGACTCTGGGAGCTGCGTCGGAAGCTCGGAGCACAAGCAGAGGAAATTGTGCACTGACCTGAATTCACAAGGCAGCCCCCCTTCCCCCGGGGAGGACGACAGCAAGGCGAAAGGAGCACAGACAGAAAGGGAAGAAAGCAAAGACGCCTTCCGACGCCTGTCTGTGCCGCAGCCCATCGTGCGCCGCTGACGGGACTCCTAACTGGCTTTCACCTTCTCCTACATGCATTTTCCAGTGGAAGGGAAGTTGAGAGGCCTCCAGTGAGAGGAGGCTGCTCCAGCCCGCCCCCAGGATCTCAGCCCCAGCCTTGGAGACGCGCAGGTACCAGAGGAGATGAGGCCCGCCCTCGGGCTGACTTACCGCCACAGAGAACTTTCCAGAACCTTCCCCATGTCTGCGTGGTAATACTTGGTCAGGATCAAGATCACCTGTGATGGCAACAAAGATAAAGGCAGAGATCAGGGGCTTTCATGGTTCTCGACAGGGCGGGGTATGATGACCCTCCCCTACCCAGGATGAGGTGGGGGGGCTCTTCCCACGAGCCCCAGCTGCCAAGCCCCAGAGCACTCAGACCCCATGCTGGTTTCTGCTCCAAAAAGTCACTCTGCACTTCACGATGACCCTCAGAACATCCCACGCCGGTGAGGTCCACCCAGCAGTACCTGCCACTCAGCAGGAATCTCCCCAACTCAGCCCTGGACTGTCTCAGACTATGGCCCCAGGGACCCGAGGAGAAGGTGGTCCCAGTGAACAGGAATGTATCGGGTGAGGCTTTGTAAGAGGGGCTTTGTCCCCACCCACGCCTTCGAGAACAAGAAGGCGGCCAGAAAGAGCAGCTGGGGGCTTCAGGCAAGGCTAGGGCAGCCCCGAAGTACGTGCTGTCATTAACGTTCCCCGGAGCGCCAGCCGACGGCAGAGCCGATGACAGTGGGTTGGGAAGGCGGGCAGGGACAGCTGGGACCTGGGGGGGCATGGGGGGTGGGGAGGAGGCAGGCACGAATCATCAAAGGCACACACGATTTTTGTCGTTGGTGTTAAACTGTTCACCACACACACTGGGCCCTAACTTAACAAAGTGTCTCCATTCCAGGCCTGTGCAGAAAATACAGCTGTTTATAAAAATGAAAATAAATGCACATAAGCAGCCAAAAGTTCCCCATCCCCCCCCCCCAAGAATGTATGAACAGCAAGGGAACGAGATTTCATTCACCTGTCGGGCGAGAAAGGGGCCCCCTCTCCCCAATTACTTCACAAGCCTGTGCATTTCCACGTACGTCAAATTTCATTTCACTCACTGCCAGACCCTATTAGCAGCTCCTAACATTTCCGTTGCCATGGGAACCCCGGAAGGTGAAGGGGGACCAGCCCCTGGGGTCCCAGCAGAGGGATCGGCCTGGTTAATTTGGGGTCACCACACGGGCCATCCCCAAGTTTGGTGCCTTCTGGCGAGCAGGACTTTTCTGCTCTCCGTCTTGTGGGGCGTAGTCAGTGCTGCAGTCTGGCTGATCTTTCTTTCCCTGGTGATTAAAGCAGGGAAGATATAAGGAGGAGATGTCAAGTGAAATGGGACAGTGTGCATTTTAGAGGCAGCGATGATTAAAAAAAAAACCGAGGTCTTGTCAATGGAGGCGCGATCGGCCTGCCTTGCTCGGGAACAAAGCGATTTTCTCCTGCTGGGCTCTCGGCTGCCCGAGTCAAGCAGGAATCCTCTGAAGATGGGGGAAGGCAGCAGAGTGACAGGCCCTGGACGTGCAGGAGACAAGCGTATTTTTAACCTATTGATTTATATTTTATCATCTTGCTGTTCCCAGAGGGGATCTCAAGAAGCGGGAGCGTGACGGCTGGAAGGGACCTCAAAGTCTGTTTAATCTGGCCCCATCCAGGGCGGAATTGTCAACCTCGCGTCCTTGGAGAGCAGCTGCCATCTGGACTCTGCCTGTACACCTGGACGGTGGGGAGCTCAGCCCCTGGCCTGGTGCTCGGGCCCCTCTGTGCACCGAGCTCAGTCTCCTGGTAACTTCTGCCGGTGTGAACTCTGTCCTGCCCCAGTGGGCCATCACCAAGGGGTACCCCCTCCCACCCCTTCTGGGTGAGATTCCCAGCTCATGCCCACCCCCTTCATTCTAAGCTCCGGCCTTTGCACAAGCTGGTCCTCATCGTGGGACCCTCTTCCTCTCACCCCACCCCCCACCTCTAATGCCTGGGTTAAATCCGACTCAGCATTCAGATGGCAGACTAACTAACACCACCTCCAGGAAGTCCCCCAGACTCCTCCCGTGGATTCACTGTCTCCTCCAAAGTCCTTCAGACCCTGTGCTTCCACTCCCCCAGCACAGCCCACAAATCTGTCACCACCCTGAGTCACGAGCCCTTTGAGGGAGGTGGGGCTGTGTCTTGTTTTATGTCCCAGTGCTAGGCACAGAGCCTGCTGTGTATCAAGCACTCGAACCGCTCGTTGGCAGAAATATAGACGGCATTTCCCAAAGTGACGACGACGAAGGCAGTGAGGCCAGGCAGAGGAGATGCCCTGGCCGCCTGTTCACAAGCCACTCTTCCATCAAGAGCATACCACCCCTCTTCCTGCTGGGGGGTAGACTCACCCTCCAGGCACCACGCGCTAAGCAGGAGGAGAATAGGGGTCCCGAGGCCAGGACCCAGCTTGTGCTTGTCTGGGGGTGGACCCAAGGAACTGCCCAGCTGATCAGCCTGCACCTGGGGAGAGCCGGACAGGCCCAGCTGACACCCCTGATTCTGCAGTTGGCAGTGGGAAGACCCCTCTGCTCTGGGGGCAGACCCTTCAAGCTCCATGTCCCTCAGTCTCTGGGTCTATCCCCTGGAGGAGCAAGTGACACCCCACTCCAGTATTCTTGCCTGGAAAATCCCATGGATGGAGGAGCCTGGCGGGCTACAGTCCATGGAGTCCCAAAGAGTCAGACGTGACTGAGCAATTGAGCATGCATGCAGGCAAGCATTAGTTCCCAGGAGAAAAAAGAAAAGAAAAGAAAAGTGTAGTCGCTCAGTCGTGTCCGACTCTTTGCAACCCCATGGACTACAGCCCACCAGGCTCCTCAGCCCATGGGATTCTCCAGGCAAGAACACTGGAGTGGGTTGCCATTCCCTTTTCCAGGGGATCTTCCTGACCCAGGGATTGAACTCGGGTCTTCCGCATTGCAGGCAGACGCTTTACTGTCTGAGCCAACAGGGAATCCCAGTTCCCAGGGGAAGGGGCTGATGATCAAAACACAGGAGGGAGGCATTTTGACACCACTGACTGAAAAAAAAATAAAATCACCTGAACATTCACAGTGAATTGGAAATTGCACCAGTTTTATAAGAGATCCATGTTCTGTTCTCAGGAGACCACCCTGGGGGCCCCAGAGGAGCCTGGACGCAGCCTAATTCAATGTAAACAAGGTGCCCAGCCTCCTGTACAGATGGGACTTGGGTCCTGGTGAGGGCTTCCTGCGCTGGGCAGGAAGGCTGACCTACAGCGGGTGCTAAAGAAGGGCTGTCGGGGTGACCTCCTGGAGGACACGGGGCTGTGGCCTTGGCCTGGCTAGGGCACGTCTGCAGGATGGCAGCTTGCTGGCTGACCTTCCAGGAGGCCCGTGGGCACCTCCCTGCCTTGAGCCTTAGACCTGCTTCGTGTCGCCACAGCCTTTGGCCTCTCTGAGCCCAGCATCCCCCTCCGTCTGCGGGGATAATGTAGGACTCAGCCAACACCTCACCCAACAGCAGAGCTGTTCTTGGGCCCATGTCTCCAGGATGAAGACCTCCTCCCGGACCAGCCCTGGCAGGCCCTGGTGTCCTCACTCACTCCCTGCACTTAGAAGGATGCCCGCCAAGGGAGGTAGAGGCTGGACCAGGACAGACGGGAGAGACGCGGGCAGGACGGGCTCATGATGGAGCTCTTTCTGGGCCCCGGGACACACTGCAGTGGCAACACGGCAGCCAGAAGAATCAGGGCCCATCGCCCTGCGGCCCGGCACTCCTGCTCGGGGAGCTCGTCCATGGATGTCCCCGTACACATGAACTGAAGGGTGTCCCGAGCGACTGCCCGCAAACCATTTATAACAGCTGGAGACTGGAAGCTCCACGCAGACCCAGCCACAGGCCTGGCCCACTCACCGGGACGCAGCTGCCCATAGGAACGCGGGGCGGCGTCCAAGAGCAGACGTACCATGGAGACTCTAGAAAGGACCCCCTCCCAACCCCGCCAGGAGGCCAGCTCAGCCGAATGGGGCCGGGAGGGAACAGCGCTGTGTCCTTTCTATGTTCAAAACGGGAGAGGCAGACCCCCTGAGCTGAACTCTGCAGCACGGTTCCAATGGTACGTTTTCTGTTCCTTGAATTTTACCTCCATTAAAAAAGGGAGAGAGGATAAGGGTCGATACTCATTTCCGTTTAAAGATGCGTGATGACGCGCTAGAGGGGGCAGAAGGGACTTTTTACAGAGTGGCCTTTGGAGGAGGGGGAGGGCTGGCAGAGGGGAGGAGGGGTGATTTCCACTAGGGACCCTTTACTCTCTGCAGCCCTCTGAACCATTGGCCTGTCAGCCACTCCACCTCCACACATCAGGGGCATGTGTGCAAGTGTGTGTGTGTATGTGTATATGTGTGACCTCGGGCCACAGAGCCACTGCAGGGCACCTCGCCTCTGATGAACCCTCATATCTCTCATAGTCTTTCTTCCTCCTACCTTCAAAACATGAAAACAAAAATGCTCATTTTCATGCTGGTGGGGCTGGTGCTTAATAATTGCTTCCAATGAGTCAACTCTTCGCATGAGGAGTTTCCCCCAAGAGCCCTGTAAATGGGCCCCTGGTTCCCACTTCGCATGGGAAGCCGAGGTGGGAGGGGCAGTGGCCACCCCCAGAGGCACACTCGGGAGACGGCAGAACTAGAACCAGACCCTCCCGTGGCTCCTTCTAGAACAGCCTCCTGGGGAGTTCTCACCAGCCCAAGCTGAAGAGGAAGGGGCTTCCTGCTGACCACAAGGCAGCCGGACGGTCCACTCCCCACGCCCCAGGAAGGCCGTGGGCTCAGCAGTGGACGCCTTTGCCCAGATGCATCCTCCACGAAGAAGTCAATTCCGGTTAAGAGAAATTGATTCCACATTTATTTACCCAGGAGAGGAATCCTGTTTCTCTCTGCTAAAGGCCCCGGAGGGGAAGGGTGAAGATTCATTAGGCTCAGAAAGCCACGTGGAGGGTGCTAGTTCTCCAGAGTCGGGCCTTGGCAGAGCCCAGCACTTCCCAGTAGACATCCCTGACTGCGTGGGTGTCCTCATTCACTGCCGAGACCCCAGGAGGCTCACCCGCCCCGCCCTCTGCCCCTCCTCCATGAAGCCCTCCTGGACTCTCCATTCTAGGGAACTCCCCACATGCTCCAGGAGCCTCCCTGGAGGTTCTCACTCCCAACTGGGCCATTAACACACTAGTCAAGGCTGCCGATGGCACCAGACATTTGAAACCTCTGCAGAGCAGAGAGCCTGGGTCCCCACCTGCCACGCCCTCCCTCTGGATTCAGAGCCCAGGGCCCCCTGGCTCCAGGCTCCTCTGCAGAGCCTGGAGGACTTCACAAGGGGACGACCGTGTTCCCAGAGCCCAAGAGGTCTGGTCTGAATCCTGGCTCCACAATTGAGGATCCCTGTGCTCCTGGGGGCTCAGTTTCCTCATCTGTGACACAGATGCTGTGTTGGCTCCCAAGGCTGGAGCAGAGATGGAATGAGGCTGGTGGGTCCACAGTGAGCTAGGTTAGGGCCACGGTTAGAGCTGGGACTCAGAGAAGGCAGTGGCACCCCACTCCAGTGCTCTTGCCTGGGAAATCCCATGGACGGAGGAGCCTGGTGGGCTGCAGTCCATGGGGTCTCTGGGAGTCGGACACGACTGAGCGACTTCACTTTCACTTTTCACTTTCATGCATTGCAGAAGGAAATGGCAACCCACTCCAGTGTTCTTGCCTGGAGAATCCCAGGGACAGTGGAGCCTGGTAGGAGGCCGTCTATGGGGTCGCACAGAGTCAGACACAACTGAAGCGACTTAGCAGCAGCAGCAGCAGCAGAGCTGGGACTCAAGTTAGAGTTTGTGTGAGGTTTAGGGTGAGGGTTAGGTTTAAAGTTTGGGGACAAATAGGGCTCCAGCAAGTGCTAGATTCAGGGTTGGGGTGGGACAGGAGGTGGCATGGGACTTCTCTGTGAAATACTGTTTTGCATCTCATGGTCTGGGCAGCACCTGTTTAGTGATACTCCTGAGGAGCATGGTGTGTGGCAGTGTAGGTGAGCTGCTATGAAGTAAAAGAGAAAGTATTAGATCCTCAGTCGTATCTGACTCTTTGAGACACCCTGAACTGTAGCCCACCAAGAAATCCTCCAGGCAAGAATACTGGAGAGGGAAGCCGTTTCCTTCTCCAGGAGTTCCCAACCCAGGGATCAAACCTGGGTCTCCTGTTTTGCAGGCAGATTCTCTACCGTCTGAGCCACCAGGGAAGCATCATACGTGTTAGTGTGGGTGACAAGGAAATATCTGTGAGAAGCTTGTTAATAAATCAGTGAACAGTCAGACCTACCTATCCACCACCATAGGCTCCTCTGCCCGCTTCTGCGCCCATCCGCCTTTATTCCCTGGCCCAGACCCCTGCACCTCTCCACCTACTGGGCCAGCATAGCTGCCACCTCCTCCAGGAAGTCTTCCAGGATGTCTCTGGACTAGGCTGCTGATTTCATTACATCAGATTTTCCAACAGCAGGCGTGAGCTCAAGCACAATGTTTTGGGGGCTGAGCCCTATCCCCTCACCATCTGCTCTGCCCTGAAGCCCAGCACCAGGGTGAGACCCATGGCAGGGGAAGATACACAGCCCGTGGGTGAACCTACACTGCTGCGTCGTGCCCCTCCCCACTCTGGTTGTCACTTCCTCGTCCACAACACTGGAGGATTAAGGCCACACGCCTCCGAGTGGCTGTGATGACAAAGTGTGATGATAACACATGTGAAGGGCCTGGCATCCCACTGACTCAACCGAGGGGGGCTGGCCAATGGACTGTGCCTTCCCTTCTCAACAACGAAGGTGACACTCAGGCCCTTGGTGATGCCTCGCCATGCTCTGAGACACCCAGCCCCAAGTAGGATCCCTTTCTGAGATCACAGAGCTTTGACCGCATTCAGCCATTCTGTCGTGGTCACAGGAATAGAGGTCAGAGGCCATCCAGCAAGTCCCAAGCAGGACCTCACTTCGTCTCCCTGGTATCTGAGCGATCTCTCCTCCCTACCCTCACCCCCAAGCTTAGGAAAAGCAGGAAGAGAGCAGCTGGTGCTTCCAAGAGCAGAGGAGGTTGGAGGGGAGGTGGGCGGCCCTGGGAAGGGGCGATCGCTGCTCTCTGTGGATGCAGAAGCCAGGTGACCCTACAGAAGCCCCTTGTTCAGAAGCTTCTGCCAAGACAACAAGGCAGTCCGAGGACGGCCTTTTGGAGGCTTGGGGAGGGGGAGGTGGGTTTCGTGAGGCTCTGGGTGGGAGGGCACTGGTTCTGCTCCCTCCTCGGAGGAAGGACACAGATGTACACAGAGGATGTTGGCCAAACAAGGCAGACACGGCAGTTTGGATCTGGGCACCAGCTTCAACCCAAAGGCAGGATTCCCTGCAAAGGAGGCTCAGATTCCAGTTTCCAGGTTCTGCTGGCTCGCTGAGGTACACAGAGCAATGTCATCAGAGGAAGCCAGGTGAAGGGCACACGGGTCTCGGCACTATTTCTGTAACTTCTTGTTATTTTTAAATAAATAAAAAGAGGGTGAGACTAGGGAGACACACCAGCCGGATGCACACAGAAATAAACAGATGGAGACTGTGCAAGCTCCCACCTCCCCGCACCCCGAGGGAGCCTGGAGACACGGCTGAGCCTGCGGCCACCCCCATCCCCGCTCTCCAACCGGCCCCGTGTTGGAGACCAAGGCCCATAAAAACACCATCACAGCAGCAGCCATGGTGGGGTCCCTCCACGTGATGGGCAGGCCCGGCCCAGGGGTCCCCAGCACATGGGGACCAGCCAGGGCCGGGGATGCAAGAAGTAAAAGAGGACGTCGAGGCGAGGAAAAGAACAGCTCACAGGAGCCATGGCCTTGAACCTGTGACCCCGCCCACCAGCGGCCACAGCCCCTTCTCCTTGGGAGAGACAGCAAGAGGCAGGCGCCCCAGGGTAGGGTCCCTGGGGGCTTCTCCAGGGCCCCGCGGTGTCCACACTGGCAGCTGAAGTGCAGTCGTCTGCCGAGGCACACCGTTCACCTGAACCCATTTCCTGACGCAGCTGCCCGGCCCTCCTGGGCAGCAAGTTGGCTCTAGACTCGCTTCCAGTCCACAGAGCCCAGCTCGGCAGCAGCAAGTGCGCAGGACCAGGAAAACCTCCTCCTGATCATCATGATGCATGAAAAGCAGACAGATTTACTCTACTGGGCCCCACGCTGAGCACTTCCCAGATGTCAGCTCGTTTGATCCTCCCAGGATCCCTGGTTGCCGGGAACCACTCTGTCCCCATTTTGCAGGTAGGCACGTGAGGGCACACCAAGGGAGGCCGCCCTGATGTGAGAACACAGCCCTGAGGCCTCTGGGAGTCCGGCTGGAAGAAAGGAGGCCCTCTGCCCAGCGCATCCTGGTTGAACTCGCCAGTGTGGGGCTGGAGGACACCAAAGCATGCTTCCTGCTGTAATCAAACTCCCATCCTGAGCTTTGGCCCCTGGAGGTGCCTGGTAAAGCACGTCAGAGCTCTCCTGGAGCTGAAGAGCTTAGCTGGCAGTGGAGCCCCACGCTCACGGACCCCAGTGCTGCCTGACAGCTGACAGATTCCCCACACTGATGGGCTTTCCTCAACCTTGGAGGGTCAGGCCCTGGGCACCAGGCTGGGCTCAGGGTCGGGGCACCCATCCCACCCTAGCCCACTGCGAGCCCACTGCGACCTGGCCAAGTCCCCAGTAGGCTCTCCACTGACTTTGCGCTGGATGTTTTATGGTCCCAATTTCAGATCGCAGCATGTCAGTGTTTCACCACTCCTCTGAGAGCCCTCGTCCAAACAAAAGGCTGATTTATTCGTAATGCCTCAAAGTCACCACACAGACAGGCTGACCCCCAGAGCATCCGGAGCCAGGGCCGGGTCTCCAGCCCCGCCTTTGTGGCAGCATTTGCCAGGGTTCGGGAATGAATGAGCAAGTGCACACACAGGTGGATGGCACGTGCCAATCAGGCAGGACAGACAGCTGCACACCTGGAACAGATCCCGCCTACCTGAACAGGCCCCGCCCACTAGAACAGGCCCCGCCCCTCACCCTTTCTCTTGATCCCACCCTGCTGGGCTCAGCCTTCAGCTTGCTGTTCCTAAGCGCCCATGTCCTGCCGGGTCCTCCTCTCCCATCCAGGAACATCCTAACTCCTCCCGGGAGCTCCTCCCAGGCACATCTGTTTGGGAAGACTTCAGGAACCTTCTGCCCGCCTCCTGCTCTGAGCCCCCACAGACCTAGGACATGGTGGGTTAGATGCAGCCCCCACAAAGGATGGCCCCCTGGAGCCTGTGGATGCATCTCCCAGCCAAGGAACCCCAAGAAGCTGGGGGAGGGGCCTGGGGCAGACTCTCTCTCAACAGCTTGAAGGTACCAGTCCTGCCAACCCCTTGACTTTGGGTTTCCAGTCTCCAGACCCTGGGAGAATAAATCTCTGCTCTTTGTGGTGCTTTGCTATGGCCACCCCAGGACACTGATACAGGCACTCTCCCATCTTCCAGATGGGGACACTGAGGCTCAGCTTGTAGGAGGTGACGGCTGGGAATGGGCAGGGACGTCTCCACCAGGGGCTGCCTGACTCCACAATAGGGACCCCTCCCACTGCTCCAGGTGCCCCTTCAGAGAGCCAGCCCCAGACAGCAGGGGCCATTGGGAGGCTCTGCACAGCTGCCCAGCTCCCTGGAGGCCCCTGCTCGCTCCCTGCCACCAGTTCCCCTTGGGAGGTGCTGGGCTCCCGTCTTGGGCTGGGCCTTAACAGAGAGCAGGTGAGAGCCTGTTCAACCCCTCCATCAATCAGCCACCTTCACAGACACGCAACCCAGTGTTTAAAAAAAAAAAAGAGTTGAGAACTAAGCTTTGAAAGGATCCCTATAAATCAAAATCAGTCAGCAGAAAATAAATGGAGGAACATTACTGATCTGTGGAAAACGGCGTTTTTACATCAAATCTGTTTGAGGGATAAAGTGTATTTTAATAGGTGGGTCTTCATCGACGTTTCCACCTCAGCTGTCCTTTAAAAATATTATTTACCCTCCATTGCTCATGACCTGATTGAATTTTAATTTCACCCATCCCTCCTTTTTAACAGTCACTTGAAGTAAAATTTTTAATGAAATTACAGGACTTTTTTTCCCCCATCTTGGCCGTCACTCTTCAAAATGATGCTCGGCGTTTCTACTACCTGGAAGAGTTGGCATTTTTCAGATCTATTTATGGTAATAAAGGGTAATTGGAGAAACTGTGATGTTGCTGGGCCACCTTCTCTTGACATAAAACGCGCCCGGGGAATCTCCTGGAGGGGGTGGAAATTGCTGATACTGGTTCTAAAACAGAAAGCCCTCCCCAGGCTCCCATGCCCGCCGCCTCCCCACCCCCACCTGTCTGCTGTCAGAAAACTGCACGTTCCTTACTTCCAGGAATTTCTCTTTGGAGAAGATGCTGTCATATGGGAACAGAGGAGTTCGGAACAAAGGAAGCGCGGGCGATGGGGTAGTGAAGACTTTGGCTGCGTCCAGCAGGAAGGCTGAGGCTTTTGGGGGCACAGCAGCCCCTGAACGAGTCTCTTGACCTCACGGAGTCCAGACACGCAGGTCACCCAGAAAGACCCGTCCCTCAGGAGTGTCAGGAAAGCAGGGAGGCTGGTGGATCAGCTACCAGCTTGGAAAGAATCCACCAGGGCCCCTCTGAGACCTGCAAAGACAAATTTATCTCCCAAGAAAGCCAGTGGGAGAGACCAACAATGGATTCTCTCCCTGTTTCCAGAATCGGCTCCTCTCAGCCATCTGGGGGTGCAAAATGACTTCTGGGGGCCTCAGGCATTTGGGCCTCTGTGGGCCACTTCCTCCGTAAAAGATATCAACACTTCTATTTTGCAGCTGCATTGGCGTAAAAAAAAAAAAAAAGAATATATTCCTATTATATATCAAAACGTTTCCGTGACCTAAAACTTTATTTCTTCTTCTTCTGATTTTAAAGGACAGTAAAGCACTTTTGTGGGTCTCTAAATGGGTCGTGGGCTGTTGGGGGCCGGCGTGAGGCACTCCGCCCATGGCAAAGGTCATGAGGAAAGAGGCTCGACATACGCAAAGGCAGGATCGAGCCTCAGGAGTCCCCCTGGAAATCCTCGAGCATCTACCCCCATAACCAGAGCCTGCCTACTTTACTACTTTGTGCTCTCCCCTACACCTCTGACTTTACGGGGGGCTGTCCCCCACCACCTCTTTCGGAGAAGGAGTTAACTTAGAGCTCCAGTTAATAATAATTCCTGGGCATGGTAGGAGTGTTTCAACCTACAAACTCCTCTGAAGGTTCTCTAGCCTGCCTGACAGGCTTGTCCGGCCACATGTGATTGCTCACGGCCTCCCAACCGTGAGAGGCACGAGACGCTTTAAACCTTCTAAAAACAGGTTCCTTAGAAAAGTTAGAAAACCATTAGTATAAGTATAGTGGGCTGATTAGAAATTATATTGGTGAAGGGTTTTTCATTTGTTGAGCCAATGTTTGTTGCTAAGATTCCACATCCCCTGCCCTTACACACATTAATGAATATATAGAAGAAATAAGTATTAACCTTTGATATAAATCACATTAGACCTTAGGCTAAGTAAATTCTTTCCTTAACTAAAACCCACTACACCCTCACCGTATAGGAATGTAAATTTATTTGGGTGGCATCTGTTTTAAGAATAATCACCCTTGGAGAAAAAAGTGTTCTGGTTGACTGACCACTGTCACAAGGAGAGGGTCGTAAATTGTCAGCAGGCCCCCTGGCCAGAAGATGATGTAACATCCCTAAGACCTCTGTATACATTTGTGTGAAGCACCTGACTTTAATAAAAGTCAGGACTGCTGTCCCCACGTGACTTTTGTATAGCATCTCAGTGTATAAAAACAGACTCTGAAAAATAAAGAATTGGGATCAGTTTCTCGAAATACTGGTCTCCCCATGTCGCTCTCTCTCTCACTCTGGCCAAGTCTCCATCTGGAGCGCAGAACCTGCCATGCTTACTAATTATGCCTGGGCTTCTAAGATCCGACTGGGGAGGCCTCAGTGTCTCCTCTCCTTCAGGAGAACGGAAGGACTCCTGTGGCCTACGTAAGTGGTGCAAACTTCTTGTCTTGAAGTTTTATTGGTCTCCCGCATAAACCAAGCTACTCAGCCTCTTTTCTCCACTGAATTTTCCTACTGAGCTATCCTCATTCTATTACTCTTTATATCTTTGATGAATTTAAATAGTCGCCGAAGCCATCTCCCCTTCGAATACGCTGGATCAGCCGGGGCTGGACCCCGGCAGTGGGCCCTGGTACGGAGCCCCGTATCTGCAGGAGACCCCCGCCAGCCCACCACCTCTGCTGTCCAGCTGCAGCCTGCCCCCCTAGCCCCCATCACTCCTGGGTTCTGTAGTGCAGGCCAGTCGGCAATACGTGCCCCCTCACCTAGGAGGACAGCGGCTGTCACCTCTCCTCTGGAAGGGGACCCTGCTAAGAATCTCAGCAAACCTATAAACATACAGGCACATCAGCACAATTTTATGCTCCATTCCAGGGTTTACAGACCAGCCTGGGACCCAGTATGGGGCTTCCCTGATGGCTCAGTTGGTAAAGAATCCGCCTGCAATGCAGGAGACCCTGGTTCAATTCCTGGGTTGGGAAGATCTGCTGGAGAAGGGATAGGCTACCCACTCCTGTATTCTTGGGCTTCCCTGGTGGCTCAGCTGGGAAAGAATCCACCTGCAATGTGGGAGACCTGGGTTCGATCCCTGGGATGGAAAGATCCCCTGGAGAAGAGAAAGGCCAGTATTCTGCCTGGAGAATTCTGTGGACTATAAGTCCATGGGGTTGCAAAGAGTCGGGCATCACTGAATGACTTTTTCAATGTCACTGGGACCCAATCAATCTATGGGCCAATAAGCCCTTTCCACTTCGGCCGCAGGGCGGGCAGGAAATCAATTTCAAACTCATCTCGGTGGCCTTGACCAGTTGTGGGGCCCATCCAGAGGGGCCTGGACTCTGTGCCTCGCATTAGGTGTGGGACGGCCTGCAGACGTCACCCGGGAACCCGCTTTACTCCCAGTGCTGCCGCATCAGTATAGACGAGGAGGGCGAGGCTTGCACACCCAGGCGTGAGCGCTCCCGTGTCTCCTGCGGCCCAGACCCCTCACCTGCAGCCCAGACCTGTGGGCCAGTACTGTCCCCTCCATCACTCCCCCACTCAGCCCCAGGCACCAGCTTTACCCTACTCCTGGCCCTGAGATGCCTCCCCACCCCCGAGTGATGCCACCCACCCCTCACGGTCCTCGGCGCCTCTCCCGTCTCAGGCTTTCCCAAAGACTCCCTGTCTTCTGACCTGTGTCACTTTCTTCCTCGTATCCCACCCTCGTTCACCATCCCATTTTCTCCCCAGAGGCTCCTGGAGAAGGGGGTTGGTTCCTCTTCGTTACTGCCGAATGCATGGCATCGCGTCTCCTCTGATACTTCACGGTTGGGGTCCGTCCCCCCGGGAGCACAGGGACCAAGGGCTTGCCCTTCCCGCCTCCCCAGCACCTGGCACACAGTAGGTCCTCTGGCTGTGAGCAGCTGCAGGCTACATACAGCTGGTACCCCAGAGTTGTCAGGCTGTCAGGGCAGAGGAGGGTGGGGATGACCCCACCGCTCTCAGTGGGACGTCTCGGGAGGTTGGAGATTAGCCGTGTCCGCTACCAACTATTCTGGGACATTGCTTCAAAGAAGGTTTAAATCGTACTTTGAATTAGAAAGAGAATGGTAGGGGTGTGGAGGGGGGCAGCTGGAGGGGCATTTCCTTCTGCCCAGAGGCCCCTCGCCCAGTCACCTTGGGGTGACTCAGCCTTCCCGGGGAAGGAGGAGGAAGAGGGCTTTCTTCCGAAAGGGGACATTTTAAGGGCAGCTGCCAGTGGCAGGGGCTGGTGGGGAGGGCAGGTCTTTGGTGTCACATCCTGGGGAAAGCTGTCCCTAATGTGAGTCAGCCTCGAGCACAGCCTGCCCCCTCCAGGGCTCATCTCCTGGCTCTAGGGTCTCCGTTTCTCTCACAGCCCCGGCCTGAACACTCTCTCAGCTGGGCTGCAGGTCAGAGGCCCACCCCAGGCCCCTTAAAACAGGGCCAGGAATCCTTGTCGGCATCGCTTAGCCAAATGCCTCAAAAAAACCCGTGTCTGATCATACAGGGACCACCTTCAACATCTGCACCAGAATCACCCACCAGGAGGGCACCTTCGGAAGTTTTTTTAGATATGGTGAAGAATCCATCTGCAGTACAGGAGACCTGGGTTGGATCCCTGGTTGGGAAGATCCCCTGGAGAAGGGAATGGCTACCCACTCCAGTGTTCTGTCCTGGAGAATTCCATGGAGAGAGGAGCCTGGCGGGCTACAGTCCATGGGGTAGCAAAGAGTTGGACACCGCTGACCGAATAACACTTCACTTCTTTTACTTAAATGGGAAACTTTGACACCATTTCTAGAAATGGAAAACAGAGCAACTCCAACAAGGAAGTCAATGGAAAGCCCACAAAAGAAACTCAACATAAACAGAGCGTCCTCTCCCGCTCTGTGTGGTTTACCCAAGACGAGCCCAGGGCCTGGGCTGCCCTCAGCTTATGAGAAGGGAAGCAGAGCACGGTCAGAGGCGTGCTCACCCGGGCCAGGCTCTAGGACGATGGACACAAGAGTGTGGCCCCTGCCAGGCCTCCAGGGTCATTGGATGCTCCTGTCCTGCCCCCTCCACGGCGGCAGAAGTTCCACTTTTGAGAAAACACCCAGCTTCTCTGATTACAGAATCCCTGACATGCCCAGCTTCCCTGCCACGGCCCCAGCAACCCGGAAATCCAGTGACAGGGAGCTCACCACCTCGCCAACAGAACTCCAACAGGACCAGAAGCATCAGTGAGATCATTGATAAGCCTCAGCAACTTCCGTTTCTGTAAGACCAGGCTGCCCACAGAAGCTCAGCCTCTGTGAGCACTATTTCTGTAAAGCCAAAAAGCTGGAGGACGTGCAGGCCAGATTCCTATCTGTGAGCAGCAGCTCCCTTCAAATAGAGCCAGGCTTGCACACAGGGCTTCCCCGGTGGCTCAGTGGAATAGGGTCTGCCTGCACTGCATGAGACACCAGAGACACGGGTTCAATCCCTGGGTCGGGAAGATCCCCTAGAGGAGAAAATGGCAATCCACTCCAGTATTCTTGCCTGAAAAATCCCATGGACAGAGGAGCCTGAAGGGCTACCGTCTATGAGGCCTCAAAGAGTCGGACATGACTCAGTGTCTAAACAGAGAGTGTACAGAGGCTCAGGCTAAGCCCGGAATCCCAGGCTGATGTTGAGCGAGTCTTTGAGAACAGTGACCCACCTCCCACCTCCGTTGGCTGTTATCTCAGCTTCTGCTACACAAGCATCCTCACCGAGGCAGCCTCTTTGCAAGACTCTGCCCCCAAAAGAAGGTTCTCCTAGTGACACTCCCAGGAACTGTGCCCCCCGGCCCGGGGAAGCATCAGATGTTCACACCTTTTCTGGAAGTGGCTGCTACGTTGGAGGCCCGTGACCATAGATGTCTCACCTCTCCTAACCCGGCCCCCAGCTGGCACTGGGCGGCTGGGGAGGCAGAATGGAGCTGGCGGACTTGGGGGATGGGTGGGGGTAGGACCAGCTCCAGGAAGAAGCAAACCATCCCAGTGGATGCTTTGAATGTCTGGGACTAAGTATTTTAAGAAAAGAATTTTAAAAATAACATTGGGTGGTTTCTAAAAAGCAAATGCCTGCAGCTCTCTTCACCATGTTTTCTGAGCATGCCACAGCCTGAAAGAATGCGGGACTTTCAGAGTGGCCTTAGTATAAATCTTCCAAACAAAGCAACATATTGCTAGTGAGTCCCTTGTCTCTGCTGAGAAAAAGAGTCCAGAAAACCTCAGGGTCTATAAGATTCTGCCCCATTCTAGCTAAGCAGCTTGGGCAAGTTGCCCATCCCTCCCAGCCTTGGACATCCTATCTGTAAAATGGGACTCCAATAATATCTGCATGAGAAGAATGTTTAGTGGGGAGGTGAATACCACATAAATCTCACCTGTGGATGGTAAAGCCTCATTCACACACCGTTGTAACTGCAGCACCCCAGCCACGTGGCCGTTTAGCTCGCATACTTCATATGACGGGAGGCTGCCTACTTCCCAAAGCTCCTCTTTGTGTTTAGCTGAACCTGACTCCCCGAGGGTCTGCCTGTCAGCCCCAGCTCTGCCTTGGGATAGCACAGGCTGCATCTGACCCCTGAACAGCAGTCCTGACCGCCCTCCCTCCCCCGAGGCTCCAGTCTCCCAGCCCCCGCTGAACTTGCCACAAACCAGTGAACTAAGGAATAAACCAGAGCCCACCTGCAATTTCTAAACAAGTCCTTCTTTTCAAAGCAAGTCCACACAGAGAGGTGACCTGTTCCCCAGTTTGCCTCCCTCCATCCCAGGCATCCTCAGCCACCCTCCCAGCACAGGGTCCAGGGCCACAGAATTCCAAGGTACCCGCACACTTGCACTTCGGATGTGTGATCGACGTGCTGATTACATCAGATCAAACAAAGATGGGTTCGGTATGATACTGAATGGAGCGGGATCTGATAAAAGGTTCTCTTGCTGCCTCCTTAGCCAAGGTCAATTACAAATGCCAAGAATTCATCTGTGTCGTGTGGCACAATGGGGCCAGAAGAGAAACCTAACCTCTCCTCTAATGAAGACTGTCGCAGATGGAACCCAGGCTTGGGTGGGGCAGACCTGGGCTTATCCTCAGCGGTCAGTGACAGTGGCAGTGGGCAGTGGGTCTGGAGGGGAGTGGTGGAAATGGGCAGCAACCTGGGGATGCCGTGGGCAGAGCCTGGCTCAGGGGTCCCCTGAACAGCAGGAAGGGAACGCGTCAGACAAGAGCTTTATGTCCTCTGAATGGATCCCTAATAATAACCATCAACCAGGAGAAGTGGTCGAGTAAATTTCAACAGAGATGTCTCTTTCATTCAAGGTCACTTTCATCAGCCAAACTGGTTTCATTTTCATAGCCAAGAACAGCCACCGTCTTCCGATCTACATATTATCTGTAATAACTAAGGTCGACCCTGCTTCCCTCCATACTTCAGGTTAGTCTAAGGAATTCTAGCTAAAAGTAGAGGGGGAAATATATCTATATGTCTTTCATTGTGAAAACTGGCATATATTGGTAACTTGTTTGAAGAGAAGGAAATGGTGGAATGGTTGGGTTCCTGAACACAAAAAGACCTTTATGTTTGAAATCTAATTTACAAGCTCTCCTCGGGGTGAAGTCACTTTATCTTCCTGCAAAGGACAAGGATGGGAACAATTCTGTTTGAGACCCAAACATATGGCTGAATTGCATCTCGTGTATCTCAGGCAGAACGCTGCCTTCACAGGAGTGACTTGTTACAAAGCAGACCTGTCAAATCTAGCTCCACACATAAACTTCCTGAGCTGATTTCCCTAAATCACAAGCCTGGCATTTCATCACCAGCTGTGGCGGAGAGTGTTCGACAGTCCTGGGTGAAGGAGCACCACCCCGCCACCTCCCACCAGAGCTAAAAACAGACCCATCTCCATCAACTTGACAAAGACAGAAAACCTGAATTAAGAGCCCTGTCTAAAATTAACAGTGATTGAAAGTTAATGATGGGGCAAATTTGGCAGAACGATCTCAACATGCATCAAGATGTGGTCTCGGCTTTCAGACGGGAGGCCCCAGTGGTAAATGTCGCGGGAGCTCCAGCTGAGACCGCAGCCATGTGGCTTTGTGAGCGCCTTCCTTCCGCCAGGATCAGACCCTTGGCGGACGGTCTGATCTGTCAGCCCAACGCTGCCCCCAGCTCTGGGGCCGGGCTAACACACCCGCTTGTCAACACCCGAAGCTGTGTCTGCGTGTCATCTCGGCATTCTTGACTTAGAATAGCAAGCTAGGAGCAGCGTCTGTCGGGCAAATCAACTGTAGCGCTACCATTTAACTCAATCAGCAAACACACATCACAGGAACACAGTCAAACGCGATCAGAAAATACTCATACACGATGTTATGGGAGTTATTTGAGATTCGATCCACAGCAGGTCCTTCCTGCACTTTCACAAGTATGTTGAAAATCTCTGTGTGTGTCAGTTTCTGCCAGGAGACTATAAACTCCTGGAAAGCAGTCAGCACGACCCACGCTGTGTTCGGATCCCAGCCCTGGTGCAGGGCCAGTACCCTGAGGAGGAGACTCCTGATTAACTGGGAAGCTCCTTGTAACTGCTAACGACTACATTCACGCACACCTACGTGTGAATGCACAAAGATGTGTGTGCGTGAGGAAAACAGACCAGATAGAAACAGTCTGAGTGTAAGAACAGGTTATTAGCAAACTGCTTTCTTTTCTCTTTTGCATGCCTGCAGGTTTGTCTGTAATAGGCGTATATCGCATGATTTACAACCCGGTGAGGGGGCATCCTATGACAGAAGAGGTGGGCACAGCTGTGCATGGTCACAGAGCTCTGTCCACATGAGCTTTGGGGCGGCCAGGAAGGCAGAGACCACTACCCACTGCGCTCCTGTTAGGCGTCGAGAATTGCCCGCACATCACCTGGCATTGAATTCACCCAGCTCTTGTGTTTATATGGCAGGCGCTAATCTGGAACTTTCTAAGCTGTAAGCATTCACCCAAATTAATCTTCATAACAACCCCATGACTATAGTAGGTCCTCCTATTATCCCCTTGACTGCTGATGTGCAGAGCAGTTAAGTAACTCACACTTAGATCCCATGCAGCTGATGGGAGAGAAATGGGTTTGAATGAGATGGAGAGCCCGGCCAGGTCTACCCGACAAGAAATCAGCCACATTTGTTCCCACCTCTCCCCACCCCGCGGACACTCTCTGATCTGTCATCTCTAAGGACGCTTGGGCAGGCGGATGCTTATTTCAGTGAGGCTGAAATGTGCAAATGTGTGTGTTGCTCTGTTTGTGCTGTTGAAGTGAAGTGGAACTTCCTCAGTCGTGTCCGACTCTTTGCGATCCCATGGACTGTACAGCCCGCCAGGTTCCTCTGTCTGTGGGACTCTCCAGGCAAGGATCCTGGAGTGGGTTGCTACTCCCTTCTCCAAAGGCTGCCATTTCCTTCTTCCTCTGTGCTGTTGCGTGGCTGGTATTATCGTTTTCGCTGGGCTGGCCCAGGCCGGCTCTGGGTGATCCGGCCCAAATTGAGACGCTCCCCCATGCAAACTGAGGTAGTGTAGGTGAGCCCCCCTCACGCTCATCAGCACTGTTCACAAGAACCGGACACATGAGACAAGAGCTCACCTGCTGGCCCTGGCGGGTCCTCTCTCCAGAAATGCTAGAGCAGGGCACTGCCTGAGATGCCGCCAGGCCCAGAATCAGAGTGCTCACCCAGCCCAGGCCGTGGGAACGTGGGGGTTTCGTGTCCTGGGAGGTCTGTGGAGCTGGCCCAGATGCTTCTTGGATTTTCCCGTTTATCCTCTGAGTGAGATGCTGATACAGACCCCAGCACCCCCGTTGGATGCTTCTGCACCCCCATACTTGACTCAGAGGGAAGAAAAAACACAGCTTCCCATCTGAGGCTGAGTCTCCCCTCATCATGGCAGTGAGCTCCCCATCACCAGGGGCAAGCAAGCACACACCTGCGGAGGACCTGAATGAGGTGTCCAGGGGGACTCACCCCAGCCGGGGCTGGACCAGACAGACTCACCGGCCCTCCCCTTGTCCCATGCCCCCATCCCGCCCTGGGCCTATCTCATCACACACCAGGCCAGTGATGGATGGACTTGGTCAGACACTTCCAGCTGAGGATCCCTCCAGTCCCAACCCAGACCAGCCATCTGTCGATTTGTTGGCAACTGAACCCCAACCGAAGCTCAGAGGCCCACAGGAAGGCATGCTTTGGCTGGGGTGTCCCTGCCCAAGGCCCTTCCTCCCAGCCATCGTCCACCTGAGCAGAGAGTCAGCAGGGGCAGACGGCCACTGCAGACTCAGGGGGACAGCACAGGGCTCGGGCCCCCTCGGGATACTACCTGCAAGGCGTGGTCTGCTCAGAGACGAGGCCTCAGGCCTTGATGACCACCAAGACGCCAGCCTTGGGCTCAGCAGGCTCTAGGCCATGCAGGGTCAGAGGCTAACTTGGCCAGAGAGTATGAATAGAAAGATAGAAAATGGGTGAGTCAGGCCATATCGTCCAAAAATCCCACGTCTGGGGGGCCTGGGGTGCGGGCCGTCCCCTTGCTGCTGCAGCCAATTTCCACGGGAGAAACTCAGCAACATCAGGTGACCCAGTGACCAGCAGGGTCACGATCTGTGGTGAGCGGACGTTCCCCACCCCTATGGCTCCCGGGACGCGTGTGTAGGCAAGCCCGTGGCAACTCAGTTCATCCACCAGTGATTAAAACCTGCAATTCCCACACCCGTGGGGCACACCAGGAGTTCCAGGCTGCCCGGCCAGCCTCTCAAGTGTCCCGGTTCATCTTCCAACATGAGGCTCCTCAGGCCCCAGGGAGAAGGAAATAACTCTGTCTGCAACTCATCCTTTTTTTTTTTTTTTCCATCAGATAATGTATGAATAAAGTCCCACAAGACACCGAAGCCTGGTGGCTGAGGAAGGCGGAGCGCCAGACCCAAGCACGAAATGATGAACTTATAATCCCTCTCCGGAGCAGTCAGGATGGAAACCGACGTCACCATGGAAACCAGGGAGGCGTCCTGAGGTTCTCCGGGAGGACGAGGCGGGCCCTTCAGCTGGCGCTCGGGGCTGGAAGGAGTGAGTGAGCAGACTGCAGGATGGGGCCTCCCTGGTCTTGGAGTCTGCTCGGTACATCCGCTCGCCGAGGTGAGAACGGGCAGCCTCTCAAACCAGGATCAGGGGCCCCTGTGCCCTCAGAGTCTGCAGCCAGGACACGGGTGGGCACAGCCCTTGCGAACCTCCACAGAAACACAGCAGAGGGACCTCGGGATAAACAGCCTGGCTCTGTGCAGGAGGCCCCAGAATGTTCAGCAAAAGGCCGGTTCTGCTTGGTGCTAAGGCCTCCCCTCTCTGCCTCCAGGAGCTCCCCAGAGCAGGGAGACACCCATCAGTTGGACCGAGGCCTGGGGCAGGTTCCTGGGGTGGAGACACCCAGGAGAGGCGTGCTGCCACTGCAGAGTGGTCTAGGGGATGGGGTGTGGATGCTCCGGCAGACAGACCTCAGGAGGGAGGAACAAAGTGCACGGAGACGAAACACCGAGGCGGGGACGGGCTGTGCGCACCGAGGCCGGGGCTCAGCTGGGACAAAGCGCAGCATGAAAGCAACTCCAGGCTGCAGCCAGAAGGCGCCGGGCAAATGGAAAACTGCCGATTCACCCTGAGAAGCGCACCTCAGCTGGGCATGAGGCAGAGCAGCATGGGGATGCGGTGAGCAATTGCAGACGCAGGAGAAGGTCCTGGAACGCTCCAACTGCAGGTGCCACAAACCAGCACGTTCGCTCACAGGCCAGGAGCGGCCGGGAGAACGGGAACAGCCGCCGACGGTCATGGGCAAACTTGTTTCTTTGGGGGGAAAGCTTTGACGGCGTTGATGTATAATTTTGCAATCAAAATTAAGTCAGCCGAGCTGCCAAGGACCCTCATTTGAAACGGTTTTGCCCGAGCTGTTAATTCTATCCTCAGCTTCCGTATAACTCATTATCAACAACAGTAATGACGAAGCTCCCAGATGGACCGGTTGGTCCTCTGAATACAAACTTCTCCCTCCCGCCTCCTCCATGCCCGGCGCCAGCCTGCACGCTCAGGGCGGGAAACTGGGGGCTCATCGCTCCCTCCCTCTGCCAGGCTCGCTCATCAGAATCGAAGAAAAACGGCGGCAATCCTGGTTCCCAGCCCTCCGGGTGTCCTCAGCACAGCTCTGGTTGGAGGTCAGGGGCTCGTGTCCCATCTCAGACACGAGAGGCTGGTGACCGTGAGCAGAGCTCGTGCCCTCTGTGGGCACAGTCTCCCCCAGGCTCTTCCTGGGTGCTGAAGCGGATGGTCTGATAGGAAGCTCGCCTGTCCTGGGCACCCAGCACGGGCCACGGACACAGCAGACGCTCCACAAGAGGACCTCCTCCCGCAGGAGCTGCCTGCTCACTATCCCAGCACTTCTGTTTATGCTATTCTCACTGTTATCCCAATTTCATGGATGAGGAAACGGAGCTTAGAGAGGGGGTTCACTTGCACTTGGCCAATTTCATCTGTAAACGCTGCTTCAGGGACCAAGAATCACAGCTTTCAAACCATACGGGGGACACGACTTGACATGTCCTTTAAGCCTGAGGGGTGGTCCTTAGTGGGGGAGACTTCCAGGGGCTGTACCCAAAGGGGGCTCTGGATGGGAGCCCTGGAGGTGAATGGGCACCTCCCCCAGGAGGCCAGGCCCTGTGATATTACAGACCCCCTGCACTCTCCCCTTCGCCCCCTCCATATGTGAAGAGGGGACGTGTAATCTGGGGCAGGCGGTGATGGCTGAAAAGCCCTTTGTAGGAAAAGGGATCCTTCCTTCTTTAAGCTGCTCTCCAATCCCCCATAAATCTTCCTGCAGCCCAGAGCAGAGGATTTGAGGCTCCAGGAAGCTCAGCCATTCAGAGGCAAAGCTGAAAATGTAGCTGACATGCAGCCCCCCGGGTGGCATGGGAAGGCGGGCGGGCGGGCGGGCGGGCGGGGGTGTCTGTCACCAGCTCGAGCTCTGGAGCTGCGATTCGGGGTCAGGTTCTGGGCCCTTGCCAAAGCCTTCATTATGCTTGGAGAATGTTCTTTTTAAATTGTCTCTCTTTGTTTTCCCACTCCCCCAAATTTATTTAAAAATAAACTGCGTGAATTCAATGCACGGTTTCACAGCCCCATAATAAGCAATTTCCTAGCGAGTGTCAGAGCCAACGCCGCCTCCTGAGTGCGCAGGCACCCAGGCCTGTCAGTGGTTCGCAGACGCGGAACGACCAACCCCCAAGGGTGGCAACTGTGGTGTTGGAGAAGACTCTGGAGAGTCCCTTGGATTGCAAGGAGATCCAACCAGTCCATCCTAAAGGAGATCCGTCCTGGGTGTTCATTGGAAGGACTGATGCTGAAGCTGAAGCTCTAATACTTTGGCCACCCGATGCGAAGAACTGACTGATTTGAAAAGACCCTGATGCTGGGAAAGATTGAAAGGCAGGAGGAAAAGGGGGCGACAGAGGATGAGATGGTTGGATGGCATCACCGACTCAATGGACACGAAGCTGAGCAAACTCCAGGAGATGGTGGAGGACAGAGGAGCCTGGTGTGCTGCAGTCCCTGGGGTCGCAAAGAGTCAGACACAACTTAGCCACTGAACAATGAGGGTGGAAGGGGTCCCCTGAGAACCTGCCCCAGAATCGCCCCTTTCTGTGTCCTGTCATCTCTTACTGTGCTAGGCATCACAGAGATGCTGTTGTTTAATTCTCCAACAACCCTGCAGCAGAGATAAGATCATTCCTATTTACACATGAAGAACTCGAGACTCGGAGAGATTAATGAATTTGCTAAGGCTCACACAGTTAGCAAGCGGCAGAGCAGAAAGTCAGGCGCAGGTCGTCTGAGCCCCGTGCTCTGTGCCTCACAGCTGTATTTATGAATGTGCTGGCTCACCATTCTGGCCATGGTGTTCTGGACACCCCGAAGACTGTTGCCACTGCTCTTAAAGTGAGACCTCACTTGAACAGTATTCAGGGTAATCAGGTCATTGAAAAATACCACAGACTATCACCTCCCTTGCCGTAGGCCCAATACTTCTGTTAATGCGGCCTGGGATGGAAGTGTCACACAATTCCCCTTTGGGGAGCTGGTACTCCCCAGAGAGCCTGGGACTATTCTAACCTGCTTCTGGGACGGCGGGACTGGGAACCTGGATGCACAAATTACATGCATCCCCATAAAACTGCTTCTGTGACTTAAGTCCCTCCCGCTGGGTCACGCTTTGGACTGCACATGGACTCAAGCCAGGGCCTCCCCTCATCTCCCAGTGGCTTGAGTCACGGTTTCTCCCACTTTCCTGAAGGCTGGACTGGGTGACTGCCCAACCAGGGCGTCTTAGGGGCAGGTGTTCAGGCGGTGCCTCAGAGACTAAGTAAAGAAATGAATGAATGGATGCTTTCAGCCCACAATTGTAGCCCAAGGGCCTGAGCCCACTGTGAGCCAGAGAGCTCCCTGCCTCCGCAGAGTAGGCCGTCTTGGGGGAGCGAGATAGACAAGCCCAGACCGGGGAGCACATAGCCCACCGATGGCCACGAAGGCCGTGGAGGGGCCAGGGTGAGGGATGTGGACAGTGTCTCAGAGACGGCGGTGCAGGGGAGGGGGGAGGGCAAGAGCAGGGGAGGAAGGAAGAGAGGCGGAGAGGAAGGTCGTCCGCAGACGGACCAGAGATGCCAAGGAGGACGGGGCTGCAGGGATGCTCTGACAGCCTCACCCAGACCGAGCCCTCCACGTCCGCCTCTCGGTGCCCAGGCTGACGGACATCGCTGAGACACGCAAGAACAAGGGCCACTTCCCGTACCTGCCGATGGCAAAAGGCGCGCGCCAACAGCCCCAGGCTTGTTCTGTCTGATCGCGGTGGGGTGGGGGGGAGGCCCTGGCAGCCGCGTCTGTGGTCCCTGCCAAGCAAGGCAGACGCAGGTGGCTGTGAATTTATGAGATACTCTGTGGAGAAGGTGCCTGGTTTTCTCTCCTGGGGCGTCCCAGCGGGATGGTCCACACGTCATTTATTACCATCAGTGGCAGCCCGGGCTGCTGCAAGCGTGATCATGAGTAGCAGGTACTTGTCAGGATCCTGGGGCCACACAGCTGCCCCTCCCCACTCAGCGAGGCCTGGGGCTCCACGGACACCTGTGGGCAGGACCAGCTGGCGGGACCACACCTCTGTTTTGCATGTCAGGCTCTGAGGTCCTTTTTGAAGAAATGCTTCTGGACCTTAAAAACATTTGAAAGCTGAAGACCGCCCCGTCCAAGCAGATCTCCTGACTGCATCAGATGCCCCAAGCCCAGCCCTCATCTAGGCTCCACCTCAGGCAGCACAGCCCACTGAGACGCCCCATACCAAAGCTTGGGGTCCTGTGACACACCCTCTCCCCATTCCCCTGCCCAACTGCCACCATCCTGGCCCATTCTCATCTTCCCCAGACCCTCCACTTTCCTCCCACTTGGCTGATGTCACTCCCAGGGAGCCCCGCCCTCTCTCACCTGGACCACTCAGGTTCTCCTCGGCCCTCGAGGGACCCCTGGACCCCTCCCTTCCCCACCGCCCCCCACCACGCTACAGCCAGGGCCATGTTTCCAAAACGCCAGTCTGATCAAATCCCCCTCCGTGGCCCCTGACTGATCTCCCCCCGCAGCCTGCAGAGCTCTGCCTGGGTCCACGGACCTCTCGCCGCTGTTGAGTCACTGAGCTACCTGTGAGGCTGATGGCATTTCTGCCAGGAGCCATCAGCCTCACACAGACGAGATCTCAGAGGTACAGAAAGATCAGGAAGCATGAAGCTTGGATGCGGCGGGACTGGGATTCGAACCCCAGCCAGCCGGCTTCCCTGGTGGCTCAGACGGGTCGGGAAGATCCCCTGGGGAAGGGAACGGCTAGCCACTCCAGTACTGTTGCCTGGAGAATCCCCATGGACAGAGGAGGCTCTCGGGCTACAGTCCACAGGGTCGCAAAGAGTCGGACACGACAGAGCGGCTAACACAGGCAGCTCCAAAGCAGGACTCTTCCAGGCTGCTTCTGCTGGGAAACTTGAGCACAGAGGATCTTGAAGAGCTGCTGGTGTGAACACTTGTGACCCCAGGTTCTGTCACTTATGCACCGTGTGACATCAGGTAAGCGTCCTGAGCCCCGTGACCTAAGGCTTTTCCTCTGCAGATGCAGCTGACAACCCTGGCCTCTGCGGTCACTGCCCAGTCTAAGGAACCAAGGTGAAAGCCGTCTGCACAACAGGGTCTGGTATGTAATGCATGCTCCTGCCAAGGTCAGTTCACCTCCCCTGACTTTCCTTCTGTCTCATTAAAGGGAACAAAACAAAAGCCATCCTCAAAGGAAGAGAAAATATTATGGCCAGGACTCCTCAGCCTGACCATTTGCTAATGGCTCAGCGGTAAAGAATCTGCCTGCAGTGCAGGAGATGCAGGAGACATGGGTTCGATCCCTGGGTCGGGAAGATCCCCTGGAGGAGGAAATGGCAACCCACTCCAGGATTCTTGCCTGGAGAATTCCAAGGAGAGAGGGCCCTGGTGGACTATAGTCCATGGGGTCGCAAAGAGACGCAACTGAGCACGCCCGCAGCAGAACAGCGGGCCTTGCTCTGAGCGGGAGACTGAGACGGCCCAGGAAGGGGAACCTACAGACGGACTCCAGGACTGGGCCTCTCCAGCCCTGCTGCAGGGGGACCCCTGGAAGCACACTCTGTGGACAAGCGGTGATCTCTGGGGGCTCCAGAGCCAGCCCAGAGAAAAGGTCAGTGCCCTGGCTTGTGTCACGTTGAGAGGAACAAGAACAAAATGTCACCGTGAAGACAAGTGCGTTTGCCTGTCCAAGGACAGCCTGGAATGTTCCCACGTGGAAAGAAAGATGCCCACGAATCAACCCAGCTGATCTGAGGCAACTACTGCCAAGAAGACCTGGGTTGGACCTGGATTCTAAGCCCCAGCCTGTGTGAGGCTTCACAAGCTAAGAGGGTGGTGGTGGTGACGGTGATGTGATGGTGGTGAGGTGGTGGTGATGCTGACACCATGATGGTGGTGGTGGTGGTTAGGGTGATGACTGTGGTGGTGCTGGTGGGGGGGGTGGTGAGGGTGATGATGGGTATGGTGGTGATGGTGGTGGTGGCGATGGTGGTGGTGGTGATACTGATGTCATGACGGGGGTGCTGGTAATTAAGATGGTTGCTACGGTGATGTTGGTGGTGGTGGTGATGGTGGTGGTGATGATGGTGGTGATGGTGGTGGCGATACTGATGTCATGACGGGGGTGCTGGTGATTAAGATGGTTGCTATGGTGATGGTGGTGGTGATGTTGGTGGTGGTGGTGGTGGTGGTGATGGTGATGTGATGGTAGTGAGGTGGTGGTGATGCTGACACCATGATGGTGGTGGTGGTGGTTAGGGTGATGACTGTGGTGGTGCTGGTCGGGGGGGTGGTGATGGTGATGATGGGTATGGTGGTGATGGTGGTGGTGGCGATGGTGGTGGTGGTACTGATGTCATGACGGGGGTGCTGGTGATTAAGATAACGGTGATGTTGGTGGTGGTGGTGGTGATGGTGGTGGTGATGATGGTGGTGATACTGATGTCATGACGGGGGTGCTGGTGATTAAGATGGTTGCTATGGTGATGGTGGTGGTGGTGGTGGTGGTGGTGGTGGTGGTGGTGGTGGTGGTGGTGATGTGATGGTAGTGAGGTGGTGGTGATGCTGACACCATGATGGTGGTGGTGGTGATTAGGGTGATGACTGTGGTGGTGCTGGTGGTGCTGGTGGTGGTGATACTGATGTCACGACGGGGGTGCTGGTGATTAAGATGGTTGCTGTGGTGATGTGGATGGTGGTGGTGGTGGTGGTGACGAAGGTGATCACTGACAGTTACTGAGCCCTCTGCAGTGTTCAAGTGTTGTATATGCTCAGTTCCCCTTGCCTTTCACAACAAACCAGTGAAGGCTGTGCTATTACTATGCTGTCATTGTTCCTGGGTCACAGATGGACACATGAGCCCAGGAGGCCTAGGTGTGCTTCTTAAGGTCACATCTGCAATCAGTGGCAGAGTCAATGTTTATCCTCAGATCCATCTGACCCCAGGGTCCACCTGAATGTAGCTGGAGGGGTCTGCTGGTCAAACAGGGGGGCTGAGGAGCTGCGATAGGGCAGGGGTACCTTCACAAGGAGTCACAAAGAGGCGCCGTGTATCAGAAGAACCTCGGGAAGGTCCCTGACTGAGCTGGGTTAGTGTGGGGGCTTCTGGGGCAGAAGATACGGCTAGAGTTGGCCAGGAGAGCCTTGGAGGCCAGGCCGGGGGCTCAGGTGTGACATCTGGCAGCGGGTCGCCAGCCGAGGAGGGCAGCTGTCAGTGTGGTCAGCACCCAGTCGAGGTAAGGTCGGTCTCTGTGGTCAGCCTCCACCAGGCCTGCAGCTCTGTGGGGCAGGACCCTCTCCCTGGGCCCTGGAGCTCGGCCCCCAGCGGAGACAATCTTGTTCCAGGAACCCGGAAGCCCATCCAGTAGCTGCATGGGTGATGAGCACATAGGCTCAGCTCAGTGCTGCTGCTGCTGCTAAGTCCCTTCAATCGTGTCCAACTCTCTGCAACCCCACTGACGGCAGGCTCCCCCGTCCCTGGGAGTGCCCACTAATTAATCCACCATGAAAAGTCAAACAAAGCAAAAAAAAAAAAATCACCAATGGCCTTTTTCTTCCACATGGCAGGGAAAACTATCCACCTGGACTGGTGTTAGATAAAGTGGGGTCCAGTGTGGGGACTCCATTTCTGAGCAAGCCTTGAACTCATTTGTTAAAAGGCCAGGACCCCTCACCACGCCTGGCTGAGATGCACATTCCCTACCGGAAGGGTCTGACATCTGGGATGTGAGTTCAATCACATCCAGTCCCATCTTGCCATTCTCGTCTCTCAGAGCCCTCCGCCTTCCCACGGGCTGTTCCCTCTGCCCTTCCATGTTCTGTCTGCCCGGCCCCAGATCACAGAGAGGGTCCTGGTGTGCAAGACCCAGACCCAGGTGTCCGGACCCCAAGCCCGGTGCCCTTCTAGCCCCATGCCTCCACCCATCAGACCATGTGTCATAGACCAGGATGGCATCAAAAGGAGGCGTGCTCGCCCCCCAGGGCAACCTCAGAAGGGCTCGGGCCTCCTGGAGGCCCCGGCGTCTGTGTGAGCCTCACATCCATGCAGGGGCACAGTCGTTAGGGTTCCACCTGCAGCGGTGCCTCAGTTTCCCTGTCCCTCCTTAGCCATCGCGTGAAGGTCAGTTTAATGAAAGCCTCACAGCTGCCAGCAGCGGGGTCCCCAGCATCCCTTCTCTCCGTGTGGGGATGTCTCCTGTTGCTTTGGAGCCAAGCAAGCAGGTTCTGTATCTTTTCTTTATAAAATAGTATTATTCGTCGTCATCGGCTCCCTGGGACTGTGATAACAGAAGGGGGGGGGTGCTGCCATTATGCGGTCCAGCCCGCATCAGGCAGGCCGATGGGGGGGCGGCACCGAGGGCCTGGGGGCTGGACCTGGTTTCCGGCGAGGAGCTGCTGATCTGGGCAAGGGCTGTAGGCACTCGCTTTCAAACAAATGCGCTAAACTGGAATCAGATCCCCGCCGCCTTGCTGTGCTGCTTGCTGGCAAGGGGTGACGTTCATGGGGAAGCAGTCACCGGAGACACAGGCTCATCTCCAAAGTCACTGCACTGACAAGGTTTCCCTGAGGAAACTCAAAGGCGACCATCATTTTAAAAATCTGCTTGGCATCCACGTGCTACGATTAGGCATGATGAATTCACCTCCAAATGACGTATTTTGTTTGCTAAAATAACGATCCCACTGGTGGGAAGTATGGAGGGGGTGGGTGGTGTGGAGCCACAAAAAGGAGGAGGAAGGGAAGGGGGCTCATAAATCCCCGTGCGGCAGCGAGGAAGCCGAGGGCCGGGGATGGGCACGGAGCCGGAGCCTGGGTGGGCTCGGTGCAGAGAAACAGAACCTGGGGACCTTGGGGCTGCACTCTTGTCCTCAAACTAGAGGACATTTATCACCCCCAAGAGCAGAAAGACACACGAAGAGGGGCCAGGATGGGCTTTGAGGGCCAGCCCCGTTCCATCAGTCTGGCACCAAGGTCTTCCAGCAGGAAGACAAAGCAGTGACGATGCAGAACCCTCAGGCTCCAGGGGCAGAGACTCATCCGGAAAGGCTGAGATAACACGGAGGAGCCACCACCATCCCACGTGAAGAAGAGGGAGACAGGCGTTGCAGAGTGGGGGGCAGTGACCAACACTTGTGAGCTCCCCCTTCTCCAGACATTCACCCACAGGACTCACGGAACACTCAGCCTCCACCCTCAGAGCTGGGACTGGCACACCCATTTCACAGATGGGGAAAACTGAGCCTCAGGTTCTCAGTCCAAAGTCAGACAATAGGCCGCTGATCTGGGACTCCAGCTAGATCCAGCTGACTGGGTTGCAACACCTGCTCGCAGTGAGAATGTGGGCTGCCAGAGGCCCTGAGAAGGGTAAATGTCTCTATTTTTTTTTTGAAAAAGAAGAATATCTGAATTCAGAAAAAATGACCTAGTGAGCTTAGAATCAAACCCTGCATAATGGAATCAATGTTAAACAGAAACTTTTGAGATTTCAGAGAGAGATACACCAATACGGACTCACCAAGAGCAGACAGTGCCCCCAGG
Source organism: Bos taurus (assembly GCF_002263795.3). Classification (NCBI taxonomy): domain Eukaryota; kingdom Metazoa; phylum Chordata; class Mammalia; order Artiodactyla; family Bovidae; genus Bos; species Bos taurus. The sequence continues at coordinate 113,788,480 of NC_037333.1, read as the reverse complement.
AGTGAGTCGGGGACCACGAGCTGAGTGGTCAGCGGCCGTGGCCTGGGAGATGCAGTGGGTCCCGGGATCATGCCCACAGGATCTGCTCGTGGCCCAAGCTGTGACCACTTAGATCTGCCCCCACAGCTCCAGCGTCTCTAACTCACAGAGCCTCACACCACTCAAGGGTCCCAGCAAATCCCTTAAGCCTTAGAGGGAAGAAGCAGAAAGATACACCGGAAGGTTAGCAAGACAGAGCTTGGGCATCACTGTGGACTCCTGTCCTCGTGGTCCACGCGACCCCCTGTGTTTCTGCTGCTTGGCAGTCAGAAAGTAAAGGAAAGTGAAGTCTCTTAGTCGTGTCCGACTCTTTGCAACCCCATGGACTGTAGCCTACTAGGCTCCTCCATCCATGGGATTCTCCAGGCATGAATACTGGAGTGGGTTGCCATTTCCTTCTCCAGGGGATCTTCCCAACCCAGGGATCAAACCCGGGTCTCCCGCATTGCAGGCAGATGCTTTACCCTCTGAGCCACAGGGAAGCCCATCGACAGTCAGAGGCAGACCCAAAAGAAACAGCATATGCAACTCAGCAGATGAGTTAGCCAGACACAGCCGAGTTCAGACCCCAGCATTACAACCTCCTTATTGGCCTCAATGGTCATCCATTCACCCCTGGTTAGCTGGGTAACCTTGCGTAAAACACTTAGCTTCTCTGATCCTCCAAGTCCTCATTTTAAAAGAAGATGCTGAAGCTCCAATACTTTGGTTACCTGATGCTAAGAGCTGACTCATTAGGAAATACCCTGATGCTGGGGAAAATTGAGGGCAGGAGGAGAAGGGAGTGACAGAGGATGAGATGGTTGGATGGCATCACTGACACAATGGACATGGGTTTGAGCCAACTCTGGGAGATGGTGAAGGACAGGAAGCCTGGCGTGCTGCAGTCCATGGGGTCGTAAAGGGCTGGACACAACTTAGTGACTGAACAACAACAAGGGGAGATAACAATATACCTGGTGCAGAGTCAGGTATGTTGCAAACACTCAAAGATTTTTAGTCATTTTTCTCCTTTTGTTTTCATAACTCACAACTTGTGAATGCAGCCTCACTGTGTTGTTTCAGAGGGGAGCATCTCCCCCTGTGGCTGGCACCCGCCTGTACCAACCCCCTGGGGCCTGACCCCATCCTTGTGGTACCCAGCCTGCACAGCCCTGGTCTCAAGTCTCGCCAACACATCAGACGTGGTGAGTGTCGGCTCCTGTGGTCTCACAGCTTCCATCCAGCTGCCGAGTGTGGGGATTTCCTCCCCAACCCCAGGCTGCGGGCCACACCCTAAAAGGGCAGCTGCTGTAGGCCCCTACTCCAGGGCTGGCACGGGAGACATGGGCCCCCAGGATGAGGGACAGTCTTCCCTGGCCCCCTGCTGTCCCCACGGGCCACGGGGCCATCTGTCAGGCCTTGGGGGCTGGGGCACAGAGGGCCCGCGCCCACCCCGTTAGGAGGAGACAGGAGCAAATGTATCTCATAGCCTCCCCCCAGGAGCCCCACCCGTCCAGGCAGGCTGGAGCTGATCCAGCCTGGTGACGTCAACCAGGCCCCTGTTCCAGCGACAGGCCAGGATGGGACGTGTGGCCTTTCTGTGGCTATGAGGATGGGCCAGTTGTCAGACAGCCTGATGGATCACTTCCTGTGGCCTCCAGGAGGGGTGATGCTCAGGAAGGCTTCGTCGTGCAGAAAGTAGGGAGGAAATGGTCCTGCTCCTCTCCATCTGGTCAGACCACCTCCAGGGGCCCTTCTGAGCTGGCCTTGACCACTGCTGGTGTCCAGGGAAGGAGGCCTGGATGGTGAGGGGAAGGATGCAGGGGCCAGGGAAGGGAGGCCACGGTCAGCAGACCTTGATGCCATCCTGGGGAACAGGATATGATGGCTCTACAGGACTCTGGGTCGGGTTGGGGGGAAGCTGGGGGCTAGAGAGAGTGCCACCCAGAATGGAATGGACCTTGCAGGGGAGAGGGGCCACCCAGGACCGCCCAGCAGAAAGGCTGGGGGGCGGGAGGACAATGTCAAGACTAGATGGCTTCCTTGTCACTCTCCTCTGCGACACATGAGGCCAGGTCACCTCACCTCTCCGAGCCTCAGATTCCTTGTCTGTAACATGGAAGTAAAGCAATGCTATGACGGACACTACGAGGGCTGCCTAAGCTAACGGCGAAAGAGCGCCATGCGTTCTGTGGGGCAAACAGCAGGCAGATCAATGGCATTTGATATTGATCAATGGTGGAAATATTAAAGAGATAATCATCTACCTCATGGGGCATTAGCTAAAATAAAAAAAGGACTGTGAGGATTAATTAAAATAATGCCTGTGATCGTTTTAACATGCCGGCTATTCAAGGGCGCGTGCTCAACGTGATAGCTACTATTACTACCGCTCTGCATAATTGCTATTCTCGATGGCTCCTTTCCCAGCGACAGCCACAGCAGCAGGGCTCCTCTGCCCCAGGTTGCCCTCCTCCCAGGCCCTCTGTTGCCTCCTGCAGCGCAAGTCCCCCGGGGACACGCTCTTGACCCCAGAAGAGCCTCCTCTTGGCCAAGGCTGGCCCCTTGGCAGCCTGTTTGTATTCTGCAGGTTAAAGTGCTATTTATTCTCAATCCTCTTGACCTGATTTTAATCCCAGCTACATTCATGTCTACAGCCATTGAGCGGAATACGTTCCGTGGAAAAATAAATTCATTCTCACAGAACGATGCTCTAACAGCAGCCGGCAAAGGTCAAAGACTGAATGCATTTTCCGCCGGCTGTCGGGATCTCCAGCGTAGATCTTCAGAAACTCGATGGGTCCCTTCCAGGCAGGAGTGCAGAAGAGGAAATCGGCCGGGGTATTTTTAGACCCCTCCGTGGCCCCTGCTTACACAAAGCCAATTAAGCAAACAGCAGCACCCCCGAGCACTTTTCCTGAGTGGTTTTTCCTAAAAATAAATTACCCTGCATCACGGAGCTCAGCGTCCCTGAGTGCCAGCAGCTGTCAGATAAAATATCTCAGTGGAGAAACTTCAACACCTGCATTTGCAAATGGGGACCCTTGAGCAGGGTGTCTAAGCTTGACCCCGATTCCCCAGGCCCGCCCAGGCCTGGACAGACTATTATCATCAATGATAAGGAGGACAGCCCCGAGCAGATCATGTGTACAATCCCATGTCACCCGCGTTAATTAGGTCACAGGCTCCCCACCACAACCCTGAGAACGGAGATTGTGTGAATGTGATGGACACAACAGGAAGAGTCCAGCAAACTCCGTGACAGGCTGGAGGTCACCCAGCTGTGGTGTGGTCAACTGGGGCTCAGCTCTAGGAGTGCAGACCACACAGCCTGTGCCTGCAGTGGGTGCCCCAGAGGTCCCGCGACGGAGCGTGGAGAGCAGGAAGACCCCCACCCTGAGGTGTCCGGGATGCAAAGCTGGATGCCCAAGATGGCTAGACCCTCCTGATGTTCAAGAGAACGTGAACATCCAAACTTGAAGCTGTAGCTCCCACTTTTTAAAAGTCGCTAACTATGACGAACTGAATTGGGCCCCACCCCAAACTCATATCTTGATGTCCTAATGTCCCAGCGCCTCAGAACATGACCTTATTTGGAATAAGAGTGTTGTAACCATCTTAAATTAGTTATGATGAGATCATGATGGTGGTGTTGTTTAGTTGCTAAGCTGTGTCTGACTCTTTGTGACCCCTTGGACTGTAGCCTGCCAGGCTCCTCTGTCTATGGGATTTCCCAGGCAAGAATGATGGAATGGGTTGCATGCCCTCTTCCAGGGGATCTTCCCAACCCAGGGATCAAACCCACACGTCTCCTGCATTGGCAGGTGGGTTCTTTACCATCTGAGCCACCGGGGAAGCCCCATGCTGGGGTAGGGTGGTGCTAATCCACCCTGACTGGTGTCCTTAGAAAGAAGTACTCCTTGTGAAGAGAAGGAGACAGACACAGAGGGCAGATGATAGGTCCGGTCAAGGAGGAAGACCTGGAGCAGACCCTCCCTAACGGCCTCGGAGGAAACCAGCCCTGCCGACACCTCAGCCTTGGGCTTCCGGCCTCCGGAGCTGGGAGAGAAGAGATTTCTACAGGCTGGGGTTCTCTGTCCTGGCAACCCCCGGAAAACCGATTAAGCCACTCATCCTCAAGTGCTTGGAGCGCCGTGGGCGACAGACAGCAGCGCCGCGGATCAGGCTAGGCCGTGGGCCGTGGCTCGGCAGCTCCGTCCTGCCCTGACTTGCATGGACTCCTGGCTTCACGAGGGAGGGGACCTTCAGTTCAGTTCAGTCGCTCAGTCGTGTCCGACTCTGCGACCCCGTGGATCGCAGCATGCCAGGCCTCCCTGTCCATCAGCGACTCCCAGAGTTCACTCAAACTCATGTCCACTGAGTCCGTGATGCCATCCAGCCATCTCATCCTCTGTGCGGGGTGACTAAAAGACTTTGAAAGGATAAGTCCAAAGCCAAGGCCAGGGCCTCCCCAGTCCAGACCTCTGATGCTTAAACCTGCAAAGTCCCGAGTCGCAGGCCACCCCCACTCCCACCCCGAGTTCTGGCAACAATTACCCTGCCCACTCTGGCTCCAAAACCAGAAAGGTCACTTAACCTCTCTGAGCTCAGGGGCGTCCTCCTCCTCTATAATGAAGGAGACACTCACACCCTGTAGCGTCGTGACCACAGTCCCAAGACATAGACACATCTAGCTCATTCTGTGCACCGGTGTGCATTTTCCAGAAGTTTTACAGGGAGTGTCCACTGCTTCAACAGCCAGAAAACAAGCCCCAAGCCCAGCACCAGCCCGTCAGAGGCATTTGGGAAGCAAACTGCACAATGCCAGCTCTGTGATTCATGAGAAGGTACGGCAGCTATGGGTGCTCCGTCGTCAGATCACACAGCATCACTGGCATGAAGCAGAAAGTACAACAGATGCCAGGAGAAAGAGATGTGAGGAGATTGTGAAATCCGTGTGGGACCTTTTCACTTCCTGCTCTCAGTTCTGGTCAGATGGAAAGGAGAAAAATTAGGAAATGACACAAAAGAGCTAAATTTTATTAAAAACACAGTGTTAACTGATAGGCTAAACAAAGCATCTTTTCTATCATCCATGAGACAGCCACAAAAATTGACCCAGGGTGGGCTGTGAAGGGGCTTCCCAGTGGTGCTAGTGGTAAAGAACCTGCCTGCCGATGCAGGAGACCGAAGAGCCGCCAGTTCAGTCCCTGGGTCAGGAGGATCCCCTGGAGGAGGGCATGGCAACCCACTCCAGTATTCTTGCCTGGAGAATCCCCTGGACAGAGGAGCTTGGCAGGCTACAGACCGTGGGATCGCAAAGAGTCGGAAACGACTGAGCAACCAAACATGTTGCTCGTGACCACAACAGAAGGTCTCGCCCACAGGACTGTGACCTCTCTGGGTCTCAGTGCCTCTGCTGTGAAATGGGAGTAAAGAGCAGAGAGTCGTTATGACAACACCGCCAGCCGCTCAGGATCATGACTTTGGGAATGGCAACCTCTCTGAGCCTCTGTGTTGTCATCTGTAAAATGGGGTTAATGACAATACTAATATCAACCCAAGCACTATTGCAAGAATCAGAGATGATGTGAACCAAGTTCCAGTATGTAGCAGGCACTCCACGAATGTCAGCCAGTGACCCCCCATCCTTAACCAAGTCACACAGACTGATCCCTCATTCGCTCTGTCACCACGGACAGCATTGCACTGACGCTAAGAAAGGTTTTCTCTGGGACCCTTCTGAAAGAGAACAGATTCCACATCAGCAAGACCATGTGTAGTATTTCCTCTCCGACATGTTCAGGAAACCCGAGCCTGCTCCCTCCCCTCCTTGGGAACCAGAGGCAGTGGAAGCAGACAGAGTCCCAAGGGGCCCACCTTGAAATGGTCCCCAACAGGAGGAACCACTTTCCTTCTTTCTGGTCATCTGAGCCAATGCTGGCAGAACACACAGTCCACAGACAATCCATCCCCACCCCAAGGTAGAGCAGGCCAGGGAGAGAGGCGGGGGTGTCTCCCCCACTCCCCACCCAGCCTGGAGCTGTGGGCCTGGACCCAAGGCATCACGCCAAAATTAAACCTCTCATTGCAAATCAAAGAAGGATTTGTATTTCTCTATCTTCCCCCGACAGAGCTCATATTAGCTCAAGGAATCTTCTGAAAAAGTCTCGCTTCGGAAAGGTTAAGTCACCTTGAAGGAACAAAATTATCACTCAATTAGCAGTGCTGCCGATTAGCGATTATTAACACTCTAAGCGTGCAATTAGCACCTCCTTCAATCCAGTTCTTCAGCGAGGTGTCCCAGCCTCCGGAGTCTGGAAGGAACTCTGATAACCACCTCAGGAACCTCGCAGCACACATCAGTTACCATCAGCTGACGTTTTAGACAAACTTTCAGGATCTATGAGTCTGTTATCTGCTCTGTCCCCTCATTAAACAATCCAAATTTTCACATCTGGGACCAGGAGCCAATAGAAACGCCAATATGCACAGGCTTTATACTTTTAATTAGATTTTTCAAATAAAAGAGCAAAGGCCGGGCCCTGAAGGCAGATTTGAGCTGGAACCTTCCCAAGTCCCAGGGGCAGGCAATCAGAGACACAGAGCTGGAGATATCCAAGCAGACGGAAGGTCACAGAGCAGCCAGGGCCCCCACCAGGCCCTGGAGCAAAGGGAGGGGCAGGGTTCGAGCAAGCTCCAGTCCTACCCCAGTTCCCTCACTTCTACACAGGCTCAGAATGACTTCTCAGTTCATTGGAGAGATTCCCCGAGATCATGGATATAAAATGCCTGGCCTGCACTGGGGCCGAGCAGCTGGCTGGCCGGTCTCCTCCTGAATGGACTCGGGCCCAGGACTGCAGGCACCTTCAGAAACCCTGGGCCATCCATTCACAGACACACGGGTCTTCAGAAAACACTCCTGGTGCTACTCTGTGCCCGGGGCCGCCTTAGTCCCAGGAGACGTGGCTTTGAGAGAACAGACTAGTCCCCCCCTCTTGTTAACACTGCAATGCATGCAGAGGGAGCCACTACGGGTTGAAAGTTTGTGTTCCCCTAAAACTCAGCCGCTAAAACCCTAACCCTCAGGTCATGTGTTAGGAGGTAGGGCCTTTGGGGTGATGAGATTTAGACTGGATTATAAGGGTGGGGCCCTCATGCTGGGGTTAGTGCCCTTATAGAAAGAGGAAGACGAGAGACAGCTCCCTCGACAGGATGAGAACACAGCAGGATGGTTAACAAACCAGGAAGAGGGTCTTAAGCTAGCCCTGAATCTGCCCACACCTCAATGCCAGTCTTCCAGCCCCAAGAACTGTGAGAAATGAACATCTGCTGGGTAAGCCCCTCTGCCTGTGGCATTTTGTTACAACAGCCTGAGTGGACTAGGACAGGCCAACGAAGAAACAAAGCAGTAAGTAAGCCAGGTACACGCTATGACAGATGGTGACAAGCTCTGGGGGGAATCAGCAGAGAAGGGGCCAGATCTGCAGGGGGCTGGCCCTGAGGTCGGGGAACAGCCCTGCTCTGGGTGGTCCGATGAGAAACCCTCTGAAGAAGTGACAATAAAGACCTACAGGAAGAAGCAGCCATGAGAAGACTGATCTGAGCAGAGGAAGTCAGTGCAAAGGCCCTGAGGCAGTTATAAGCTCGGGGGACCCAGTGGACAGAAAGGAGGCCCGAGTGGCTGGGAGAGGGGAGACCCTGGAGAGAGGGGAGAAAGAGAGGTCCAGAGAGGGTGCAGGGCTGGGAGGGACCCTGAGGAAGAAAGCCCACCTCCCACCAGCTGGCCTGGGCTCCTTGATTTCCTGATCTCACTCAGGCAAGGAGAACAGACTGGGAAGAAGGAAGCGCTCCCTCTCCCCCAGAGGCCATTCCCTTCTCCCCCAGGACTCACAACAAGACCACATTTCAGTCTTCCTGGAAGTGGAGTTGAGCCCTGGGGCAGAAAGTGGGTCCCCTCCTCCAAGTTCCTGTTCCCACTGTTCCGAGTGTTTAGCCCCTGCACTGGGAGCGTGCCCCTAGCCCTGGGTTTCATCCACAGCTGCTTCCACTGGATCCGCACTTTCTCTGTGCACCCCCTCCTTCCCACCCACACAGCCGGGACGGAGGACTCTGGACTAGAGGACACAGCAGAGAGACACAGGCTGAAGGCGCCTGGTCTCCGTGTCACCCTCTGCAGGAGCCCCAGCCCCCTAGGACCATCTAGATTGGTTGCTGCATAAACAAAAAGAGTAAGCACTTAGAGTCTAAAACTATTAACTTGCAGGGAGTGGTTTGTTACAGCGGCAAACCTACACCGGCTGATACAGACTGTGGGACAGAGCTATTTGTCCACAGGTGTGCGAAGATCGTCCTAAACCCGAAGAATGTGTCCTGAGGCCTGGGGAGGCCCCAGGGAAGCCTAGGGGACACCATAAACCCAGAGGAGCAGGAAGGGGTTCCCTGGAGGGTCTGCCTGAGGCGGGGAGGAGAGAGGGAAGCGGGGGAGGCCTCGCCTTAGTGTGGCTCCTGGACCCGACTCGGGGTCCCTCCAAGTGAGCCCAGGACCCCTCCCACAGCTCAGGATTTATGCAGACCAGTAGAACATCAGTAGCTGGATGGATAAAGTGTTGAACAGATTGAGTGTTGTCAGTAAATGTGGGGCTTTTTTTTCTGTGTATGTTTGTGTTTTTCTATCACTCGACATTGTTTGGAAACAGAAGATGAGATTGGGAGAAACAAACGCTGATAAAAGCCACATATTTTGCACGGAGGCACCAAGCATCACCGACGGCAAACCTCCTCATCGTGTAAAAGGAGTCAGTCGACCGTTTAGCTGATTAATGAGGTCGAATCTGGGTTTTCGGGTTTCTTTGGAGCTCTGGTTTTCCACCCGAGCCCTGGGGCCCCACAGGCTGCGGCTCCATCCACAGGGTCCCTCAGCTCCTCCCTCCCTCACCTCCCAGCCCTGTGTGGTGGAAGAGGGGTGGGGGGCTCCCTCCAGCCCATCGGCCAGAGGCTGGGAGGGACTAAGGCGGTGGGCGCAGTGAGTGCAAGCCGCAAGTTCACGGTCATGGCCCCAAGCCCACTTGCCAGCAACATGGTCCAAGGCAAGGGTGGTGTGCAAACGTGAGCGGTGAGACTAGGGGTACCCCAAGATGTGAACCCCAGCCTGGGGCACCCCGACAGGAATGCAGGTGGCCCCATGCTGGCCAAGCACTCCCGGGGCCCCTCCTTGGTCTTGCCCAGGCCCCATCAGTGTCTCCCCTCTACCTGCTCCCCCAGATGATGCAGCGAGGAGTGTTAGTGGGCCGGCCCCGTGTTCAGAGGTGTGCCAGGAACGGCGGCTGGGCCAAGCAAACAGATGAAGGAAGCCAACCCCTGGGGTACCTTCTACGTGAGCTCAACTCTAATAACGAGATTAGCGATTGCAGTCGCAATTAAGAGCAGGGAATTTTTCAGAACCAATTAAAAAAGCAGTTGTGGCCAAGAGTCCTTTGTGAGTAAGGCAGGAGAGAAGGCTTGCGTGCGGCTTTGGTGGAAACCTCGACAGCCCCAGCCCTCCTGGTGGAGCTGGCCCAGGCCCCACCCTGACAGCCTTCCGGGTCTGGCCTTTGGGCCCCCTCCCCCACAGTCCTCTGGGTCCACCCAGCGGCCCCCCCGCTCCTTTGAAACATGCCTGCCTGACTGTCTAAGCGGCTCGCTGGGCTCGGCACGCTCTTGGGGAGCCCAGCTGCACCCGGGCACTGAGCAGGTAGCCTTCAGGAGGTCACTGCCGGGCCGGGATGTAGGGGGTCAAAATTCCCAAGCACGGCATCGGATGCCCTACCAAACCTGCCCAAGGACTCATCCACATATCATAAGCTCTTTTTCCCATTGAAAAGTGAAAGTGAAAGTCGCTCAGTCGTGCCTGACTCTTTGCAACCCCATGGACTATAGCCTGCCGGGTTCCTCTGTCCATGCAAGTATATACTCCAGGCAAGCACACTAGAGTGGGTTGCCATTCCCTTCTCCAGGGGATCTTCTCAACCCAGGGATCAAACCCAGGTCTCTTGCATGGCAGGCAGGTTCTTTACCATCTGAGCCACCAGGGAAGTCCATTGAATGGTCTTCCAAGTGGTCGTTTAAAATTATTGACCATTGATCATAACAAGAAGTCAATCAACTTACTTAAAGACAGTCCGACGGTAGGGCCCTGCTGTTGTCTCCTGCTTGGTGACACCATAAATAACACTGGGCTGAACATCTCGCTTGGAATGTCTTCCTGATTGCGAATGATCTAGTGTCTTCAGAGAAATTCAGAGCAGGGTTTTCCTGTCACCGGGCAAGTGTGCTTTCTTAAAAGAGGCTGCGTCAATTTACAGCAGGGCAGAAACTGGAAACACATGGAAAAGACCCCTTCCGTTGCATTTTTGCTGGCCCTAGGTGCTACCTTTTGTTCACGTGCTTCCAGCCCCTTTTAAAAAATCTGCTGCCAAGGCATCCAAGAGAAGGATAATGTGTGGATAAAATATATGTGGGGGAAGCAAAAGGATGTACAATGGGTTTGCAAAGGACCCCTTTGGGTATTTCAAATAGAAAGGCTGGGACGCTGCGGGGATGGCCTGAGACTGTCCAGTATCGTCACCGAGGCAGAGGGCCCTAGCCACTCCCCTGCCCCCACCTTGTGCAGGCACAGGAGGAAAGGGCAAGAGTGTGGGACGGACTGGAGCTCGCATGCATGTGTGCAAGCGTGCATGCTAAGCTGCTTCAATCATGTCCACCTCTTTGTGACCCTATGGATGGTAGCCTCCAGGCTCCTCTGTCTGTAGGATTCTCCAGGCAAGAGTACTGGAGTGGGTTGGGCTGGAGCTTGAATGTCAGCAGCTCCGCTCAGCTGCCTCTGGGCGTCGGCTTCCCCGCGTAAACAGCTCCTCTCTGGAAAGCCTGTTGTCAAGATGAAGCATCTGATGTACTCGGAGCACTGGCTTAGCAACTGGCACATGAGGTAGCTGCTCCATGACGCTGAGTTTCTCGTCTGCAGGGCTAATAAATTACACGTATGGAGAAGGGTGTATATCTCGGCATCCTCTGTGTAGGACCAAGGAGAATGCTAGCGTCATATTCCAAACGTAATTCCAGCGATGTAAGCCCTCTCCTTTTTGCTTTCTGATAGCAAAAAGGCAGAAAAAAGATGACTGTTAAAAACACGGTGGGGAGCGGGGTATGTCCTTGGTTGTCCAGTGGTTGAGAATCCACCTCCCAGTGCAGGGGACGTGCGTTCCATACCTGGTCGGGGAACTAGGATCCCACATGCCATGGGGCAACTAAACCCACAGACCACAGCTACTGAGGCTGCGCACTCCAGAGTCCACACTCCGCAACAAGAGAAGCCTGTCCAATGGAACAAAGAGCCCACGCACCCGAAGGAAGACCCAGCACAGCCAAAACCTTGGAAAATAAAAACCGTGAAAATAAAAACAGAGAATTCAAATCTGTTCTCTACCAGCCATGTGATTTGGTCCAGTTGCTTAGCATCTGGAAACTTGTTTCATCAACTGTAAAAACAGGGGTTTGATAAGGGAGCCAGGCTTTGGGGGGCTCTGGGGGTGGGAGTTGAATATACGCATGCACCGTGAACCTCTGATTCCAGAGTCTGACGTGTTGTCAGAACTTACGAAATGCGAGTTATTTTTATTATGCCTTAAGTTCACAGCAGAACGTCCTCACACGGTTTGCTTTCTCGGAACGAAATCCAATTTCCTAATTCTTGTGAGAGAGCCAGCAGCGCTGGAAGAATGAGCTGCCTGAAGGATACGCATTTAACAGTGAGTCATTTCCCCAGGAATTCCGAAAGGGCGACCCAGGGAGGCCAGCTGATCTCACGTCACTGTTCAGCCTCACAGACAGGACCCTCTCAATTCGCTCCACGTTGGCGGCTACTCTTAGCACGCAGTTAGATAATTGCAGGAAGCATCCTCACTCCAGTTCATCAGGACTGGTTGCCTGTTCATTTCATGCGATCCACAAAAATGTTGTCCTTTTGAACTAGCATGGTTTCTGGGTGTTAATCGCAAGTCTATTAGCACAGACACTGTCATAATGAATTGAAATTTACATCGTGTGTAATCTCATTAATTGTGTGATCATATCGGGTTTGACAGTTTTAATGCATTACTAAGGGGAAATAGTCTAATACATGACATTAAAGATCTTATCAAGGTTAATTTGCCTTAAAATGTTGTTACTACATAATTTTTCATCTCCGTTGTAGATGCTGTGGTTCAAATACATGCGCTTTGATCTGGGGAGAAAGTATCCACACGCACCCACAGAAGCAGAGTAGCATCCCTCACCTCTCAGGGGAGAAGGGAAGCGTGGAAATAAGCATGGGATTTGGAATCACTCAGGTGAGCTTTTCAGTTCTGCTTGTATGTGCTGTGTGACTTTGGGTAAAATGCTGAACCCCCCTGGGCCTTGAGTTCCTCATGTGCAAAGGGCGACAAGAAGCCCTATTTCACTGGGCTGTCATGAGGCTGAAACAGGTGCACAGAAGGTCCAGGAGAATGCCTGACACGCGGTAGGTATGTTTTATTCTTATTCATCATTGCCTTGTCAACACCGGGCACAAGGCATGGCACACGGGAACTCCACTTGGAAAGGATCTAGAGTTGCCAAGGAGACCACATGCAAAGAGACACATGGATAACATCAACAGAAAAGCCAACAACAAGTCAAATCCACAGTAGGGGAGACTGGGCCAGGTAGCCCGTCTCAGACAAGTGACCTTGAGCCGTCCCAAACAGAAGACCTGAAGGAGCTGCCCTGACAGCCTTCCTCAGGACAAAGGCTTTATCTAAATCCATTCTGTTCAAGAAGCTTTCATACGGCACCTAAGCGGGCTGGGTCACAGCTGTCCTCAAGCACTAGTTTTTCTCCTATTTGTAAATGAAGACAATGCTGCATGATACGAATAAGAATAATGAACATTAATAAAGTATTTCTCATAGACATGATCTTATTTTTGATCAGCAGAGATTTCCAGAGTTCCTAGGACAGGCTCCATGTTAGGTGCTGGGCGTACAAAGCTGATTAGGTTTGACAAGCTCCCTGGCTCCATGGTTCTTTCAAGCAGTTAGAGTTTGATGAATGTTATGATGGGGAAAATAAAAGGAGTCATAGCAACTCACAGCAGGAGAAATTGGTGCCAGTGAAGATCTGGGAAGACCTCCTTGGAAAAGGGACAATTAAGTGAGGCTGGAGGAGACGCGTCAATTCTGCAGGAAGATGGAACAAGCACAAATGTGTGTGCGCCTAACAACACAGCCCCAGAATAGGTAAAGAAAACCAGACAGAATTGAAAGGAGGAAAAGTAAATTTGACAATCACTGCCAGAGCTTTCAATGCTCCACTTTCAGTAACGGTTAGAACAGAAGATCAGGACAGGTCTAGAAGACTGAGCAACACTATCAACCCGCTTGATCTAACTGGCACTTATCGGACTCTCAATCCAAAGACGGTAGGAAAAAATGGCTTTTTCTAGGACATAGGGAACATTATCTCACATACGAGTCTATAAAATAGAATCCAATAAGCACAAAAGGGTTGAAGCCATACAAAATATGTTCTCTGACCACAATGGGACTAAATTAGAGTTCACAATAAAAACAAATTTAGGAAACCCCCAAACACTGAAAAATAAGCAACACACTTCTCAACACCCATGGATCCAAAAAGAAATCACAGTGAAAATTAGAAAAAATCCTGACCTGAATGAAAACAAAACACATCATAATGTATGGGATGCAGTTAAAACAGTGTGAAGAGGAAAATGTATAGCTTTAAATGCTTATCTTAGGAGGCAAGAAAAATCTAAAATCAAGCATCTAAGCTCAAGAAGCTACAAAAAGAGGAGAAAAATCACACCCAAAGTAAGCAGAAGGGAAGGAAATAATAAAGATCATGGAAGAAAGAAATGAAATCGATGACAGAAGAGCAATAGAAAGAAATCAATGGAACCAAAAGATTGTTCCTGGAGAAAATAAAGAGACATGATAAAGTTTTAGCTAGACTGACTTTGAAGAAAGAGAAGGAACTGGCCAGAGAAAAGGTCGCTGGGAGAAGATGAAGGGAGAGAGAGAGGAAGAAAGTATTCCAGGCAGAGGACTAATGAGAGTAAAACTCAGAGACGAGAGAGCAGGAGGGACACGGTGACACTCCAGAAACTGAAGCGTGGGGTAGGGGAGAATCCTGAAGTCCCGAAAGTCTCGTGGCTTTGTCAGCGTGCTTTGGTTCTGTTCAGTTGCTCAGTCCTCTTCGACTCTTTGCAACCCCATGGACTACAGCACGCCAGGCTTCCCTGTCCTTCACCACCTCCTAGGGCTTGCTCAAACTCATTCCCATTGAGTTGGTGATGCCATCCAACCATCTCATCCTCTGTCATGCCCTTCTCCTCCTGCCTTCAATCGTTCCCAGCATCAGGGTCTTTTCCAATGAGTCAGTTCTTCGCATCAGGTGGCCAAAGTATTGGAGCTTCAGCATCAGTCCTTCCAATGAATATTCAGGACTGATCTCCTTTAGGATGGACTGGTTGGATCTCCTTGCAGTCCAAGGGACTCTCTAGAGCCTTCTCCAACACCACAGTTCAAAAGCATCAATTCTTCAGCTCTCAGCTTTATGGTCCAGCTCTCACATCCGTGCATGACTACTGGAAAGGGTGCTTAGATCACCTCAAATGTAATAAGGCATCACTTGAAGGTTTTAAGCAGAAAAGAGACACAGTCAGAGGTTTTTATGGTCACTTCATCTCAAAAATGGGAAACTGAGACTTGGGGTGGTCTTGGGTGTTGCCTGAGGTCACAGAGCTGGCCAGTGGCATTGCCAGAGCACACAGTCAGCGACAACTAACAAGTCAGTCATCCTGGACAGAGCACTGGAAGGGCAGTTGGGAGACCCCCAAACGCCATCCATCACTGGGTCTTGTTGTGTTAGTTGCTCAGTCGTGTCCAACTCTTTGCGACCCCATGGACTGTAGCCCACCAGGCTCCTCTGTCCATGGAATTCTCCAGGCAAAGAGTACTGGAGTGGGCTGCCATTCCCTTTTCCAGGGGATCTTCCCAACCCAAGGATGACACCCACCTCTCCCACATTGCAGGCAGATGCTTTACCGTCTGAGCCACCAGGGAAGCCATCACTGGGGGTGGCTGTATTGATGGGGCTGCTGGCAAAGCTCCTGCAGCTCCTTCCAACCACGGCATGCACAATTCTAAATAAAGACAAGTTCTGCTGTCTATCTAATCTGTGTTTTGTAGATTTATATTGGTCTTACGAGCACATCACAGCTCAGCCTTTCCTGTACCACATACTACAAAGTTTTAAAACTTCAGAACAGATGCCAAGCAGGAATAAATACCACAGTCTCTGCTCTCTGGAACATGCTTCTGCAGCTCCCAAGTTCTCGGAAATTCAGGCCCCCTACCCGATCTGAGTGACATTTTTATCACAAGATAAAATCCTCAATCATCCCCCTGGAATCCGTCCCAGTCCCTGGAGGGAGAGTCACAGTGCATTTCCCCAGCCAGGGACCCAAAGCAGGGCAGACGACGCCCCGGGCCCCTGGGAGCCGAGAGCAGCTGGAGGAACCCAGCGAGGAGGGGCCCACAGTGTCAGTGTCGGGGGGGCGCCTAGGTGGCCCCCAGAGCTGGAAGGCAGAGCCCAAAGCTTCCAAAACCTCGACCCCCAGAATCCTGGGCCCCACCCTGGTTCAGCTGGGTTCCTCTGTGCAGATAAACCGTGAGTCTGGGTAGGGGGAGCTGGGTGGACATGGAATGGGCCTTTATGAGCTTTGCAACATCAGCCTCAAGAGTCCCTTGGACAGCAAGGAGATCAAAACCCAAAGGAGTCAACCCTAAAGGAAATCAACCCTGAATCTTCATTGGAAAAATTGATGCTGAAGATGAAACTCCAATATTTTGGCCACCTGATGCAAAGAGCTGACTCATTGGAAAAGACCCTGATACTGGGAAAGATTGAAGGCAGGAGGAGAAGGGGATGACAGAGGATGAGATGGTTGGATGGCATCACTGACTCGATGGACATGAGTTTGAGCCAACTCTGGGAAATGGTGAAGGACAGAGAGGCCTGGAGTGTTGCAGTCCATGGGCTTGCAAAGAGTTGGACACGACTGAGTAAACAACAATACCAGCCTCATTTCCAAGCCAGAATCCGTGCTTCCAGTTACCCATCAGCCCGCTCCCTACCTCCTGCCCGTGTCTGGAGAGGGCTTGCTGGTCAAGGGTGCATTTTTGCCCCTCACTTCATGCATCCCTCTCAGTCCCCGGGGGCAGGGACCACCCAGACTGCCCTCTCCCAGTGCCAGGAAAGTTGAGCAACGCAGGGGTGGCACCTGTCTTTGTCATCCTCCCCCTCCTCGCTGCCAGCTCTGATGTTGCCTTCTGGAGTGGCCACTAGGGCTCTTCTGGCCCCAGCTGACCAGAGCGGACCCCTGGTGTAACATAACAGCACCCTGACCGTGACTCTCACTCCATCTAACCTTCTCCTTCCAGCCAGAAGGAAAGCCCTGAGGGTGCTGGGCGAGTCACCTGGTTTTCCTCCATTTCTAGAATCTTCCATGGGATAAGCAAGGCCCAGCTGCTAGGGGCCCAGTGTCCCCTGGAGGACCCGCAACCTCTGCTCTTGAGGACCTGATGACTCAGCAGAGAGAGCTCATTGAGACCTCAGATCCCAGGGGGAGGGGAAGAGTAGGCCCCTTCATACTGGCTGGTGTCCTGAGGTCCCCGCGACTGTCCAGCAGCTGTGGTTTTGCATAATGGACAGTGCAGGGCAGAGGGTATGAGGACCCAGCGTCCAAACCACACCGTCCCCACCCCCCAAGGCACGTCTACTCTCACAGGCCTGGGGCAATGAACATCTAGGGCAGCTGCCGTGGAGGCTCACCAACTCCCTCCAACTTTACAGACGGCCACTCGGAGGTTGCTGGCCCTGCCACTTCCCAGCTGCCTGCCTCGGACTGGCCCCTGGACCTCGAAACCTCACGCTGCTCCTGACGAGACCAGTCTACACTCCTCGGGGACACACATGTGACCAGGCAAGGTGCTGTGTGAGTGGAGCACAGCTTTCGTTTGGAATATTCCGTGTATCAACTCTCTGAGTCCTCCAAACATGACGCACACAGGTACTAGTATTGTTAGCCCTATTTTCCAGATGGGGAAACGGAGGCAGACAGTTCGAGAAATGTGCCCAGAGTCACTCAGGTAGAAATGGCCACTCTGGGCTCTGCAGCTGGAGCCAGACAGCTGGTTCTCTGCGCTGTGCCACTTATGTAGGTCAAGTCCCTCTGCAGAGGGGGTGGGGGAAGAAGACTAGCTCCCAGGCAGCCTTCGAGTGCCAGGCGCAGGGCTGTGCTGCCCACAGCGAATCACACCTGCCCCCTCCCAGTATCAGGACGGCTTCATCTACCTTACATATGCTGAGGCTCAGCGTGCCACCTGCTTCACCAGGGTCACTCAGCCAAGCATGCGGACATACCAGGAGCCAACACGAGACGTCCTGGTTGCAAAGTTCCAGGTACAGCGTTAACCTGCCCACCACCGCTCAGGACGGCCCAGACCACCCGCATCTGTCCAAAACCCACGTTCTCAGCCAGCACTCAGAGTCCCCGTCAGTGCCTGGGCATGTCTGCAAATGGCATAGTCAGCCCAGGCTCGCGCCTGGTGCTATCGTTTGAGCCGAGTGATCCTGGGCCAGACCCTGGGCTTATCTGAGGTTCCGTGTCACTGGTCCTGATTGCAGAGTCGTCTGATGGGAAGAGCCCCAGCAGAGGATGGTGCAGAGTGGCTGTCGAACAAACGTCACCCTGTTCCCGCCCCTACCCTTGCTTCCCCACACCCGTCCGCAGCATCCTTCCTGTGTCCCTCAGATCCACGTGCTCCCACAGGCCCCTCTGCCAGGCTGGCGCCCAGGGCGGCAGGCATCTCCACCTTCACAGTAACGGCATCTTCTTCCTGCCTCGGCACCTGCGATTCACCATTAAAGATACCACATCCGGTCCGTCTCCCCGCTCACGGCTCTGGGGGTTAACGACCGATGCCATGACTGCCCACGTCAATGGCCAATTACCCCTCCCAGGCCATTTCTTTAAGGCAAATTACTTTATGCTAACATTTATAGGGGACACGTCATTACCCAGGCTTCAGAAATCCTTCAGGGAGGGAAGTCTGGAAAAGGGAGGATGAGAAAAGTCTCAGGTGGCCGGCTCTTTGTGCTGAGCTCCAGAACACCGAGCGGGCTGGGCCAGGGGCCCTGCAGGTCACCCCGCCATCCCCCCACCGCCCTTGCAGACCAGCATGTCCAAGGACGCCAGGACACAGCCTGGCCTGCCAGACAGCTGCCTCCGGGCATTCCCACCGCACCCCGCGCTCAGCTCTTGTTCGCTGAATGAAGACCAAAGAAAGGAAGCCAGTCACACATCCCCATTGGATCCATCCAGGGCTGGCTGCATCGCTTGAGAGGCCAAACGCATAATGAAGACGCGGAACCTTGTTAAGAAATGATTCAGAACGTCAAGACGGCAGCAGCAGCATAAACTAGACACCAGGCCCTCCTGATGGGGGTCCCCTGAATGTGAAGTCTTCCTGAGCATGGGCCCCCCCTCTGAGCCCAGGGCTGGGAGCTAAGGGTGGGCACCTGCCTGACGGCCCAGTGGGCAGGTGGAACAGCCCTGACAATGAAACGGGAAGTACTCTCTAGAGGATGGGGGGCCCAACAACCTTGCGGTCCCTGTAAACCGGCCCAGCCCAGCCTCCCCGACTACGATGGCACTGGGTGGCACATTGACACACCACTCCAGACAGTGCTGTGTGGGGCTCTGGGGTCACGCAGGCCCGGGTCCAGGTCTTGACCCAGCCTCTTACTACCTGTGGGGCCGAGGCGTTGTTAGTCTGCCTCCCAGCCTCAGTCGCCACATCTATCAGATAAAACTGTGAGTGTGGACTCTCATGGTGGTCCAGTGGTTAAGAATCTGCCAGTCAGTGCAGGGGGGACATAGGCTCGATCCCTGGTCCGGGAAGATTCAGCAGAGGCTGCAGAGCAGCCGAGCCTGGGCACCACAACTCCTGAAGGCTTGCGTGCCTGGAGCCTCTGCTCCACAGCGAGAGAGGCCACCACGATTAGGCTCCTGCACGGAGCAACGAGAGCAAGCCTGAACACAGCAACGAGGACCCAGTGCCGCCAAAGCAAACGAAACAGAAACAAGTGAAAACAGATAGGGGTGTCATCTTGCAGGCCCTCTGGGTCCCTGAGAGGTGGCACTGGTAGGCCCAGCTTCGTGCTGGGCACCCGGGGGCCCACTGTGAGTCCACAGCACCGAAGTCACAGATGACCCCCTGATGCCCAGCAAGGTCAGGGCAGCTGTGGCAGGCTGGGCCCAGCTGCTGTTATCGCCGTGCCTGGCAGGGGCCAGCCCTGCATGGTACAGGGAGCAGAGCGGGCCTCCTGGCTCCCGTCAGTCTGACCTGTCACATATCCCCACCTCGCTGGGCGCCAGCCTGCCCAGGTGGGCTGCAGGGGACAGGGGCAAGCCCAAGAAAGGGAGACGCCCAGAGAGCCTGCAGTTGTTTTCACTCGAAATCAATACCCCGGGAGCCCTCGCTCATCTCCTGGGAGCCCAGGAGCGAAAATTCTTTGAAAATCCCAGTGGGCAACTCTGCTTCAAAATCCCTGCCCCCACCCCGCCGTGCCCTGGCCTCACCCACAGGGCGCCTCCTGCCCTCCCTGATGAGCCAGGTCTACCTCAGCCAGCCCGTGGGTCTTTGGGGGTCCTGTCCTGTTCCTCCACCCTTCAGCCCTGTTACCGGCTGCCCCCCACGCTAATGTCCAAGTCAGAACCAGCTCAGCATCCATGCTGTGTCATCTGTGGCCCTGGCTAGGGCCTTCGCCTCTCTGAGCCTCAGCTGCTAACTTGTGGGATGGGGGTAACTGCCCCTGGCGGTTCTTGGCTGCGACCCGGCCTCAGCCCAGGGTGGCTCCTCCAATTCTTTGCCCTAGACCCTCACCCCCTTAAGGAGACAGTCGTCCCACGAGTTCCCAGCCCCCAAAGTTGCAAATATGGAGACAACTGAGCCGGTTTTTGGTGGCTCAGATGGTAAAGAGTCTGCCCTCAACACAGAAGACTCAAGTTCGACTCCTGGGTCCAGAAGATCCCCTGGAGAAGGAAATGGCAACCCACTCCAGTATTCCTGCCTGGAAAAGCCCATGGATGGAGGAGCCTGGCGGACTACAGTTCATGGGGTCACAAAGAATCAGACACGACTGAGCGACTTCACTTGATTAGGAGTTGAACTGTGACCCCCAGTTCACGTGAGAGTCCTAACGCCAGCACCACAGAATGTGACCTAATACGGAAATAAGGTCTTTACCAGGGCGATCAAGTTAAAATGAGTTCGATAGGAAGGGTCCTAACCCGATATGACTGCTGTCCTTACAAAGAGGGGACACAGGCACATGGGGGGAAGATGTGTCATGAAGATGAAGGCAGAGATGGGGGCGATGCCTGAACAAGCCAAGGAACCCCAAAACTTGCCAGCAAACTCCCATCAGCTGGGGGAGAGGCTGGGACAGATTGTTCTCAGCCTCCGAAGGAGCCCAGCTGGCCGGGCCAGACTTCCGCCTCCGGGCCCAGAAGAGAGGAAATTTCGGCTGTTGAAACCACCCAGCCTGGGGCCCTTTGTTACCCAGCCCCGGCAGATGGATACACACCCCCAGTCACACTCTGGTTGGGAGTTGTGTTCCTGGGTCGTGGGACAGCTGCCCATGGGTCAACTGCATGGACCTGCTTCCCGGCAGAGGGCCGCTTCTCCAGGACAAAGCCGCTGACCGCGCCAGGGGAGGCTTGGGAAGTGGCACTGGCCAGCCGATGCTGGACTTTCTCTCCTGCCGGTCGACACTCCGTCCGCCCAGCCCCCTGGGGCCACTCCCCCAATCCAGGCTTCAGCACAGTGACAGGTAACAACCCCCAGAGTCACACGTGAGGCATCAAAGTCGCGAGGATCAACCTCCTGGGAAGCCCCCAGGAAAGCTGGGGAGGCCCCTCTCAGAAGGGGTCTTTGTGGGGGTGGCTGAGAGGTGCTCCAGTGCCCCCCAGAGTCTGCCCTGCAGCAGCCCAGTGGATCTCTGCGTGTTTTCCGTGGAGGCAGCAGCTCTTGCTGTGGGAAGGGCTTTGGGGGCCGTGTGGGCCCTGTGCTCCCCAAAGCCGCAGACGTGCCCCCCAGCAGCAGCCGCACAGCCCCAGGAACTGTAAACCATCACGCCAGCCGTCTGATGCCCTGCCACTCGGGATTAAATAAATGGTCTCCAACTGTGACTGAGGCAGCGCATAAAATATCTCACAATTAATTTTTGAAGAATAAGTGAGGGCGTGAACATTTTATGTGTGAGCTGAGGGATGAGGACAGCAGCGTTGCGGGGTAGGGAGCGGCGGAGGGGGAGGGGTGGGCCGGAATGTGCTGCAGAAAGAGCACTGGATCAGGAGTCCCCGAGCCTCCCACTCGGCCCCGCCCGGGCCTCTGGGTGACTCAGCTTCGGTTTCCACACCGGCTCAGAGGGACTCAGACCGCATGGTCTCTTAGCCCGTAAGCTCTGTTCAGCACAGACTAGACAGCCCAGCAGGCTAGTTGCTCAGCCAACCGGCGTGCACAGTGGCCCTGCGAGGTGCCAGGCTCCGTGCTGCCTCCAGGGAGCTCAGGCCCCGGGAGGAACCCAACAGCAGGGTGGGGGTGGGGCATGCAGACAGCCGCAGAGTGTCTGCAGGCACCCACAGGCGACCCCACAGGGAGCTCGCAGGCCAGGGAAGGGTGTTTCTGGCAGGGGGGCAGCATGCGCAAATGCAGACCCGCAGAGAGGACACTCGCTCCGGGAACGCCAAGGGGCCCCCAGGGGCCTGGAGGGGCAGCAGGACGGAAGGCTCAGGGCCGGCTCCTGGGGGGCCACGCAGGCCCTGCCAAGGCGTGTGGACCTCACCACACATGCCGCCGAGGGCACGCGGACCCTGATCTTCCATCAGGATTTAGAGCCTGGCAACCGTTCTCTGAGGTGGCATTAGAGGTAAAGAACCCAGCTGCCAATGCAGGAGATGCAAGAGACACGGGTTCGATTCCTGGGTCAGGAAGATCCCCTGGAGAAGGACATGGCAACCCACTCCAGTATTCTTGCCTGGAGAACCCCATGGACAGAGGAGCCTGGTGAGCTACAGTCCGTGGGGTCGCAGAGAGTCAGACACAACACGACTGAGTGAGCACTCATGCAACCATTCTCCACACCACAGCCAAGCTGCAAAGCCGGCCCCATCACTACAGTGAGCAGCCGCTTCAGGGGCTCCATGCCATCTTCAAAGTCCAAGCCCCTTCCTGTGGCTGGAAGGCACTGCGGGGCCTGCCCATCAGGCCCCTGGCCAGCCGCTTAACTGCCTGCCGGTTCCTCCAGCAGGCCAGGTTCCCTCCCACCGCAGGGCCTTTGCACTTGCAGCCCTGCCCCTACCCAGCTCCGCGAGAACGCCCATCACATATCCATCCACAGGCCACAGTCCCAGGAAAGCCCTCGGGTCCAGCCCCTGCCCCTCCCCCACACACTCTCCCTCTTAGCAGCAACCGCTATTGTCAACAATTACCTGTGCAATTATCTGCTTAGCGTTTCTCCCGGCCCCCAGCCTGCATGTTCCAGACAAGCTGGAACACACCGTCCCCCCATGAGTGCTGCACGCCGGCCCTTCGCACCAGGTCCCCACAGAGCAGGTATTTGTCAAATCCTTGTAAGTGAATGAACACATGGACAAATGAGTGGATTAATGAAAACCCCTGTGACCCCAACACTTTGAAATTCTACAGGGAATGTCTGTCTACAGGAATCCTCGGGTAGGAGGGAGATCCCACAGGGCTCTGATGTGTAGAGCAGGAGCTTGTCAAACTAAGCCTTCCTGCCTCTTTAGCCACCAGTACTTATTAAACTGACCACGGAATTCTCCAGGCAAGAATACTGGAGTGGGTAATCATACCCTTCTCCAGGGGATCTTCCTGATCCAGGGATCAAATTCAGGTCTCCTGCATTGCAGGCAGATTCTTTACTGTCTGAGCCACCAGGGAAGCCCATTTATTAAACTTTCCTGGTGGCTTGGTGGTAAAGAATCTGCCTGCAATGCACACGATGTGGAGTTCAATCTCTGGTTCCGGAAGATCCCCTGGAGAAGGAAATGGCTACCCACTCCAGTGTTCTTGCCTGGAGAATCCCATGGACAGAGAACCCTGGTGGGCTACAGTCCCTGGGGTCGCAGAGAGTCGGACACGACCAAGGAACTTAGCACTCAGGAGCAGAGTGTTCACACAGCCCTTTGACCCCTGTCATCTCAGTATTTCCTACAACCATGCTGGCCGTAAAAGCCTTGATTCCTGTTTCTCAGGCAGGAACAGGGGCAGCTTGGTGATGAGTCCAGGTCCAGGGCGGTCTATCCCAGCTCCATACTCTTTCTGACTCGGCCAGCTGGGCCTTGAGCCCAGAGCACAAAGACCCTCTGAACTCTGAAGCTGCCTCACGCCTTGGGCTTCAGAATCGTGCCTGGGGCCAGTTGCTCTCAGCATTTCCATGAGGGTCTGGGAGGACCCAAGAACCCCCGTCCTGGCAGACAAGAACCCTTCAGCCCCTGCTTGCCCCTCCTGGCCCAGGCCGTGGCCCTGAACCCCCCTCCCTCCCCAGCCCCGAGGAGGGACTACAAGAGTTAGGGTCTCCTGGCCAACCCCGACCCCGGGAGCACAGCCGTCACAGGGAAGCTGGGCTCACACCTCCTCCCAGAAGCCCCCATCCCACCAGGTCACGAACTACCTGTCAGACACTCTCACTTCTCTTCCGTCAACCGAGCAGGGGTTGGGGGCGGTCACAAAAAGGCAGGTGGGGCTCCTCTAGCGCATCTAGCTTCTTCCCCGGAGAGGTGGGGTGGCCCATCCCCTCCAGGACGGGAGGGAGACCCCCGTCCACACCCTCAGATGACAGCACATCAGAGCACAGAACACAGCAGTTGTCTCCTATCTGAGACTTCAGGTTAAAAGGTGGGCCGAGGGGTCTTCCTTGGTGGTGGGACTCCAGGCTTGCACTGCCAGGGCACAGATTCTATCTCTAGTTGGGAACTAAGATCCCTCAAGCTCCATGGTATGGCCAAGAAAAGTGGACGCCAGTGGACAGCCAGGGCTGGGGGAGAAGTAAGCTGTCATCGGTTACCTTCCCCCAATCCCGTGAGAAAGCCAGGCACTGCCAACCCCAGGCGGCAGGGGGCAGAGCTGAGACGTGAGCCAGGCGGCCTCTGAACCCAGCAGCCGAGGTCCCCGCCCTGGCCTCCCCGCCTCCCCTGGGCCCCGCACGGCCCCAGGCACCCCTCCTTGCAGGAAGAGCCGCTGGACCATCAGGCTGGGAACCCCCATCTTCTAGCCTCGCCGAGCCTCACCCTCTTCACACATGAATGGGCTAATGCAACCCAACAGGAGACCCACCTAGAAATTTGGCTGGCGCTGTGTGCCTTTAAGGGTGGAGGGCTGCTGATGCCCAGTCCTGGAAATTCCAGCCCCATCTGCCTCCAACAAGACACACCTGCCATCCTGAAACGGATGCCCTCCTGTTCACAGGAAGGTGAGGAAGCAGGCGAGAGCAGGAGGGAAGCCAAGCGGCCAGCCGGCCAACCGGGGAGCAGCGAGAGCCTCGCGATGGGGAGAAAACTGTCCCTGGAGGCAGCTCTCGGCAGGTCGTGGGGTGGGAGGCGGGGGGCGCTGATGAAGGAACCTCCAGGGGGAACTGCTCTCACATGTTTGGTTCCAGGGGAAATGTTTGGGTTATCAAAGCACCCTCCCTCCCTGTAAAGTTCCCTTCTGTCCCAGGGGAGGCTGCAGAACAAAAGCAGGACTTTTTTCTACCTTTCCCAGATGAAGTGGAGACCTGTACAAAACCCGCCAAAAACAAACCATCTCTTACCCTCTTGCTGGGACTCAGGGGCTAACGCAGGGCTTCCCTGGTGGCTCAGATGATAAAGAGTCTGTCTGCAATGTGGGGACCTCAGTTCGATCGCTGGGTTGGGAAGATCCCCTGGAGAAGGGAATGGCAACCCACTCCAGTATTCTTGCCTGGGTAATTCCATGGATAGAGGAGCCTAATGGGCTACAGTCCATGGGGTCACAAAGAGTTGAACATGACTGAGCGACTATCACATTACTGCTGCTGCTGCTGCTGCTAAGTCACTTCAGTCATGTCTGACTCTGTGTGACCCCATAGATGGCAGCCTTCCAGGCTCCACCGTCCCTAGGATTCTCCAGGCAAGAACACTGGCGTGGGCTGCCATTTCCTTCTCCAATGCATGAAAGTGAAAAGTGAAAGTAAAGTCGCTAAGTCGTGCCCTGACTCTTAGTGACCCCATGGACTGCAGCCCACGAGGTTCCTCGGTCCATGGGATTCTCCAAGCGAGAGTACTGGAGTGGGCTGCCATTGCCTTCTCCTACTACTAGGGGCTAAAACAGCATGGAGATGAGAAGAGAAGGGCGGGGTGGGTGGGGCGTGTCCTAGACAAGACTTCCCAGAAATTTTGGAATTTCCAGCGTGAAAGTGGATTTGACCTTGGCACTGTTTGCCACCTCTGGGCTGGGTGAAGCAATGTGGATGCCCTCTGTGTGAAATGCTCCGTGGCTCCCCACTGCTACCAAGATCCAACTCAAAGTCCTTACCCTGCAGATGGCATCTCAGTCCACCTCCTTAGCTTTATTTCCTCCTAACCTGCAGCCACAGAGCTCTCCTCTCTGCTCCGGACAATGCCTGGTACTCTGATGCACACTGTGCTTTCTACCAAGAATTTCCACAGCCACCAGTTTCATCAGCCAACGCCTACTCATCCTACAAAGCCTGCTCAGCTGTCACCTCTGCCATGAAGCCTTCCTCAGCATGGTCTGAAGACTAGGTCCCTCCCTCTCTGTGTCCCAGGGCACTTTATCATCGCTACCACCCAAACCCAGTGGGCCACCATGGCCTTCCCCTCCCCATCTCACAATGGACAGTGAGTTCCAAGAGGGCAGATGCCGCGTCCAGCTCTGCTCTGTATCCCCAGGCCTCGGCACCTCTCCACGGCTTCAGTCCCTCTCGTTTGTGGTCCTAGACCATGTGGCCTCCTGCAACAGTCAGTGAGGTCCAGGTCCTCCTACTTGACTAAGCCCAGGATTCATGTGCATCTTTGAAGGGCTTAAAATTACTCTCAAATACAGTTCAGTTATGAGACTGTCCACTCACTCACCTACTCATCCAACCATCTATCCACCTACCCTGGAGCTTCCTCCTGAGGCCCTTTCCCTTGCCACTCACGACTCCTGCTCTGGATTCCCCAGACTCCACCGGGCACCCATGGTCCCCAGGTGGCCCTGTCGGCCCTCACCATCCATCAACACATCCATTCATCATCCTACCTACCATCCATGCATCCTTCCATCTGCCCATTCATCCACCATCCATCCCTCCACCATCCATCCATCAACCTGTCCAACATCCATCTATCCACTCATCCATCTATCTACCCATCAACCCATCCACCATCCATCCATCCACCCATCAACCTATCCACCATTCAACTATACATCCACCCACCCGGCCATCCATCATCCACCCATCAACCCACCCATCCATCTATTCACCACTCATCCATCCCTCCATCCACCCATCCATCCATCTACCATCCATACATCAACCTGACCGACATCTATCTATACATCCATCTATCATCTATCCATCTACCCATCCATCCATCCATCAACCTATCAACTCATCCGTCATCCATCCATCCACCCATCAACCTATCTACCATCCAACTATACCTCCACTCATCCATCCCTCCATCCAATACCCACCCACCAACCATCTATCCATCCATCCATCGTTCATCAATCTATCCATCCACCCACCCACTCATCCATCCCTCCATCCACCCATCCATCCATCCTTCAACCAGCCCATCTATCAACCCATCCACCAACCATCCATCCACCCATCAACCCATCCATCCCTCCATCCATCCATCCACCCATCCATCAACCCATCCACCAACCATTCATCCATCCACCTGTACACAAACCCATCCATCCACGTATCAACCATCCATCCATCAACCCATCCACCCACCCATCTATCCATCCACCATCCATCCATCCATCTATCCACCCACCCAACACACATTTCTTGAGCAACTACTATGTTCCAGGCCCTGTGCTAGGCCTGGGGAATAAACACAGCAGACAAGTCCTGGCTCTCACAGAACTCACAGCCTCAAGGGCTTAAGAAGGCATGATGAGGGCCCGACAGGGCCACCTGGGGACCTCGGGTGCCTGGCAGAGTCTGGGGAATCCAGAGCAGGAGTCGTGGCTGGCTAAGGGAAAGGGGAGGAGGGAGTTCCAGGGGGAAAAGCCACCCTCCCCCTGGAAGAAGGCTGGGCATGAAAGGAACCCCAGGACAGCTGCACGGGGGCGGTGGGGGAGGGTGGTGAGGGAGAAGCTGGGCCGGGACCAGGGCGGGAACAGGGAGGCCGTGATGGGGAGGGGGCATCACGTTTGCGGGAAGGCGGCCGCTCTCAGGCTCTGTCCCCGAGTGAGGACCTCCGCACAGTCATGCCCCAGACTCCTCACCCTGGGAAGACGCTCAGGGGCCAGGGTCGTCGAGAGGAATAAGATGATGGGAAAGTGAAAGAAAGTGAAAGTCACTCAGTCGTGTCTGACTCTTCGCGACCCCATGGACTATACAGTCCATAGAATTCTCCAGGCCAGAAGACTGGAGTGGGTAGCCTTTCGCTTCTCCAGGGGATCTTCCCAATCCAGGGATCAAACCCAGGTCTCCTGCATTGCAGGCGGATTCTTTATAAGCTGAGCCACCAGGAAAGCCTAAGAAAACTGGAGTGGGTAGCCTATCCCTTCTCCAACAGATCTTCCTGACTCAGGAATCAAACTGGGGTCTGCTGCATTGCAGGCGGCTTCTCTACCAGCTGAGCTATGAGGGAAGCCCAAGATGATGGGGGAGCTGAGACAACAGTCCAGAACAGCAGGAGCCACAGAAGGCTCTGGCGCCGGGACGCGTCTAGTCGGCCCTGGTTTTAGGATGCCCTCCTGGCAGCCTGGAGGCCGGACCAAGGGGGCAGAGACGGAGGAAACATCGGCTCAAAGACCAGCCCTGCCGCTTCCCGCCCCAGGAGGTGTAAGCTGGTTTCTCTGCCAGTTTCAGGCCCACAGCTTGCCTGGGCCCCTTCCCCAGCCCAGCTCAGTGAAGGAGAAATGTTTGGACAGAGAGAAACACTGACCGCAAGACTCAGCTTCATGTTAAAGGCATTCCATCCGCAGGCTGCTTCCTTATTACTTTCAGATGGTTTCAAAGAACCGGCTTGGAGCCTTCGGTGGGGAAACGCAGGCCACGGACTGGGGGCTACAAGGCAGAGGCTGGATCAGGCCTCAGGGAAACAGAGGCGCACAGGTCAGGGCCCTGGCTCCGTTTTGGAGTGTCTCCTTTGCGCTCCCTTGAGCCCAAGAGGAGGCAGGTTTAGTGCGAGAGCCGGCTGACCCACACCCCCCTCAGCACCAACATCTCATTTGAAAACAGCCACCATTTTCGCAGAACAAATGACCTCAGAGAAGCCGGGAGGCACCCAAAGCATCTGACGGGGTCGCTGGGGCTGCTGCGGCTTCCAGCAGGCGCTTCTGGCCCTCATGGGCCTGGCTGGGAGATGCCCCAAGTCATCGTGACCTTCCCTGGGCACCTACTGTGTGCTGAACGCTGCAGGAGCCAAGAGAAAGCAGCTGTCCCTGTATCAGGGACAAGCGGGGTGACACACGAGGGGCTGGCACGTAGTGGGTGCTCATTAAACGTGGCTCCCCCCTGCTTCTTCTGCCTGTGGACACTGGTTCATGTAGAAGCTGCACCCCAAGCTGTGCCCCGCCGTAAGAGCCTTGGCGAGGCTTCCCACTGGCTCCCCAGGACTGGCTGGGTGAGTTGGGCAAAAACCCATTCTCGGGTTGGCCTGGTGGAGCCCCTGTGTTCGAACCTGGACCCCTCCCCTTCCTGTGAGACCTCCAGCAGCTCACGACCCCTCTAGGAGCCTCTGTGTCCCTCGGGCTCTCCAGGTCCACCCAGCAGGGTCTGGACGTTCCCACCAGCTGGAGGGCCGAAGCCACTTCACCCCCTGCCTCTCACAGCACCCCATGGAGCGGCCTCGCGGGTCACCTGGGAGCTCATTAGAAACAGAATCCGACCTCACCCGGACCCACTGAATCAGAACCTGAATTTTAACAAGATCCCCGGGGACGGTGGGCCTCCGAGAACCTGAGAGGCACTGCCAGGAGGAGCCGGAAGTGGGGGCCCTTCCCTCCCATGCCTCGCTCGGCTTTAAATCGATCCCCGACCTGCTGGCTCGCCAGCCCTCCGCTCCCACCTGAGGTTAGACTCCGCCTCGCTTCCACCAGCGTCTCTCAAGTCCCCCACCCGCTCACCTGGGGTCGTGTCACCCAGCTTCACAGACTCACACTGCCAGCCCCCAGGTGCCGGCCCCTGCTCCCAGGTGCCCTGACCCAGCATCACGCCACCAGCTCTGGGCTCGGGGGCAAGACCTGCCCCAGCTCTGCCCAAAGAACCTCCCTAAGCCCAAGGCTGCGGCTGTGAACAGGCCTGGATCACACAAGTTCCATGCTGCTCCCGGCCCCAGTGGTTTCCAGGCCAGAGAAAGAACCCCAGATGCCCCACTGTGAGCAAAGCCCCCACCGGAGGCTCTTTGCAGTGGGCTGACAAATAGCCCCAAAGGCGTCCACGTCCTAATTCCCTGAACCTTCAGTATGTCGCCTCACGCAGCAAAAGGGATTTCGAAGATGGGATGGGGTTAAGCAAGAGGTGGGGATTTATCCTGGACGGTCCAGGTGGGCCCTAAATGCAGCCACAACATTCTCCTAAGACGGAGGCAGAGGGAGGCTCGACCACCGAAGACTGGACTCGGCCTCCAGAATAAACGGGCCCTGTGCCGTTGGTTTTAGCTCCTTGAGGCTCACCGCAGCCTCCGGCCTTCAGAACCGTAGGAGAGTCTTTGTTGGGGTCTGTGTTGTTTTCAGTCACTGCATTTGTGGTCTCTCTCTCAAGCACCCTCAGACTTCACATTTCCCTCCTGAGCTGAGTTTGGCACAGTGAGGCAGGATGAAGGTTTTCACTAAAGAAAACTAGATTGGGACCGACATATACACACCAAGCATTGATGCTTTCGAGCTGTGGTGCTGGAGAAGACTCTCGAGAGTCCCTGGGACTGAAAGGAGATCCAACCAGTCCATCCTCAAGGAAATCAGTCCTGAACATTCATTGGAAGGACTGATGCTGAAGCTGAAACTCTAATACCTTGGCCACCGGATGAGAAGAGCTGACACATCGGAAAAGAGCCTGATGCTGGGAAAGATGGAAGGCGGGAGGAGAAGGGGACGACAGAGGATGAGATGGTTGGATGGCATCACTGACTCAATGGACGTGAGCTTGGGCAAACTCCGGGAGATGGTGAGGGACAGGGAAGCCTGGTGTGCTGCAGTCCATGGAGTCGCAAAGAGTCAGACACGACTGAGCGATTGAACTGAACTGATACGCACTACTCTACGGAAGACGGATAACTGATGAGGACTTACTGTTTAGCTCAGGGAACTCTACTGCTCTGTAGTGACCTAAACAGGAAAAGAACCTAAAAAGCGGTGAATATATGTGTATGTACAAGTGATTCACTTTGCAGTACGCCTGAAACTAGCACAACACTGTAAATCAACTATACTCCAATGAAACTTTTTTTAAAAAATTAAAAAGAAAACTGGATGTGAACTGGGCTCCCCTGTAGGCTACACTGTGTTCAGGAGGGGGGGGGGTCCCATGACCCGTGGTTCCGAGGGCCCCTCAGCTGCACGTGCAGCCAGCGATGCGGACACCACCCTCTCCTCGCGTGGCTCTGTGTGGCTGGCGGACGTGTCCTCGGTGGGTGGGAGACTGGCCTGCTGACCTTTGGCTGTTCCCAAAGCTTGTCCCACTCCCTCAATTCCTGGACCCTTGGGGGCCTTCCCAGGAAAGCCATCATGAACCCGGCTTCCCCTGTGTGGGCAGTGGGAAGATCGACCCTCCAGCAGCCGGGTCCCAGCCCAGGCCAGCTCCGCGGGGCTCTGAAAGCCCTTATTGAGTGTGGAACTTGACCCGGCGGCCTCACTGGGAGCTCTGAGTCACAGGACTTGGAAAGAGCCTCTGGATTCTTTCCCAGAGCCGGAACAGAGGCCCAGAGGGATTCAAAAACCACTTTTGCTCCACTTGGCCTTCGCGCAGGAGGCTTCTGAGCCTGCCGGGGACTCGGGGAGAACGCACCCCACCTGATCACAGCTGTTGGCCAGCGGTGGGCCATCTGGGGCCTCTCAGGATGCAGGACTCCAGTCCTACCTGAGCTAACAGACAAGGTGGATCCCACAAGCAGGGCTGCTGGACACAGAAGGCTCCTTCTCAGGCTGCAAGGGCCCACAAGGATCAGCTGACCACACGTGGGGAAACCAAGGTCCCCCGAGGGGCTGTCCTTGGCCAAGGTCACAGAAGGGGGTCAGTGGCAAAGCCAGTGCCCTTCACAGTGTGGATAAATGATAAGGCATTTGTCTTTGTCTTCACAGATCATAAGTCCATGTGGCAAAGATAGGGGCTGCCAGCTACCTGCTAGGTCCCTAAGGCAGAGAACTTGGAAGGTGCTTGAGAAACAATTTTTGAATAAATGAACCAACTCCAGACTCTCTGCCTGGGGCTGGTCCTAGGACAGCCCACGAGGATCTCTCCCTGATGGACATGAAGAGATGTGAGTGTCAAGCCGAGCCAGCATCAATCATAGTGGGCCTGTGCCCGTGTCTCAGAGCCTCAGTTTCTTCATCTGTAAAGTGGGAATGACAACAGCCCTACCTCCTGGAGTGGCTATGAGGATTCAACAGTGAACACAGGTCAAAAACCCAGTATGATGGCAGCACAGAGCAGGCACTGGAGCTCTGAGGATAAAGAAGAGAAGGATAAAGTCGCAGTGAAGTCCCCAGCTCAGGAACCTGTGCATGGTCCAGGGTGGAGGGAGACAAGAAAAAACTTTACACGTCTTCGATGGGGGAGAGTATGGGCAGCTGCCCCAGAGAGGCCAGAGTGAGAGTGCAGGGCCGTCACATGGGAGGAGCCATCACGTGCCTGGGGAAGGAAAGAGGTTCCACGGAGGCGGCCACATGGAGACTGATCCCCAAAGGGCAAGAAAGCTTCCAATGGGCCAACAGGAGGCAGAAGGCGAGAGCCCTCGAGTGGTTCAGGAGCAGACAACAACACCAGGGGTGGGCGGGGTTGGGGGGTGAGCCTGGGCCTCATGATGAGTGAGGGGTTGAATGGCATCCCCTCAAATTCACACCTACCTAGGACCTCAGAGCATGAGCTGGTTTGGAAATGGGGTCTTTGTAGATGTGACCACATCTACAAAGATGTGACCCATCTAAGATGGGGCCATATGAGGTAAGGATGGGCCCTGAATCCGATGACTGATAAGAGCAAGGAGACGGGGGTGGGATACCACACACAAAGAGGAAGGTCAATGGTGCCGCTGCAGGACAAGGACGCGCGGGACAGCCAGGAGCCCCAGACACCGGACAAGGTGGGGAGGGCTCCTTCCCAGAGCCTCTGAGGGCGCACGGGCCCAACCCCAGAGCCCAGACGCCTGCCCGGCCGGTGGAGAGCGAGCATGGTTGTCTCGAGCCACCGTTGAGGGGTTGTTCACGCAGCCCTCGGAAACCCATGCAGCCCCCAGCCCCTGTCCGCCGGCTTGCCTGTGAACCAGAAGGGAGCAGGAGTAAGAGCTTTGGCTCCCGTGGAGGTGACGCAGCCCAGGAACACCGGCCAAGCAGCTGGGAGCAGGGCGGAGGCCCCTGAGCCGCGGGGGACGGGGCACAACGGGAAGGCCACTGAGCACCCCCTCCACTACCCACCCACCAATGGGGCCCTTCACGAGCCGCCCGCTGGCCCCACTCCAGCCCCCGCCCCGCTGCCCTGCCCTTCCACCTCCGCAGCCACGCTTCCTGCCCGACGCCAGCCCTCGGAAGCCAGGCTGGCCTCTGGCCAGGCCCAGTGGGAGCACACTCAGCCTCCCTCCTGTCCAGGGCTGGGAGGGTCACGAGGACACCAATCCATCATTGCTGTTGGTACCGCCTGCCTGGGTGCCAGGGCCATGAGGGTCCAGCGGGGCCTGGGGGGGAAAGTGAATGAGGCTGGGGTCAGGCTCAGAGAGGCAGGCCAGTGCAGTGGGCCCTGGGCCTCAGTTTCCTCCCCGTGGGAGGGGGAGAGTTCCTCTGCCCGGGGTTTGCAGGGTCAGAAGAAGCAGCGCACACACAGCCCCCCGAGTCCTGCACCTGGCAGCCTCCCTCTTTTGTCTCCTGGCACCTAGGTTTTTTTATTTGTAAAACCCAAGTAGAGAGGCCTGGGTAATGGCCCCATGGCTCCCAAGGACACAAGCCCACGTGCTATGGAGTCAACTCTTCCCTGTCCAGAAAGCAGATGCCGATGCTGGAAACCACGATGTCCTCATTTGGAAAGAAACCGCCACTGTGAGATGCCCCCATCCTGGCCTCACAGAGCACATGGATCTGCTTGGGGCTGGGCCTCGTGTCCAGCAAAGGACACAGAAGTCCCTGTGTCTCAAGGTTCAGGGAGGAGGTGCAGCGGCAACTGTGGGCACCCAGCTCCGTGGCCTCAAATGCTGACCCGAGACTTCAGGGAGCCCCCCAGCCCAGCGTGCAGTCTGCACCCCGATACTCAGCTCCCCAGCAGAGGCAGAGTGAACACACAATGCTCAAACTCACATATTGTGTCTCAAGCCAAGGGTCCTGGAGCCGGGTTGGGAGCACAGGGCAGTGGGTCCCTCTGAGCCCCAGAGCCCTCAAGGGATGCATGGCAGCTCTACACTGACTGAGGCAGAGATTCAGCTCAGACGACAAGCTTGCCCCAGAAAAAGACCTGTGCAAAGCCAGCGCTGGTTCAGTAGCAGTGATGGTGCAGCTTCAGGGAGGGGTGGGAGAGAAATCAACAGCCACCAGCCCAGGGCCCCCTGCAGCCTCATGACAGCGGAGGCCCTGTTGTCAGGGGAGGAAACTAAAGCCCAGGGTCTGCTTGGGAAGTCCTGGGTGACATGGAGCCTGATGCCCGTCTACTCAAAATCCCAGGAAGGACACACCCACCTCAGGACAAGATCTCTTCATCTGGGGCCCCCAGTGACTGGCCCTAACCTGTCTGAAGGCTCCCAGCTCCTACTGTTCAGCTTGTGATTTGGTCAAACCCCAGGAACTCCAGAATGGCCTCTCATCACCTGCCTCTGAACCTCTGTAAATGCTGATCCTTCTGTCCAGAACACCCTTCCCTGCTTCCCCATCCCATGGAATCCACTTGGCCATCACACAACGCCTCTTCTGAGAAGCACTCCATGCTTACTCCTTTGCCCTTTCCTTGGGGTTGGTGGGGATCCCCCAGTCACCTGCCGCCCCTGGAGGGTGACCTTCCAAGGGCGGTGCCTGGCACACCGTAAGTGCTTGGCACACGCTTGCTGAGTGAAGATGGGTGGCATTGCAGGACCATCTGCATTCATGTGCCTGACAAGCAGAGACGCACAGGGGAAAGACCCAGCGCTCAGCTGGGAGGAAACCAGTGGTCACACAGTCCCCCGATCTGAGAAGGACTGTGCTTGAAAAATCCCTGCTTGTGGACCTTCCAGAGCTGTCTGCGTGCTCCCAGAGATGGTGAGCTCACTCCCTCTCTGAGAAAGCCTTGTCCACAACCATACAGTTAAAACTGTAAAACCATTGTTAAGTGGAGCCGCCCCCCTCCCTGGCTCTCGGGGCACCTAGCAGAGGCCTCTGGGCAGATCTGTAAGGCTGACAGAATCCCCTAACTTCTAGAGAGAACCAGTTACAGTGTTCAGCTGTTCCTTCCTCCCGCTTTCATTCATTCATTCACTCATTCGTTCCCTGGCAGTTAGGCACCACAAGAGGTGTCTTTGCCTGCATCATCTAATTTAAACCTCACAGTGGCGACAAGTCCTATTTTACAGATGGATACACTGAGGCTTGTGGGAGCAGGTAGGGGCTAGAGTCACACCCACCCCACCTGCTAGTCCCATCTTGCCTACGCTCACCACATCCTCCGAGCATCTGCTGGCCTTTGTCCCAGGGAGGTGGCCGAGGTGGGAAGCCCCTCCACAGGCCCCCAGCCTCCTGTGCCTCCTTGGCCCGGACAGCTCAGAAGTGCTGCCTGCTCTTCATCCGGGTCTGACCGCACCATCCAGAATCACACGGCCCCGCCTTCCCCTTCCCAGCTGGTCACTCCTCAGCTCCCACACCTGCTCCTCAGTCTCTACGGCACTTACATTTGTGTGAAACTAACCTGTTCAATGACTTTTGTTTCCCCTGTTAGCACACGGGCTCCCCTAGAGCAGGGACCCTGATCTGCTCACCACTATGAAAGGGTTAGTCACTCAGTCGTGTCTGACTCTTTCTGACCCCGTGGACTGTAGCCCGCCAGGCTCCACTGTCCATGGAATTCTCCAGGCAAGAATACTGGAGTGGGTTGCCATGCCCTTCTCCAGGGGATCTTCCCAATCTGGGGATCGAACCCATGTCTCCTACATTGCAGATTCCGCACCATCTGAGCCACCAGGGAAGCCTGTTCACCACTACATAAGAGCGGTAAGGCCGGGGCGCTTCTTTAAGTGAATGTGTGGAGTGTATGGGGGTGACCGGATGGCATAACCAAGCCACTGGACCCACCGCCGACCCTTTCCTGCGTCCACGGGCAAGTGACAGTGACACGGGGCCCCAGCCGCGCGGTGTTCAGAGCAACTCTGGGCAACATCATCAAACAGTCACAGGCTCTGCCCTTCCCTCCGGAAAGAGCGGCTCATCTGAACGTGTGGATGTGTTTGCGTTTCTAAATCCCCCTTGAGTGGCTGTCTGGCGCATGTCAGCTGTCTCTCTGGCCATCTGGCAGCAGACTCGGAAAGCCGCGTCCTCTAAATAAACTGTCACATGTGAGTCTTCCCAGCAGGTAATACCAGACACCTCAGGTGGAGGTGGAAACCTAGCCTTTTCTGTGTTCACTGTGTCCAGACCTCAGTAAAAAGCCTTCTCATCAGCGTTCTTCCTAAACCCACAGCTCAGAAGGCAGAGGGTGTGCGGCTCCCCATGTTCTGCTCCGAGCTGACCTGGACAGAATCAGAACAGGTAGGGCTTCCCGTGAGATGCCATGATACAGAAAGAAGGGCTCCAAAGTTGAGTTTTCTAAAACCTCCAGCATAAACCTCTCTAACTGTTGTTACTGTTCAGTCACTCAGTCGTTTCTGACTCTTTGCAACCCCTTGGACTGTAGCCCACCAAGCTGCTCTGACCAAGGGATTCTCCTGGCAAGAATACTGGAGTGGGTTGCCATTCCCTTCTCCAGAGAATCTTCCCGACCCAGGGACTGAATCAGGTCTCCTGCATCACAGGCAGATTCTTTACCATTTGAACCACCAGGGATAGTAAAACCTCCAGCATAAACCTCTCTAATCATTGCTTTAACTCTAACCAACGTGGTGGAAATCTATTTTTAAGTGATGCCTATCTTTCCCTCTCTTTTTAAGAAGAGTGCATTGAATACTGTGCAGTATCTGACACCACACACCCAACCACCTTCGAGAACCAGGATGATTATAAAAAGGAGAAGCAAGACGGGAGCACACTCTAGGCTGGAGGACGCTGCAGCAAAGCAGAGGGAGGGCACAGGCCCCACCCATGCTGGGGCAGCTACTACTCTGCAAGAGCTAAGTGCTGATATGCAGTAATGAGGACCAGTGTTACCACGCCCTCGATTTACCAATCTCTCAACTTTTCACGAGAATCCAGAATTCTAGATTTTTATGCTTTTTAAAAGCTAGAAAATGCCATACGAACCACGTAGGACAAGTCAGAGGGGCAAGTTTGGTCTTTAAGCAGCAAAACCCAAACCCACCTCGATTCCTAACTAGAAGGATTGAAACCTCGATACTAGCAGCCTGATAAAGTAGGAAGCAAGCCATTTCTAGGCATGATACAATTTACCGCCAGTATACAATGTCTAGCACTCAATCAAAAGTTACAAGACACATTTTTTTAAAAAATAGAAACAACCCAAATGGTGAGTGGAAAAGCATAAACTATGATCTCTTAGCACAATGGAACATTATTCAGAAATTAAAAAGGAGAAAAACGGATACATACTATGGGGTGGATGCATCTCAAGCACATTGTATTAAATGAGAGAAGCTGGACTCAGAGGCTACAAGCCACATGACTCCATTTACACAGCATCTGGAAAAGGCAAAACTATAGAAAAGACCAATTCAGTGGTTGCCATGAGTAAAATAGAGAGGAGGATTGACCACACAGGGACATAACGATATTTGGAGGAGCAGTAGAATCTCGCTATATCTTAGCTGCAGTGGTGTTGCTATGACCATGAATGTTTATCAGAATTAACAATATTTTACACCTAAAGGGGTCCACTGTATGATATGTAAATTCTACCTCGGTAATCGGAAGGAAAAAAGAATGGTCAGGCCACGGATGAGGAGCTCTGCAGGGAACAGCTCAATCATGGCACACACTGAGCAAGCACTATTACAGTTAAGTGCCAGTTATTGAACTAATTGTTTATCTCATTTAATCCTCCTCAGAGCCCAAGGGGTAGCTTCCATCAAACTGTTACAGACAAAATTGGGCACAAAGAGGGCAGGTGAGTGGCTCATGTTCACGTAGCTATGAGTCGGGCTGTTCCTGGGAGGTCTGACTCCCCAGAGTGTGCTTTCGGTGGTGAACCGATAGCATGTCCTGGAGCTTGCAAGGTGAGGTCTATGAGCCCAGGAACAAGCTGGGGTTCCCCACTGAGTCTCTGGGATCCAACACAGTGCCTCAAGCCTACGAAGGATCATAAACCAGACAGCCCCATGGGACACCAGCACCTCAGACCCAACG
The DNA here is from genome assembly GCF_002263795.3 of Bos taurus. Classification (NCBI taxonomy): domain Eukaryota; kingdom Metazoa; phylum Chordata; class Mammalia; order Artiodactyla; family Bovidae; genus Bos; species Bos taurus. Next base: position 113,750,399 of record NC_037333.1, on the reverse strand, counting down.
ACCCAGGGGACAGAGCCCAGCTTGGCCGCCTCCTAGCTGGAACTCTCAGTGACGTACTTCCCTGACTTCCAGTTTCCCTGTCCGTAAAACGTGGACAACACATCTCAACAGGACCACTTGAGGACGAAACAGAACACACGTGCAAAATGGCGAGGACTTCCCAGGTGGCTCAGCGGCCAAGAATCCACCTGTCCACCAGGGGACACAGATTTGATCCCTGGTCTTGGAAGATCCCACATGTCTCAGAGCAGCTGAGCCCGTGTGCCACAACTACAGAGCCCACACTCTCTGAGCCCACGTGCCACAGCTGCTGAAGCTCCCAAGCTCTAGAGCCCGGACTCCACGAGCAGAGAAGCCACCACAAGGAGAAGCCTGCCCACTGCAGCGAAGAGTAACCCCTGCTCCCTGCCTCTAGGGAAAGCCCAGTGCAGCCAAAATAAACAAAAATTTGTAAGTGACTGACCAACGTGTGACACACAGTAGATGCTCCGCTCAAGAGAGTCACCGTTGCTGCTGCTATGACATGTATCACGGCCCCGCCTCTGTCCTCCCTCTACCCCTCACACCAAACAGTCTGGACAGTCTTCTGAACGGTATTCATCGCTCCCGGGGCCAGGCCTGAACTAGAAATTTCTTCTACTCAGTGTTCCCCCCCCACCAGCCATCACTACTTCCAACTGTTGGCTTCAAGACCAGCTCAAACAAAACCTTTTCCCCCTGCTGTAATTCAACCGATAAATAAGGACAAGAAAGGGCAGGGGGCTCTCTTCTATCTTCACTGAGACCACCAGGCTCTCTCACACACACTCAGAAATCCCCCAAAAAATCTTACACCCCAAGCAGAGACTGCACCACACACCCCCTTCCAACCCTGGCGTTGCCAGCCTTGGGAGGCAGACTGTGGACCTTTGCTGTCTGGAGTTGAGGAGACGCTCACAGGAGATAACCCCACCCCGGGCCCCTGGCAGATCTGGAATTCTAGAGCCCTGGACTTGAATCCAGTCGGTGCCACCCCTCAGCTGGTCTGCTGAGCCCACTCTTGGATGCTCTTCCCTCGTGTGCAAAGTGATCCAGATGCTTCCAGAATTAAGATGCCGCTAAGGGGAAGCAATGGCCCACAAAACTATCTGAACCCTCTCCTGACCTTCAGGTTCGTGGCCACCTGCCTGGCCCTCCACCTTCCATCCCCACCAGCCCCCAGGCCCCGCCCCGACCTGTCCATCCCTCTCCTTCCAGAGTCCTTATCCTGGACACCCATCATGTGACAGATGTATGTTTATTATGCTGATCTATTTACCACCTGCCCCTGGCCCCAGAATATCAGCTCTCGGAGGGTAGGGTTTTTTCTGATTAATTCAGTGCTCTGTTCCCGGAGCCTGGAGGTGTCTGACCCACAGCAGGTGCTTCAGATCCGCTTGCTGAAGACTTGGCTGGCCCCCCAACTTCTGTATTTGGAGTCATTGAATGTTTATGCCAACCTAGCCTCCCAAGCTTTGTGCAGACAAAAAATCCCAGATAACTGAAGCCCAAGATCCTACAGGGGCTTCCCTGGTGTCTCAGTGGTAATAAAACCCACCCGCCAATGCAGGAGACACATGTTTGATCCATGAGTGGGGAAGATCCCCTGGAGAAGGAAATGGCAACCCACTCCAGTATTCTTCTGGGAAATCCCAAGGACAGAGGAGCCTGGATGGCTACACAGTCCATGGGGTTGTAAGAGTCAGACACCACTTAGTGACTAAACACCAAGGCCCTGTATCGAAGACTTGGAGATGAAAGGGTTAACTTCTGGTAAGGCTGAAGCAGGAGGGAGCCCCCAGGGCGGTCAGCACTGCGTGCTAGATGGCTGTGACCTTTCATTCTGAGCGTTACCACCACCTGCATCAATTACCCCAGACAGTCAAGCTCTGTGCAGCCTTGAGTGCTGGCGAATGTAGACTCGATGACCTGTGCCCCCTCCCCTGTCCAAGCCCTGAGGACTGAGGCTCCTGCAACCCCTCGTGCTGGGTTGGCGGGCGGATGCGGGACTCACACCAGGTGTGCTGGAGAACCCCTCCCCAACCAGGTACCTGGGCCTCCCCTGCCACCCGGAGTGTGTCTGAGCTGCCGTGTGAACCCCACCTGGGTCACCTACAGACTCCAGAAGCCCCGTCCTGCAGGCGGCAGGCCCCCATGGGACCAGCTCCACGGAGCGCCCACCTGCTGCGTCCGAGCTGGGGACCAGGTGTCAGGGGGCCTTCGGCTCACCCACACGTTCATCACACCGTACAAGAGGACCCGTGGTGTGGGGGCACCTCACACCAGGCCCACCCTCAGGGCCAGGCCATCTTGGACTCAGAAACATGGACGAGTAGGGGGCTCCAATCCTGGCTTCCCTGTCCCCTGAGCTGGGTGGCCTGGAGCAATCGGCTCAGCCTCTCTAGGCCTCCGTTTCTCCCATGGAAGATGGAGGGAATCCTGGGGAATATCTTGGGAGAGAGGCCGTCGGGCAGGGAGGGAGCATTAGCCATCACGGCTCGCGGCAGGTGCATTTCAGGCCCAGATGAATATACCTCTGGCCCAGCCACCGTCAGAGAACACGGTGGGGCCCTGAGCTAACAGGCTTCTGTGACAGAGCTCCGCAAGAATTCAGGCTCTCGATTCTGGAGTCTGAAGGCCCAAGACCAAGCTGTGGGCAGGGACGGATCGCTTGTGCCTCTTGCCCCAGCCTGGAGATGACCACCCTCTCCCCGGGTCCTCATGTGGAATCCCCTCTGTGTGTGTCTGTATCCTGATCACCTCGCCGGTCACCCTGGATCAGAGCAATCCCAGTGACCTCACCTTGCTTCAACCACGCCATCAATGCCCTCGGGCCTCCCAGATGGCGCTAGTGGTAAAGAACCTGCCTGCCAAAGCAAGAGACCGGAGAGACAGATTTGATCCCTGGGTTGGGAAGATCCCCTGGAGGAGGGCATGGCAACCCACTCCAGGATTCTTGCCTGGAGAATCCCATGGACAGAGGAGCCTGGCGAGCTACAGTTCAGGGGGTTGCAGAGTCAGACCTGACTGAAGCGACTTAGCACATGCACAGAAAGGCCCTCACTCCCAGTTCAGCCACATTCTGAGGGGTTGGAGCTTCAGCTTGCAGGTTTGGGCAGGTGCTCTTCAGCGCGTGTGCCTGGGCACTTACTCAGCATTTAATCTGCTGGTCTGGGGGTTCCCACTGGGATCTTGTGCCCTCTGTGAGCACGCCCAGCCTCCTGTTCGCCGGCCCCCAGCTCCCCCAGGAGCTGTCTCCTACTCCAGCCTGCCCATGCCAATGCCTTATTCATCCATCAGATCTCAGTTTGGAGACCCTCCTTCCCTGGCCCCCAGCCTGGGTCTGCCCTTGGGCCCCCCCAGCCATACCCACTCCGTGTGTTACTACTGCCACAGGCAGCCTGGACGTCGCTCAGTCCCCAGTCTCTAACTCTGCACCAGGTATTAAAACATCATTAGTGCTGTTCAGTCACTAAGTTGTGTCTGACTCTTTGTGACCCCGTGGGCTGTAACCCATCAGGCTCCTCTGTCCATGGGATTTCCCTGGCAAGAATACTAGAGTAGGCTGCCATTTCCTCCTCTAGGGCATCTTCCTGACCCAGGGATCAAACACACGTCTCTTGTGTCTCCTGCACTGGCAGGCAGATTCTTTACTGCTGAGCCACCAGGGAAGCCTTCTCAGGGCACTTGGGGACCACTGAAGCTTTGCTCTGGTTCTCTTAAGGGTCTCTGATGCGTGGTTGTTTGGGGAGAGTTACAAGGATTCTCTGTGACCTAGGGGGGCTCCTGTGAAGGGCATATGGAAGCCTATTTCGGGGGCACCAGTTCCAGTGATGGAAATGAAATACTGGAGGGACCCTATTCCCTCATTCAAGGGCTCCAGAGCGGGGTCTCACCTCCCTTCCACACGAGGCAGATGCTGCTCTTATCCGGCTATGTGTCCTGTTCAGGGGGCTGGGGCTGGGACTTCCTGGTACCCATTCAGAATGGCCAGGAACTATTCAAGGACACTGCCCCCACTCCCCACTTGTTCCTTGTACAGAACATTTCATTGCTTACCCATAATTCACCCTGTCATCCTTAATACCTAATAACAGAGTCAACATTTTCTAAGCTGAGCACTTTATGGTCATCATCTCATTTAACCCATGTAAAGGCCCAGGGAGGTCTGATAACCTGTCCAGGGTCACGTCGCAAGTGCTAATGAGATCAGCTCTTCCAGAGCAATTACCTAGTGCTCTCCTAAGTGTTTAGTTTCTACTCACCTGTTTATCCCGGACGCTTTGTGATTGGGGGCTGGGGCTACACTGGCACACAAGAGGTGCTCAACAAAAGCTTCCCAAAAGGTCTTTTCTGTGTCTTTTCCTGTATCCCAGATAGTTACTGGAGATGCTCAATAAATATTTGTCTTTTGGAGTGGATGGAGGAATGAAGAAAAGGAGAAAAGGCGGAAGCGTAAAAGGATGGTGAGTGGGTGGATGAGCAGACGGACGGATGGACGGTAGGCTGGGTGGACGGGGGAAAGTGGATGGGAGAAAGGACAGATGAAATGACAGGTAAATGGGTGGGTGGGAGGGTGGCTGGCCAGCTGTGTAGGTGATCTAAAGGATAAATGAATGGGTGAAGAGGTGGATGGAGAGATCAGTAGATGGGTAGATGGAGAGATGGTTGGATGAATGGATAGGTGGATAGGTGGATAGGCAGATGACTAGATGGATGGATGGATAAATGAGTGGATGAAAGGTGGATGGTCCCTAAGCCTAGCCCCCCCTACCCCGACCCCGACCATCAGTGCTAGGGAAGAAAGTGATGTGGAAGACACAAAGCCACCAGCAAGCTGTGGGGTAGAGAAGCTGTGGGTATGACTCACGGGGGTAGAAGGCAGAAGTAGCGGAAGGACACAGGGGAGGTGAAGACCCAAGGGCCTCCAGAGGTCAGAGTCCTCCTAACTAGGAGAAAGAAAGGCTTCCTGGGTTATACCTAGGCAGCATTTGGGTTATACCTAGGAAAGTTTCCATGAGAGACAGAGGGGAAGGGTCCTCCTGGAAGGAGGCAGGACATGAGCAAAGTGACAGGGTGGGAGAGAGGCGGTGTGCACCTTGGAGTCGGCAGCCTCCTCACCTGGCTCCTTCCTGGGCCCTGAGCTCCTGTAGGTCAAAGTTCATTCATATCCTTCTGCCGCAGCAGCAGCGCCGGCCTGACCCAGGGAGCCCATGACAGCTGGTGAGGACTTCCTGCTCTGATGGGTTCAGCTCCTGCTGCATGTCCATCTGCTCAGAGCCCAGGATGTGATGACGTGAATGGACAGAGAAACGAGCACATGCTGAGTGCCTTGCTGCTGTTCAGTCACTCGGTCGTGTCCAGCTCTTTGCGACCCCATGGACTGCAGCATGCCAGGCTTCCCTGTCCATCACCATCTCCCGGAGCTTGCTCAAACTCACATCCATCGAGTTGGTGATGTCGTCAAACCATCTCATCCTTTGCTGCCCTCTTTTCCTTAAGCCCTCAATCTTTCCCATCATCAGGGTCTTTTCCAATGAGTCAGCTCTTCATATCACGTGGCCAAAGTATTGGAGCTTCAGCTTCAGCATCAGTCCTTCCAGTGAACATTCAGGGTTGATTCCTTTAGGACTGACTAGTTTGGGCACCTACCACATGCCGAATGCCTGACACGCCCGACCTCAGTGACCCTCAAAACTACCTGATCGTGCTTACAAATGGGAGACTGGCCTGCCCTGGGTCACGGAGTCAGGGGCTGGCAGAGGCCGGGTTTGAGCGCAGGTCAGCTGCCTGGAAAGCCCCGATGGTCTACAATGAGGACAGGAGAGGAACGGGGCGGGTGGTGAGTCCCGGACACGGCTCACACACTGGCTTCACACCCGTCCCTAGGCAGCCTGGCAACGTCAATTTACAAGATCTCCAGGGCCTGCTCACTCTCCATTTAACATTTCCTAATGATTCATCAGGACACAGTGAGAAAATCTGTACTTTTCTTGGGAACGCTGGAGGAAGGAGTGGGAAGGAGCATCCCGTTCTGCTCCTAGTCCCGCGTCTGTGCTGAACGTGGACCAGGCCAGCCTGCCCGGCCTCCCCTCTCGTCCGGCAGGCTGGCTCAGCTGTGATCACCCATCACTGCCCCCGTGTACCCCATAAAGCAGTCAGGCTCCAGGTATAAAAAGAGAGAAGGTGGCTGTGCAGCTGAAAGGACAGCTCCCATGGGGAGAAGAGGAGGCTCCGAGGTCCCCAGGCTTCACATCAGTTTCTGGAATCTTCCCAGACAGAATCCGAGCTGCTACCCAGTGTGTTCCCTGCCTGTCCCTCCTGTGTTCCCTGAGCATCGACCGGGGTGGACTCTGGCGTCTGGAGGAGGTGAACCTGCTGCCCTTCCTGCTCTCAATGGCATGTCTTAGCCCATTTACTACAACAGAAATCCCATCACCATGCCGCTGAATCAACCAACATTTCTTTCTCGCAGCTCCAGAGGCTGGAAGTCCATGATCAGGCTTCCCACAGGTCCAGCATCTGGTGAGGACCCCCTCCTTTCCTGGCCTCACATGGCAGGAGGGACAAGCGAGCTCTCGGGGGTCTGTTTGCTAAGGGAACTGATCCCATTCATGGGGGCTCCGCCCTCACAATCCATTCACCTCCCAAGACCCCACCTCCCAACACCATCGCACTGTGGGGCTGAGATCTCAGCACGTGGATCTGAGGAGGGGAGGGGAACACAAATATTAAGTCTGTGGCAGAGGCCTAGGCGGGTAGGGCAGGTGAGGAGGCAGAGACCCTCATCCAGCCAAAGTGGTGGGTGCGTGGAGAGGAGTGTGGACTCCTGGCTGGGAGAGGACCCAGGACGCCCCACAGAGGACGTGATGCTGGACTTTGCTGGAGTGGGGACGACAAGCAGGGCCTTCCAGGCCAAGGGAGGCTACGTGTGTCAAAGGCAGGCCTGTGAGGAATGAGCTGCTGAACTTAGTGCCATGAGGCAGTGAGGGGGAGATGTCCCGAAAGCAGGGCAGGCCCACTGGATCCCATAGCACTGGGAGCTGTGGAAGGCCTTGGAGCCACGGAGCCACGCCAGCAGAACCATCTTTGGAAACATCCCCCAGGATGGCATGAATGGCAGGAAGGCTGGCACAGCAAAGCCAGTGGTAGAGAGACCGGAGAGAGACAGGTCCCGGGCTGAGCAGCTGCCACCAGGCTCCTGATGGAGCAAGATACCAGCAGTGACGGGCCCTGATTGGGTGAAAGACAAAGCAACCGCAACTGCCTCACGCTTGCGGTCAAGGGCATTGCCCCACCCGAAGCACATGTAGGAGAGGTCGTCAGTCTAGGGGAGAGCCCAAAGGAGGGGGGGAGATGCCAGCCTGTAATAAGCCCTGCCAACCTCCCAGACACCTTCGCGCTGGAATCCGTCTTGGCTGAGAGATGCACATACATCCACCAGAAAGGACCTCAAGTCAGCCCAGATACAGGCACAAGCCAGGTGACTGGCCAGAGACAATCAGGAACCTGCCCCAGGCTGGGTTGTGCTGTGCTCAGTCGCTCAGTCGTGTCCGACGCTTTGCGACCCCGTGAACTGTAGGCTCCTCTGTCCATGGGGATATAAGCAACCTAAGCCACGCCTACTGCACACAGCTCACTGTGAGCTCATCTGTGTATTTTTCCACATGTGTGTTGCTTCTAACAAGCCTCGTCTCGATTTCACAATCTTGGTCTCTTTGCTGAATCCTTTCTTCATGGACGACAAGGACCAAGGCCCTTCTTCAAGCCGTTCCACTGCCAGAATCAACGAGGCTGCTCCAAACGAATAGGCGAGGCCACACGAGGGCCCAGAAAAGAGCTCTCAGGGGTGGTCTCTTTGGCAAAGGGCGCTAATCCCATTCAGGAGGCCTCCACCCTCATGACCTAATCACCTCCCAAAAGCTGCCCTTAGTGACCCTTAGCTTGGGCCAAAGGGGTCTTTCTGTCCTCCTTACTCCCCACCTTACCCAGGCAGCCTCTCCCCCGCTCCATTCCCTGCCCACCCCAAGTCTGCTCCTCTGCCCTCTCCTCAGGTGCTTCTCTCTCCTGCCCACCCCGCGAAAAGAGGGCTGTGGCCCTGCTGCCTTTGCATCCCCAGGGCCCGGCACACAGCAGGTGCTCCACAATTTTCTCACGACTGAACGGATGACGGATGAACACCCCCACCAGCCAGTGCTGCGGGGTGTGCCGATCTCAATCGATGGGGTTTGTGCCGTTGCTTTTCCACACATTGGAGCTCAACTAATGTTAGAACCTGAATCCGTCCAGTCAGCTCATGTGCTGGAGGGAAATGGACCATCCTGTTCTCCCCGAGTGCAGGCACTGCACACAGTAGGGAAGCATAAATACAGCATGGCCCGGCAGTCACAGCACCACAGAAAACCACAGTGAGGCCCTCAAGCCCCCCAGCAAGCCTCCAGCCAGCTTCATGGCCCATTCACAAGGCCTGGACAGGTCAGCCACCCCAGGGTCCAGCCACGCAAAACATTTATTGCCCAGCTGACTCCGGCTCAGCCCAGAGGCCTGGAGATCCAACAAGGACCTGGTACCAAAGCTGGAGTCTTGTGATGCCCAATTGTACAGAACACGCTTCTCGCTGCAGAGAAAAGAACCTCCCCCTCGATCTTGTGATGTCCAATTGTACAGAACACGCTTCTCGTTGCAGAGAAAAGAACCTCCCCCTCGATCGTCAGAGTGGCCAGTTCCAGGCCTGAGGCCTCTGCTGGGACCCATCAGAGCCAGGAAGGGGTGTGATCTGCCCCGCCAGGCCCCTGGATGGACAGCACAGGGTCAGCCACACAGTAGGACGTCTGCTCATCCCCCACCAACTCAGGCAGGTCCAAGGGCAGGACACCCGCATGGGCTGAGCACCACTGTCCCCTCCATCTCGTGTGGCTCATGCGATCCTTACAACGTCTACCTGGGGTTGATGTCGTGATTCCAAGCTCAGGAAACTGAAGCTCAGAAGCTGGAAGCTGCGTGCCCAGGGACACACAGCCAAGGAACGGCTGCTGCACGTCTGGCTTTAGCTCCCTGAGGCTCTTGTACCAAAAACCACAAACTAGGGGCTTACAGCAACTGAATGGGTCTTCCATGGTGTAGAGGCCAGACGTCTTAAATCCAGGGGCTGGCAGAGCCAGGCTGCCCCTGCAATCTCTGCATCCAAGAGGGTCCTTCCTGCCTCCTCCAGGCCTCCCTTGGCTGCTGGACGCATCACCCTGACCTCTGCCTCCGTCTTCGCGGGCCTCGCCTCTGGCTCTGCGTCCAATTCTCCCTCTTCTTAGGAAGACCCCAGTCACCGGATCAGGGCCCCCCGCTCCAGCATCCCTCCTCTTAACTAGATCACACGCACAGAGCCCCTACTGCTAACTAAGGTCACATCCACAGGCTCAGGTGGACGTGAACTTGGAGGGACACTGTTCATCCCAGTGCAGGCTATGCTTCTTCCCCCACGCATGGCTGCCGTGCTCGGAACAAGGTCATTTCACTTCTCATTTCATGAGCAGAGCACCCTGCTCCCTGTTGGACAGTTCACGCAGAAGACAGAGGCTCCTCCATGGCTGGAGCTCATCTCGGTCTCGCCCCCCAGTTTCCCCACAAAGAACTTGCGTCTCCTCCCTCCCAAAGCTCACAGCTCTAACGGCCTCATCTCCGGAGGTCGGGGGGCGGGGCGCTCACCCGGGGAGCTGACTACTCTCAGCAGCATCCACCTCCACCAGCGTCCCCAAGCATCTGGAACTTTCCAGGACATCTGGAGGGGAGGCTCCTGGCCGGGAAGGAAGCTGTTCATATCCGTCATTCTCCCTGGGGGGAAGCTGCACCTCCTTGCTGGGGCTGGGCCAACTCTGTGAGGCCGCCTGGTGTCCCAGCTGTGGCCTCTGGCCGACCTTTCCGTGGGCCCTGCAGACATGAGGGTTCTGGTGTGTCCCAAGTGGGCCCCGGGCTCTGAGGGGAATCTGACAGCCCCCCACACCAGGCCTGTGAGCTCAGTTCCAGCAAGTTCTTCCTATGAAAGACTGACAGGTGCTGTGTGGAAACAGGAAGATGCCACGTGCGGGGCCGTGGGCCATGGCAAGAGGCGCAGAGGGGCTCCCTGAGATAAAGCATGGGGACCCCTCTGCACGACCTGGCTCCCCAGAACACCCCCAACCACAGCAACAGATGTGGCAAAAGCCCTGGGGGGTGGGGGCCAGGATGGGGACTGCAGCACCCAGGAAAGAAGGCCTGGGTCTTGCTAACACCTGAGGCGGGCACAGATGGGAGGGGGAGGTGGGTGACAAAGAGGATGGAGGGGCCACAGGAGAAGGCAGGAGGGCTCATCCTACACCCACACCCCCAGGGAAAAGCCACGAGGGCGCCCCAGCTCCAACAGGCCACAGGGCCGAAGTCAAGCGACCAGAGCGGGCCTGTCTCCAGTATCCAGCCAGGACTGATCAGAGCCCGAACATGAGCTCAAGATCCCCCAGTCACACCGCCAACAGCAGGACGCATAAAAGAGCAACAGGGTATCACCTGTAAAATCGACGGACGGCATGTCCGCAAAGGCGAATACTTCTGCCTTTCACAAGGCGCTGTTCTCTTCAAAAGAGGAGAAGGAAAAGGACACCCCACAGACTGGCAGAAAATGTTTGCAAATCACACATGTGATAAAGGACTCATAACCCTGCATGCATAGAGAACTCGCGAAACACGACCACCACCACCTCCAAAGCACCAGCGTCGAAGATGGACAAAGGAGTCTAGCAGACACCTCACCAAATGAAGACGGAAAGAGAGATGGCAGAGAAGCATCTCTTCTCAAAGAAGAGATGCAGACGTCACGGATCACCAGGGAAATGCAAATCTAAGCACAGTGAGATCCCACCACACACCGACTGGAAGGGCTGGAATCAAGGGGATGAGCATGCCAAGGTGAGTGGGGCGGAGCTGGAGTCTCACTCATTTCCATGTGAAATGGGGCCACCGTTGGGAGCTTTCTCAGAAACTCAGCCTGCCTCGGCCGTCCCATCCAAGCCTGGGTTTTACCCGAGAGAAAGGAAGGCACGGGTCCCCACGTAGACTCGCACAGGAAGGCTCACGGCAGCAAAAAGCTAGAAACAAACCAAATCCCCACCCACAGGCTAATGGATCGACACGCTGCGGGATGTCCAAATAGCCGGATGAATGGAAGACACCATCGATGGATGGACAATGACAACATGCAAGAATCTCAGAGCAGCTCCAGGGAGTGACAGGGGGCCGACAAGAGACTGGTACTATACGACTCCACGGAACCGTTGAGAAAGGCAAACTGACCGACAGTGATGGAGAGGAGGTGACCTGGGGAGCCGGCGGGGCAATGGTAAGAGGGCAAGAGGAGACCTCGGGGGTGATGGACACCTTGCCGATGTGACGACGGTTTCACAGGTATACACGTGTCCAGATGTACCGCATCGTGCACTTTAAATACACATCGCCTGCTTTTAATATCAATTAAACCTCAGTAAACCTTTTTTAAACCTGCTGAAGGCTGGCCGGTCCCTCTAGCCCGTGCAGAGCATTCTACTCTGGACTACGCTGAGCGGAATCATAGATGCACGAGGCGGTTCCATTCACAGCTTTCCCTTTGTAGATCTGCCAAGGTGTCCTGTACAAAATCCATCTTTGCAACCTGAAATCTTCTCAGATCAGGGCAGCACAAACTCACAGGGAAGGTCGAGGCCCTGGAGGGGAGACTCCTCTCCTGACCCACCCAGTTTCTGTCTGACTTGTGCCCCTGACCTGGGGTGAGCCTGCAGGAGGATCCCTGGGGCGGGGGGAGGGGGGGTGGTCCCGGAGATCACATCCTTGTGTTTCTGGAATGGTCACTGCTCAAGTCTCCTATAGGTTTCTAGCCCCATGGTTCACAGACCATTTTTAGAATGACATCAATCTGCAAAAGCCAATTTACAAAGCGGACAGAAGTTTCACTTTATCAGTATGCAAGTTTATTTAATAACTTCAGCTTTTAAAGCCAATCCAGGTGGAGAGGGAGGCTGCCCCCAAGAACAGGCCTCTCTGGGGACTGCCCCCCACCACCCACATCTCCGCCACATCCTGAGCTGTCTCTGTTTTGTGGGAAACCCTGATCCAGACAGGAAAGGCACATCACTCACAGAGTTCTCCCCAAGAGATGCAATCAGGCCTGAGACCTGTAACCTAGTCATGGGAGCTTTCTTGTGCGTTCCCTACAAGCAGAAGACAGTTGGGAGGTGTCCGGGCTTCAGAGTGCTGAAACAGTCAAATGACTTCAAAACTGAAATCCAAATCGAATGCTTGTGGCACCCAGAACCCAAAGCTTTGGAATCCACGTTCCAGGCACACGTCCCACTTTGTCACAGCTGCCGAGGCCTGGAGGGGCGCACTTCCGTCTTGGGTGCAGGAGAGGAACCTGGCCCTGGAAGCATGCCTCGGGCCCTTACTTCTTCTCCCAAACTCACCACCTGCTTGCGAATGCAGGGAGAAGGGGCTGCAGCAAGCCTCACCTGCACCCACGGGGCTGGGGCCCCGCCAAGAGCTCAAATAAAGGTCCAGCCAGACTGACCACCCACCTGGTTCAGCCTCTAGAATCAGGAGCCCAGCGTTCAAATCTGTGTCCACCACTTTGCAGCTGTGCAACCTCAGACAACTGACTTAACCCCTCTGTGACTCAGCGTCCTCGTCTCTAAAACGAGGATGGTGATGATCCATACCTCCGTGAGTCATTGAGGAGATTAAACGTGAAGCTATGGGTGCAGAGCTCAGCAGATCCAGGCCCGGGGCTGGTGAGGGCGGTGGCCGAGGGCGGGTGGGCTGTGGGCAGATCACCGTCAGCTCTCCACCCAGCTCTCTCAGGCCCGCCCACATCCTGCGGTCGCCCTCCTCTCTGGCCCCTGTTGCGCCTATGCCTCTCTCCCCACTCAAAGTTCCCCAGAACCCCCTACCCACCCTTAAGCCTCCTCCTCCAGGAAATCCTTCCTACTCCATACAGCAGAAAATCCACACATAAGGATTCCCACTGTTTCTGAATGCTGACATCTTGGTCACTTCAGCCGCCTCCCTGAAGCCCTGTTCCCTCCTCTGCCCCTTGGGGTGACACCCTACGCCTGCAGAACTGCTGCAGAGAGGGAACAAGCGAGCCACGGAAACCCCTGCCTGGCGCCCACGGGGCACGGATGCCGGCGGAGCCCGGTCATAGTCTCGCCGTGACTGTGTCACGCAACCCCGTCCCTCTGCCCCCCCCGCGGAGCTGCACGAGGCGGGGGCTGTCTCTGTGTCCCCCTGGAGCCCAGCCCGGAGCCGAGAGGAGAGACGATGCATTGTAACCAGTGACTGAATGGAATTCAAGTCCCACAGCTTTGCAGCTCCATCCCAGAAGAACTCAAATAAAGGAAAAATCTCAAACATATTTAGCAGCCAGCAAAAGCCGTGCGCCTGTGTGGAGGGCTCGGGTCATGCTCCCCTTTCAAATGCTGCTGGAAAAGAAGCCCGGCATCTCCGCACTCCTGATGCCAGTGAAGACATCCAAGTCGGCCCTTGACCAGAGCCGTGTCAGGGAAAGGTCCGACCTTTGGCTGCCGGGAGGGCCGAAGCCCTTGTGTGGGTTTCCGGTACACAAGAGGCGCTGAATGCCTGCGTCCCCACAGAAGTCAGAGCCCTAAATTCTATCACCCCACATGCCTCCGACTCGCTGGGTCATCTGTGTGGGCCACTTGACCTCTCTGGACTTCTCGCACATTCGCACACACGAGTAAAACACCCACCGTTCGAGGGAGTTCACGGCCGTGCACCAAAGTGGCCATGGCCCCCGAGCCCCTCCCAAATGCCAGCGTCTGTGCCATCCTGGCCTTGGGGCTGGCAGGACACTAGACTCAGACACCCACCACCCACCCAGCGGGCAGGGCCAGGTGGGTGGAAGGTGGCAAAGGGAAGGAGGGTTCATGGGGGCGGCGGGGGCAGCGGGGGGCGTTCCAGGAAAGCTCCACAACAGCGGAGGCCATCAGGAGGAGGACACACGGTACACGGTCCTGTGGACAGTGGACCCCGGGGTTCAGGAGAGGCCTGGGGTGGGGCAGGAGGCCTTGGCGTAGAAGGTGCAGAGTCATGGGTGTGTGGACAGAGCTCACACAGGCCAGGCGAGCGAGGGTGTCCCCAGGAGACGCAGGAGGAGGGGCAGAGAGAGGGGAGTGGGCTGGGGGCGTTGCTTGAGGCCCAGCCCAGCCCGGGGCGGGTGGGGTGACCATATGACTCCTCTAGGGACTGCGGTGCATCCAGCCCTGAGGTTGCGGGTGTGTCTGTGGTATACACCCCAACTCCATCACCCTCTGCAGGAGGCCCCCCCTCATCAGAGTTCCAGGTACCAGGCCAGTCTGAAGCTGCTCCAGACCCAAGAAAGGGAGATGGGCAGGTGCCAGCCCCACATGCACACCCAAACACACACACAGGCACGTACACACGCGCCCCCGCACACACACACACGCCCCCGCACACACGCACGTGCCCCCGCACACACGCGTGCGCACACACACACGCACGCACGCACGTGTCTCTCAGCTCCGTGCCTGCCCGTGAGGTCTGGCTGAAGCTCAGCTGCCCTCCCTGGTGTTTACAGAGCAGCTGTGAGCACCCACCTGCTGACAGTCCTTCCCCTGCCTGCGAGGCAAATGCAGGAACAATGAACAGCCCGGCCCAGAGAGGAGGCAGGCAAAGCCTGCAGGGAGCAGAGGTGGAGGCCCAGGCCTGCGGCCGGTGTGGCCGGCATGGCTGCTGCAGCCGCTGCGGCCGCAGGGCCAGTGTGGCTGGGATGGCCGGGCAGGCACGGGGCCCCTGAGCCTCCATTTCCTCTTTAACGACCAGAGGGAAGGCTCCCACGGCCCTAGCTCCCCGTGGGACTTGTCTGAGACAATGCACAGAAGTCATGCACATCCAAGGGGCTGTTTTTCTTCTTTTCTGGATGAATCAGTTATGGAAGAAACTTCCAGAATGCTTGGAAGGGAAGCAGAGGCAAGTTACAGTCTGGAATCTTCCGGAATCCCCTTCCGGGGTCTCTGCATGTCCTTCCATCACAGCGAGGCCTTTGTCTAGCTCTCAGTGCCGTCGGGGCCTGTAGATAAGAGGGCCGTACGCCCCCGGATGTGGTCAGCCAGGGCTTCTGCCTGCGCCTTCTGGGAATCTCTGGTCAGGCCCCGAGGCCTTGCCCAAATACAGCAGATCCCTGAGAAATGGACCATCTCAGAAAGCCCAAAGGGTGGACAGTGTGACTTTCAGGCTCTCCCCACCCTGCCCCCGGCAGCAAAGCAGCTTTGATCCCTCATGGTGGGGGAGCACGGCGGGGTCAAACAGACCCCCTCCCTCATCTGTCAAAAAACTTACTCCAGGGGCTGGCTGTTGGAAAGCTCCCCCCACCACCCCACCAAGTCCAGCCCCCACGGCCTCTCAGGGACCACCTGCAAGCTGCTGTCCCACGGACCTGACCTCAGTCCTTGGGGCCTGCACCGGCCCACACCCCTGCAGGGACCAGGCCTCACCCCTGGCCTCTGACGCAGCCCTACGCGTCATCCTGAGCAGAGATCTGCCTTCAGGAAGGGCCCCCAGGCTGGTCCCCCTGTCTGGTCCCCCTTCCCCAGCACAAGCTTCCGGGAAAAGTAGGTGATGGGCTGGGAGCTCCGGTGGTCCTGGGCGTGTTTCTCAGGCCCAGTGTCAGACGCCCCCATCCAGCCTCTGAGCCTGCTGTTACAGTGACGCCAGCCTCAGAACAGAAGTCACGGTGGGGAGTGACTGCAGTTGGGAGGGACCCAAGTGGCCCCGAGAGGCCCTGCACCAGCTCCCTGCCTTCCAGCAACAGGGGTACAAGTGTGAACACCTGGGGGGTCAGGGCTCTTCCTCCTTCTTATCATGTGAGCCTCCAGCCAGACTCCCTGCATCCAGCCTCACCAAGCCGTCTACCTTCACACCCTGTTGTTCAACGAACAAAGAGTCCTCAATCCCCAGGGACTCTCCCAAGGACACATCTGATCAGGCACATCCAGCTTATGTCCATTCAGGCCCTCCTGTGGCCCCAGGAGTGGATGGAGCCTGCTGGGTGGATGCTCGGGGTCCTTATATTAGGGTGCAGGGGCCACCATGACAAAGCTCCACAGACTGGGTGGCCAAAACAATAGACGCAGTTTTCAGGAGGTGGAAGTCTACGATCACATTGTGGGCAGGGCTGTGTCTCCTGACACTCTGCTCCCTGGGTCCCCACATGGGGGTGTCTGAGCCCTACCCCGCCCTTCTTGCAAGGACCAGGGCGCACCCCAGAGACCCCGTGCGACCTCAGTCACCTTCTTCACAGCCCGTCTCCACACACAGCCACTCTGAGGTGCTGGGAGCAGAACCTGCACACATGGATTTTGTGGGGACACAGCTCAGCCCATGAGAGCCCCCGAGAGCCTGCACTCCCTCCATGCGGCCGCAGTTCCTACTGGTCCTTGGACGGCCCCCACCCAGGACATCTTGAATCAGAAGTCAGGGTTAGTGAGGGGTCTGGGGATCAGGTCAGTGGGCAGAAGCACCCCCTAGAGGCCTATTCCCCCTTGCACAGTTCAGTTCAGCTCAGTCGCTCAGTCGTGTCCCACTCTGCGACCCCATGGACTGCAGCACGCCAGGCCTCCCTGCCCATCACCAACTCCTGGAGCTTGCTCAAACTCATGTCCATCGAGTCGGTGATGCCATCTAACTATCTCATCCTCTGTTGTCCCCTTCTCCTCCCACCTTCAATCTTTCCCAGCATCAGGGTCTTTTCAAATGAGTCAGTTCTTCGCATCAGGTGGCCAAAGGATTGGAGTTTCAGTTTCAGCATCAGTCCTTCCAATGAATATTCAGGACTTATTTCCTTTAGGATGGACTGGTTGGATCGCCTTGCAGTCCAAGGGATGCTCTCTTCTCCAACTCCACCCTTCAAAAGCATCAATTCTTCAAAGCTCAGTTTTCTTTACAGTCCAACTCTCACATCCATACATGACTACTGGAAAAACCATAGCTTTGACCAGACAGACCTTTGTGGCAAAGTAATGTCTCTGCTTTTTAATATGCTGTCTAGATTGGTCATAGCTTTTATTCCAAGGAGAAAGCATCTTTTAACTTCATGGATGCAGTCACCATCTGCAGTGATTTTGGAGCCCCCAAAATAAAGTATCTCACTATTTCCATTGTTTGCCATCCATTTGCCATGAAGTGATGGGACCAGATGCCATGATCTTAGTTTTCTGAATGTTGAGTTTTAAGCCAACTTTTTCACTCTCCTCTTTCACTTTCATCAAGAGGCTCTATAGTTCTTCGCTTTCTGCCATAAGGGTGGTGTCATATGTGTATCTGAGGTTGTTGATATTTCTCCCAGCAAACTTGATTCCAGTTTATGCTTCATCGAGCCCAGCATTTCACATGCTGTACTCTGCGTATATGTTAAATAAGCAGATTCCCTTCTCCAGGGGATCTTCCCAACCCAGGGATCAAACCCAGGTCCCATGCATTGCAAGGGGATTCTTTACCAGCTGAGCCACAAGGGAAGCCCCCAGATGAGAATACAAGGCCAAAAAAAGGGCAGATCTGGCCTTTTGCTCTTGGCTGCATCTCCAGCCCTGAGACCATGCTTGGTATACAGCAGGTGCTCGGTAAGTACGTGGCGACTGAATGAATGATGCAAAGTCTTAAAGGAAACTGTAGGTTGGTTTCAGCTGTCACCTGAGGCTGACAGCTGCATTTCCTTCCTAGAGTTCCTGGGAGAAGCCCCCAGGGTCACAGGGCACAGGGCCCAGCTGCCCGGCCACCCCATCATGGTGACCTCCTCCCCTCTGACCTCTGGCCTCATTCCCCAGGGCACTGTCACAGTGGGCCCCATGGTGAATGTCTCCGTCACCTGCCAAGACAGTGAGCTCTGCCGAGGTCTGTGCCCAGAGCCCTGGCTGCTTTAGATGGTGTTTTCCTTCGTCTGTGATTCAGCAAATGACAATTAAGCACCTACTGTGAGCTGACCCCATCCAAGGTCCAGAATCAAGGACCAGATGGTGGTACTCAGACTTTAGTACCATTAACCCTCAGCTCCCCAAAGAGCGTGTGGCTCCGGAGGCCACCTCAGATACCAACATGAGAAGCCAAAATTCTCGTTCTAAATCACCACAGCCCAGATGAAAAAACAAAGAAGAAAGAGCAGGAAGGGGCCGAGCGGATGTGACTGCACCCAGAATGGTGCCAATCCACACCTAGCGCCTTTCAAGACCAGCAAGAGGCGTGGGGCGATCGTGAAGCAGCAGAAAGGGGTGAGCTAGCCTTCTCTTTAGATGAGGAAGAACTGGAGACAGTGGAAGAAAAAAGCACAGAGGACACCATCCAACAGATAAGATCCATTAATAACACACATGCATACACCTATGGCGGATTCATGTTGATGTATGGCAAAAAAAACCATCACCATATTGTAAAGTAATTATCCTCCAATTAAAATAAGGAAATTTTAAAAAACTATGCTCCAAAACTAAATTTAAAAAATTAAAAAAATAATAATTCCTTAAAGTCTGATTTCCCAACACAGTTTAAAAGTTGCCGTCTTTCCTTAATAAAGGTGGGCATGCCTTGTTGCTCTGGAGACTGTGTCCCTGGGGGTATACTTCCTGGGCCGAGGCGTC
This sequence comes from Bos taurus, assembly GCF_002263795.3. Taxonomy (NCBI): domain Eukaryota; kingdom Metazoa; phylum Chordata; class Mammalia; order Artiodactyla; family Bovidae; genus Bos; species Bos taurus. The sequence continues at coordinate 113,731,701 of NC_037333.1, read as the reverse complement.
TTCTCTGACCCAACGCCCACTGCTCCTCGAGAAGGCCCCCAGGACACTCATTTTGGAAAATCACATTAGGCTTGCTGCCGGGGACCAGCCCCGGCTGATCCAGGGTATTCGAAGCGGGGACGGCGTCGGCGACCTATTTATTTAAATATTTATCAAAGATATAAAGAGTAATAGAATGAGGATAGCTCAGTGAGGAAATTCAGTGGAGAAAAGAGGCTGAGTAGCTTGGTTTACGCGGGAGACCAATAAAACTTCAAGACAAGAAGTTGTACCACTTACGTAGGCCGCAGGCGTCCTTCCATTCTCCCGAAGGAGAGGAGACACTGAGGCCTCCCTCGGTCAGATCTTAGAAGCCCAGGCATAATTAGCAAGCATGGCAGGTTCCGCGCTCCAGATGGAGACTCAGCCAGAATTTAGGAGAGAGAGCGACATGGGGAGACCAAGTTTTGGTGAACAAGGCCCGCACTTTATTTTCCAAAGTAGTTTTTATACCTTAAGTTGTGCATAGAGGATAATGGGGGAAGGGGTGGAGTCATGCAAGGACAGCAGTTCCTGGTCCTAATCGAAGCCAGGCTTTCAAACTTATCATATGCAAAAGTTCAGGTGAATTACATCATCTTCTGGCCAGGAGGCCTGTTAACATTTTAAGAAACTTATCTTTCTCTAAAGGTGATTATTCCAAAGTCAGGCACCAGCCTCCAAAAAAGCATTGGACAAAGCTGCATTCCTATAGGGCAAAGGTGAGGTGGGCTCAATCAAGAAAAGAATTAACTCAAGGGTCCAAGGTTACAAACATCGAGGCTACTACTTACATTTCTATACACCCATTATATCAATCAATACACTGCCAAGGACACAGTAGGTAAGGAGTATGGAGACTTAGCAGCAAACATTGGCCCAATAAGTGAAAAAACCTTCACCAATACAATTTCTAATCAATCTTTTAACTACTCAAAGGAATCTGTGTTTAGACAGATTAGAACATCTCCTGCCTCTCACAGTTGGGAGGCTCTGAACAATCACATGTGGCCGGAAAAACCTATTCAGGCAGGCTAGAGGATTTCCAAAGGAGTTTGTAGGTTAAACACTGTCACACCCAGGAATTATTAACTGGAGCTGTAAGCTAACTCTTTTTCCAGAGAGAGGTAGTGGGGAACAGCCCCCCGTAAAGTCAGAGGTGTAGGTGAAAGCACAAAGCAGAAAGTAGGCAGACTCTGGTTTTGGGGGTAGATGCTTGAGAATTTCCAGGGAGACTCCTAAGGCTTGATCCCTTTGCATATGCCAAGCCTCCTTCCTCATGACCTTTGCCATGGGCAGAGCTCGCTCCCCGCAGCTTGCTTTCCATCCCCCTGTCTCAGTCTGTTTTGGCCACGTGGGGGAGGACCAGGAGCACCTGCTGTGCTAACACTGCTCTATGGACACAGCACCCTGGGCCCACGGGCACCCTCGGCCCCAGAGCTCTGCAGATGGAGTCACCGCCTGGCTGGGACCTTCACATCCCCAGGGGCATGCAAACATAAGCTATTAAAATGCACGATTAGGGGAGCTTTGCAGCACTGGCACCCCACTCCAGTACACTTGCCTGGAAAATCCCATGGATGGAGGAGCCTGGTGGGCTGCAGCCCATGGGATCGAGAAGAGTCGGACACGACTGAGCGACTTCACTTTCACTTTTCACTTTCATGCATTGGAGAAGGAAATGGCAACCCACTCCAGTGTTCTTGCCTGGAGAATCCCAGGGATGGGGGAGCCTGGTGGGCTGCCGTCTCTGGGGTCGCACAGAGTCGGACACAACTGAGGCGACTTAGCAGTAGCAGCAGCAGCGCTAATCAGATGGTAGTCTTAAGTTCACTGACACCATAAAATGCTATTTGATATCTTCATTAGAGTGTGTAAAAGGAGGCACATGTATATTAGGGTTTTCCGATGGCTCAGTGGGTGAAAAAAAAATCTGTCTGCAATGCCGGAGACATAGAAGACTCGGGTTCGATCCCTGGGTTGGGAAGATCCCCTGGAGGAGGGTATGGCAACCCACTCCAGTGTTCTTGCCTGGAGAATCCCATGGACAGAGGAGCCTGGTGGGCTGCATTCCATGCGGTCTCAGAGTCAGATTCAACTGAGCACAGACACGCACACACACACACACACACACGCACACACACCACCCGCATGGGCTGATTGCCCACTGTGTGCCTGACACTATTCTAGAAGCTGAAAGGACAGCAATGGACAAACGAGCTTTTGTATAGAGGGGGAGACAGACAGTGCACACGCAGGCAGGACTCGGTCATGTGCAGCTGGCGAATGCCACGGAGAAACCCCGAATGGAGGGAGGGTCCAAAGCCCACGGGGGAGCCCTGGCTTGCAATTCTACATAAGGAGGTCAGGGGCCTCGTGGAAGAGCGTGATGCCTGTGCAGCGCCCCCAGGAGCCGGGCAGATGCTTGGCTGCAGGAAGGGCATTTGGGTGGAGGAAATGGCAAGCGCAAAGGCCCTAAGGCTGGAGTGTGCTCAGCAGGCGTGGTTGTCATGGGAGACGGGGTGGGGTGGGCTGAGAGGAGAGGCAGTGTGGATCTCAGAGGCCTGGTGGTGAGCTTGGCTTTTCTTTCTTTTTCATGTGGATCTTTTTTAGTCTTTATTGCATTTGTTACAATATTGCTTCTGTTTTAGGTTTTGGTGTTTTTGGCCTTGAGGTCTATGGGGTCTTAGTTCCCCGACCAGGGTTCGAACCCACACTCCTTGCATTGGAAGGTGACGTCTTCACCGCTGGGCCACCAGGGAAGTCCCGAGCGCGGCTTCTCTGAGTGAAATGGGAGCCCCTGCAGAGGTTCATGGTTTATACATCTTTCCTCCAGCCACGTGCCAGCTCTTGGAGGGTAGGGAGCACGACTGGCTCCACCTACCACTGGCCTTCCTGCAAATGCTGCCCCATAAACCTGGGGAACGAGATGGAGCCTGCAGTCGGGCCCTGGGGACAGGACTAGGGATGAGACACAGTGAGCAGGACCCCGTGCAATCCCGCTGAGCCAGGAAAGGTGGGCTGCAGGTGTAGATACTGCAGGGTAGGCAGCTGGCCCACCCATCCACTTTCTGTGCTGCCTGTGGGTCTCAGGCGAACCACAGAGCCCACTGCAGGGGAGGGGAGAGGTCAGTGAGGGGAAGGCGAGGAGGGGGACCCCGGTGGCGGCCATAGGATGCTGTGTCCATCGGGTTTACTCAAGAAGGATCTGCAGGAAGAAGGATCCGAGGTGTTAACCACATCCTCCCAGAGCAGCGAGAGGGCAATCCGGAAACGTGTGCCGGGCGACGAACCGCCTGGGAGGTCAGCTGAGCTAATGGAAAAAGAGGGGAAACGGCCCATTTTCACCTCGTTCTGAGGATTTCAGTAAACACTCTCCTTTAGGCTCCCCCACTATCTGCCCCAGGAATGACGACACTCAGAGAGGGGGGTGGAAGCGGCTGGGTGGGTTTCGAGCTGCCCCGTGGCTCAGACAGCAGCTAGGGCCAGCCTACACCTTTGCCCCATGGGAAGGGGGTCCGGTGAGCTCTGGGCACAGCGCTCCCCAGGCCAGGCCAGTGTGCATCTCTACCACGGACTGGACCACGCCCCACATGTCAGCTTGGCCCCGAGCCCCAGACTCTGCCCTCTGTTATGTAGAGAGCAGCTTCTGAGAACCTGTGCGACCCTGATCCGCAGCGCATTCATCTGCTCGCTTATTCATTCTCGAGAGTATGCGGTCACCCCGTCTCCGTACCCCTGGTCACCCCGAGTGTGTATGGAGAGTGATCTGATGCCTTCAGTGCTGGCTCCCTGACTCCCCATCACAAGGCAGGCGCCATGAGGGTGGGGGCTCTCTGTTTCCATTGCTGCTGTGTCTCTGCTGCTGCTGCGGCTGCTGAGTCGCTTCAGTCGTGTCTGACTCTGTGCGACCCCATAGACGAGGCCCAGTATATACATAGTGGATGACGGGCTCCCCTGGTGGCTCAGACACTAAGAATCTGCCTGCAACGTGGGAGACCCGGGTTCAGTCCCTGGGTGGGGAAGATCCCCTGGAGGAGGGCATGGCAACCCTCTCCAGTATTCCTGCCTGGAGAATCCCATGGACAGAGGAGCCTGGCGGGCTACAGTCCATGCTGTCGAAAAGCGTTGGACACGACTGGGTGACTAACACTTTCACCTCTGCATAGTAGACACTAAACATATTTGTGTGGGATGAATGAATGAGGTGGGTGAGAGGGCACTGAGGCTAAGCTCTGAGCTGTTGTAGGACCTACGGGTGAGGCAGAGAATGCCCCCCCCAGGAAAGGGGCCCCCACTTCTGCCCACAGTGCCCCCTGCTCCATCCCTTGGAGAGAACTCTCTCCTCCCTGGGTCCTCCCACCCTGGGCCCTCTCCTCCAGGAAGCTCTCCAGGCTCCGGCACCACAAGAATCCAGCTCAGCTCCTGATCAAGCCACTGGTCAGTGGCTCTGAAGGACGGGACAGTGCCTTCCCCATCTACCAGTCAACGGCCCAGAAGAGGGCAGGCCGTTCTCTCCTAACCCAAATCTGCCAAACTTAAGTTGTCTTGCGTCCATGCATACTAAGTCTCTTCAGTCGTGTCCGACTCTACGATCCCGTGGACTGTGGCCCGCCAGGCTCCTCTGTCCATGGGATTCTCCAGGCAAGAATACTAGAGTGGGGTGCAGTGTCATCCTCCAGGGGATCTTCCCAATCCAGGAATCAAACCAGCATCTCTTATGTTCCCTGCATTGGCAGGCGGGTTCTTTATGACCAGAGCCACCTGGGAAGACCTAAATTGTATTATCAGCTTCCAACAAGAAAAGCCAGTTCTATCAGCCCCTGACTCCTGTCCTAGCTCAGAAAAGTCTCTAGAACCTCTCTTGCTGCCCCTGACCTATGCTACTGCCTCAGCTCAGGGGGCGACTAGAGTCAGGGAAGGCAATGGCACCCCACTCCAGTACTCTTGCCTGGAAAGTCCCATGGACGGAGGAGCCTGTGGGGCTGTAGTCCATGGGGTCGCAAAGAGTTGGACACGACTCAGCGACTTCCCTTTCACTTTTCACTTTCATGCACTGGAGAAGGAAATGGCAACCCACTCCAGTGTTCTTGCCTGGAGAATCCCAGGGACGGGGTAGCCTGGTGGGCTGCCGTCAATGGGGTCGCACAGAGTTGGACACGACTGAAGCGACTTAGCAGCAGCAGCAGCAGCAGAGTCAGGGCTAGCGGTTGCCTGGGGGAAGGACAAATCAAGGTCAAGGCTGCAAGCGGCGGCCAAGCCCATCAGCCCCCAGGGGATCAGATGAAGTGCCTGAGTGAGCGCTGGGCCACGGGGTCCCTGACTCCCCATTTTCAGATGACTGGACAACAGGGCTGTTTAAGGCCTCTCCCATACACCTTTAAGAAGAAAACAACAGAAATCAACTGAGTAGGAAATTCACCAGGATCTAACAAGCTCTCATTTCAGACACGTGCGGGTGCCTTCGCCTTGTTTTAAAAGGAAAGGAGGGCGTTATCCCCAGCTGTTCTTTGATGTCCCAGGACAGATGGTCTCCTGGAGATTTATCCGGGGCCGTGCGATCCATACGCAAGAAACTGAGCCTTGCTCAGAGGAGAGCCGTCTGGGGCAGTCATCTCTCAGGGGAAAACCAGCAGCAGCGCTGAGTTGATTGGGGTCCGGGGCTCATCACCAAGGGCTCATCGCAGCCCAGCCGCCAGCCCCTGAGCCCCCAGCCCCCACCTCGCCGGGCTCCCAGCTGCCAGGGCAGCCCCCCGCCCCTCGCCAGGCCGCCCGCTATGTTTGCAAAGTCCCTATTCATCCCCGCCAACCAAGCCGAAGTGGGTCCCCCACCCCCAGGCTCATTCCCCTCTTGTCTGCTCACCTCCCCCACCAGCTCACCACCATTCAGCTTTATGTGCCGAGCTGGGGGGCTGGGGGGCTGGGGGGTGTGTGGCAGGGGCTGGGGGGTGTGTGGCAGGGCCAGGGTGGTCCTTTTGTGAGGCCTCCCGCTAATGCCGCCCCGCTAATCCCGCAGTTTGCACAACTCTGCAGCACAAGGTCACTTTTAATTACTGCCCACCAGGCTGGTCCGAGAGGAGGACAAACACTTGAGTGAAGGGAAGCCCGTGGCTCTGAGAAATGCGGTGCCCACAGAGGCTCAGCCCCAACACGGGGCGGGGGGGAGGGGCTTCCAGGCCACTGGTGCTGACCCCGGGCTGGGCCGTGGACCCCTCTGGGAGCCGAAGAAGGCTCCAGCTGCCCTCCTCAGAAAACTGCATCATTGCCTACAATTTCCTGGCCTTGACACTCCTCCCAGAAGCCAGATGAGGACTCCAGACCAGCCTGATCTCTGGCCCTCCATGACCCCCTTTCCAACACCCCAGTCCCCCATTGTTCGTCCAGGCTGGGGTACCTCCGTGTCCGGAACCCACCCCTGCCTCCCCTGGACACAAGCAGAGCCCAGGATTCAAGGACAAGAGGCTGCCTCCAAACGCCCCTTTCCCATCCCACGGCAGCCCATCCTGAACCCTGAGTGGTCTTGCACACACGCTTGTGGACATCGGCGTGGATCCCCCAGATCCATTCCCCTCTGCACCCCACCCCTCCATAACCTCTCTCTTGGCCAGACCTCAGGCCTGGGGGCACACACTGGCCACACAGCTCTCTCTGGGAGGACAGACCTGGAGAACCGGTTTCTCAGGCCCTGGAAGCAAGCTCGGGCCATCTGGGCACAGAATCACAGGGTTCGAGGTACCCCGGATGCAGATGCGGCCTGGAACCAGCTCCAGGAGGCCCCGTCCCCCCGCCCTACGGATTGTCTGGCCCTCTGGGAGCTCATGACTCAAGAGAAGTCAGAGCTGGGTGCTCCCAAGCGTGGGGCCAGGGCAGGCTCCCCAAGGGGCTTTGTGGATCCCAAGCAACTGCTTAGATGGGCGGGGCCCAAGTCTGGGGCTGGCCTTGCCCTGGGAGCCACAGAAAAGACACCTAACCCTCTCCTGGGCAGCTCTTCAGTCACTGGGTCTGAGACACAGATTCTAAGCCTCCAGAGCTCAGACGAGGACCTGCAAAAATGGGTCCGTGAACTCCAGATCCGGAAGGGAACTTCAGGCCACACAGCACAATGATTCAGCCAGGAGGAGCAGCTCGCCCAAGGACCCAGGGCCTTAGCGGGGCAGCAGGACCAGAGTCGGCTCCCCCTACCCAGCAGCATCCCCGGGAGAACAAACACAAAAGCATCATTCATGCAGCAAGAGAGCCCCAGTGACGAGCGAGGTGGGGGAGCCGGGGGCGGCCAGGGTGGGGAAGGGGGGGAGCTGCTCCTTCCAGCCCAGTTCACCGCTTCCTCCCACAGCCGCGGGGCACCAAGCAACCCCGAGGCGGGCAATGGGGGGCGCGGGAGTGACTCAGCAGGGGTGTCCACCCTCCAGGAAGTAGGGCGCGTATGTGAGGAGTCCCTGCCCTGTCCCCCCAGGCGTGGAGCGGAGGCCCAGGGAAGGAGGTGGGAGGATGCCCCCAGAGAAGGGGAGAGGTCAGCTGAGTCTTGGAGGCAGAGACTGTGGAGCCGGGGCGCCCCAGATGGGCAGCGGTGCAGGCGAACCCTGGGTGATGAAGATGTGTTGTCCGGGGAGGCCGTGGCTCTGGGCAGCTCAGACGCAGCCAGGCCTGTGGACTTTACCCCCGTGGTGGCCGAGAAGTGGAGGGCTCATGCCCCACCCGCCCCCAGCAGACAGGGGCTGCCAAGAAGGCCACTGCGGGCACGTCCTCCGCGGGCACACAGAGGGCTCTGCTTCTAGAGGGGCTCGCTGTTTTTCAGCTGCTGACCTGCAGGAGGAGGGCTTCCCTGGCGGCTCAGTGGTAAAGAAGGACGGAGCCTGGCTGAGTGGTTTGCAGATATTAATTCCCCTCCCCAAATCCCCGAGAGGCCCTGGTGCTGTGATTCCCATTTAACAGGTGCGAAAACTGAGGCTCAGAGAGACAGTCACCTGACCAAGGTGCTCACTCCACCAGGGCTGAGTGAACGTCCTCAGGGGCAAAAGGGGGGGCTGCTCGGATTCCCGGGACCCGCAGGGCTTTCAAAGAGGCTGCACACGACACCCCACGCTGTCACCACTGGGGGAAAAAAAGTGTCCACCCCAGAGGAGAGACTTCTGGTTCCTGGAGGCCGTGAGAGCTCAGGGCTTCAGCCGGGGTTTGCTGGGTGTCCAGGGAGACTAGGGCACCAGGCCAAGGAGCCCCAGCAATGAGGGGGTCAGCCTGAGACCCGCCAGCAGGTGGTGCTGCAGCCACAGGGCTGGGCGCTGGGTTCCACTTCCCCTGGGAGATGCCCCCGGGGCGGTCCATCCATCCCCAGGGGCATCAGACACTCAGGGGAGGCCCCAGGACCTGCTTCCGGTCTGCAAGACAGACCAGCCCCGACTGTGGGAGGGGTCGTCAGCTTTGTCTTCGAGGGTCGTAAGGGAGCATGGGCGGCCGTGGGCTGGGCCCCCTGCATCCACCACCGCCCAGCTGTGGCAGGTGAGAAGCCGAGGCTTGGTCCCAGAAAGCGCCCGCCTGACCTGTGGGGGTGCCACACCCACGCTGGGCACTTCCAGCCCCCCTGCCCCCAACCCCGCCTCCAGCCACCACGTGAATCGGGACGATGGAGCTGTCCTGTCCACACGCCTGCAACAGGGCTGCCCGGCAGGTGCCCCCACGCACGGGACCCAGGCAGACCGGGTCTCCATCTGGAGCGTCCAGCCCCTCGCCACCTGCAGATCCCTGCTCCGGAGCTCTGGCCCCTGCTGACCACCCCGCCTCCAGTCCCCCAACTGCTGGGCATCCAGCCTTGGGCCCTGGGCCCCACCCCCACCGCCAAGCCAGCGTGGCACCCGGCCAGGGCCCTTGATTCGCAGACAGAGCCCCGGAGCAAACCACCCGGCTGGCCGCCCCAGCTCAGGTTGCTGCCTGCAGTGGCCCCAGCGATTATTCATGGAAATCAGGCCTCCACCATGCTCCTCGGGCTTCAGCCGGGGCTGGAGTAACAATCGCCTCTTTGTGTGGACAACCGCAGTGGTGTCTCTGGAGGGGAAGGGAGGAGGGAAGGAAAGGCGGTGGGCCGGGGTGGGGCGGGGTGGGCTGGGAGGAGAGGGGAAGAGGGGGAGCGGAGGAGGATGGAGAGGCAGGGAGATAGAGGGGAGGGGAGGACCAGAGGGAGGAGGGACAACAGCAAGAGGAGCAGGGGAGCGGCAGAGGAGAAGGAAGGGGTGGAGGGGGAGGGTGGGGGGTACCCGTGGCGGGTACCGGTGGTAGATACTGGTTGGGCCCACGGAACAGAACACTCTTCCCTCCAGAGTTCCAGAGCCTCGGGCCCCCACCACCGTTGAGGCTGGGGGGACAGTGCTCCCTATCAAAGGTGCTCCCTGGACACTGTCAGAGGCCACGCTGTGTCTGAAGGTCTCTGGGCCCCCCTCCCAGAAAGCCCCAGAGGAACATCCCAGGGTCTCTGTCCTGGGGGGGTGGGGGGAGCGGCCCAGGGTGGTGGGAGACCTGGTTCTGGCCCTGGTGGGATTCACGCACGGACAACACAGTCCAGGATGGCTCGGCGATCCCAGACCAGAACAGCTCCCATTCACCCAGAATCCCGACGGCCAGGAGGCCCAAAGAACCAGCGCGGTTTTAGAGCATAAATAACACAGAAACACGGTAAGGGCTTATTTCTTTTTTAAAATGAACTTATGGGAAATGAAATCAAATCAGGCCACAGAGCAGGGTGGTAGCATCTTTGATACCCGCAGTCGAACCCCGAGACTGCTCTGTCCAGAAACAAGTCAACAGCCCCACGTTACCTACAGGATAAAAGCCAACCCCTCCCGTTGGCTGTTCAACACCTGCTCAAGGATGCTCAAGTCTTGTTCTGACCCCACTGCTGCCTCATCTCCCCCGCCCTCCTTCCCTTCAGCCCCCAGCCCCTCCTGGTGACTCCAGAGAACACGCTGTTCTCAAACTTGTCAGCCCCCCACACCCCATCACAGAACCTTACCTTCAGATTTTCCCTCTGCAGGAAACCTAGCCCGTATCTGCCCACCCCAGCCCTCCTGGCCATCCACACCGCTTGCAGGAAGCCTCCCAGATCATCATTTCCCCACCCCCAGCACCGCTTCTTGGACTCTCTCAGCTGTCACGTGCTAGTGACCTGGGTGTGTGCACACGCAGGAGAGGCGCTCAGGACCTGTTGGTTGAGGAAGATGTACGTGAACCCCAGCCAGCTTTCCTGGGCCACCTCTGCGCCAACTTCTGGCGTGGACTGGGTGACAGCCGGGCCTGGATGGAAGGCAGCACAGCGGCCTCGGAGCATGGGAGACCGGGAACGAAAGCAAAATTGGACGAGGGTATGCTGACAGCTTTCAGAAGGAAGGAAAGATCCCGGCAGGCCAGGTCGTGCCATGCGTGCTGCTGGAGGAGGCCTCGGCTCTGTTAACCTAAGACATTTACCCCAGCAGTGCTACGGAGAGTCCCCGGAGGAAGATGGGCCCTCCCAGGGGGAGCCTGGTTGACCCTCTCAGCCAAAGAAAGCCCCTCCTCACGACCTCGGTGGCCATCCAGGGAGTAACTCCTGCAAAGAGGGGCTGCCTGCACTGGCATCGGAAATGTCAGCCCCTATCCGGCAGCCTGGGTGACATAGAGCCCTTCAGGGAGAAGAGGTGGGCTTTACACACACTCCCCGCAAACGGTCACGCCTCTAGGAATCTCTCCTAAGGAAAATAATCTTCAACTCCAAAAGTGCTGTATTTATATCTACGGAGAACTAAAAATAACCAACAGAAAAGGCACATGGAACACACCTGGGAATAGCCACTCGATGTAAATGTAGGCAGCTGTCACAAAATACAGTAAGTCCCCTACATATGAATGAGTTCTATTCCAAGAGCGCCTTTGTAAATCCAGTCTGATCAGAAGCCCAACAGAGTAAGCCAAGGTACCCAACTAACACGATCAGCTATGTGGTACCGTCCTGTAATAGGGTATAACACTTTGCACACAAATAATACATAAAAAACAACACAAAACATAAAGAAAACATTTCTGATCTTACAGCGCGGTACCTTGAAAAGTACAGGAGTGCAGTACAACAGCTGACATGCAGCGACTGGCGTCGCGCTAACAGGCAGGAAGAGTCACTGCCTGGAGCAAGCGCAGGAGGTGGGAGATGGTAGAGCTGACAGGTCAACAGCAACAGGAGGCAGGGCGTCAGTCGCTCTTTGTGACCCTGTGGACTGTAGCCCGCCAGACTCCTCTGTCCGTGGGGATTCTCCAAGCAAGAATACTGGTGTGGGTTGCCACTCCGTTCTCCAGGGAACCTTCCTGGCCCAGGGATCAAACCTGGTCTCCTGCACTGCAGGCAGGTTAAGCTGCAATTTCACTCACACGATGTTAATGGAACGCACACTCACATCTTTGAAAGTTCACAACTCGAAGTTTCGTATGTAAGGGAATTACCGGACCTGCAAGGGCTATAAAGCTCTGGTTTTTCCCGTAGTCGTGTATGGATGCGAGAGGTGGATCATAGAGAAAGCTGAGCGCCGAAGAACCAATGTTTTTAAACTGTGGTATTGGAGAAGACTCTCGAGAGTCCCTTGGACTGCAAGGAGATCCAACCAGTCCATCCTTAAAGGAGATCAGTCCTGGGTGTTCATTGGAAGGACTGATGTTGAAGCTGAAACTCCAATCCTTTGGCCACCTGATGTGAAGAACTGACTCATTTGAAAAGACCTTGATGCTGGGAAAGATTGAAGGCGGGAGGAGAAGGGGACGACAGAGGATGAGATGGTTGGATGGCATCAGTGACTCAGTGGACATGAGTTTGAGTAAACTCCGGGAGTTGGTGATGGGCAGAGAGGCCTGGCGTGCTGCAGTCCACGGGGTCGCAAAGAGTCGGACACGACTGAGTGACTGAACTGAACTGAACTGAAGGACTGTGGAGGGACAAGGTGAATGTATCTGATACGAAGCTAAGCAGAAAATAACTCAGGACACAAATTTGTGCAGTCAGGAACGTCTCAACCAGCAGACTCCTGACAGGGAAAAAAGACTGGAAGGAAACTAACCAAAGATAACATGCCAGGGACTGGCTGCATGTGGTTACCGTGGCAACCCTCCTCCTTCCTGATTTTCTGTATTTTCTAGTGAGCACAGACTATTTTTCCTTTTTTAATTAATAAGTGTCTTCTGGACAAAAACACTCAGCCTGCTGCCAAATCTCAGGGCCGTTGTAGGCTCTCTGCCAACCTCATCTCCGTTGGGGACAGATTTCTCAGGAAGAGCTAGAGATTGCTGGCCACCAGGACCACCACACAGGCCACCCCCGCGCCCACCCCCAGCTCTGGCCTGCCCAGCAGGATACGATGCACCTGGCTGGCAGACAGATGCCACCCAAGTCTGCAAACTCCTCCTTCCATGAGCTTATTTCACTGGTGGCCCACCTCCTCTCCCTTAATGAGCTACAGAGGATGATAACAGAGAAAATAAACACGGGGAACTTCAGAGACACACAGCCTCTTCGTCCTGCGCAGCCCGAAGACACAGTGACGCCCCCCACCCCGCCCCAGTGCAGCGGGTTCCCGTGCGTCTGTCTGCGATCGTGGTCCCCACAGGGGCCCGCGTGGGGGGTGGGGTGTGGGAAAGGCAGGAGAGAGTGGGGGGCGGGGGCGGGGGGAGCTCGGCTCCCTATCTCTGCGGAAGCCGAGTCCTGGCATCACTCAGCCTGTGAGGTTGGGCTGGCTATCTGGGCAAAGCCCAGCCCTGGCATGTCCTCCCCAGACCACACCCCACCCCTTCACGCACTGTCCTCTGCCCCTTTCCTGGGCCCCTGTGGAGCCAGGGTGGATGTGTCCCCAGCCCAAATGCGGGGGCACTTCGGTGAACCTGGACAAGCTGAGCGGCCTTCCTCTCTGCCGATCGGCTTCCTTGCCCGAAAAGACAGGATTTTCGATGCATTCTCTGTGCCCCCGTGAGCATCACCCACAAAGATCTGACAGTGATGGGGGACACAGCTCCTGCAGCACCTCAACAACCCTCAACAACCGCCTGGATTCTGAGACACCAGCTCTTACTCTGCTCTCAGCTTAGTGGCCCCTTCCATTCACACTGGGGCATTTCTACTTCTGGAGAAGAAACGCTGGCCTGGACCGCACCCCCTTCCAAGGTCTTATTCCCAATGTCCACAGGGCTTTGCTCTCCTGAGAAGGGCATCACTCTACACCCAGGGTCCAGCCAGAAACCCTCGAGCCGTCCTGGAGGCCTCCCTGCTTGGGGTGCCCTGCAGTCCTTTGCCCGGGGCGGGGTCCCCTGGTCCCACAGACCCATTGGCCAGATGGGGAAACTGAGGCCTGGAAAGGCCAAAGACTTGCTGTGAACCACAGTGACTCAGTGACTCTGCCTGTCCTCATCCTCTGCCCAGATGCCCGGCCTCCAGACTGGCCCAAGCCAAAGGCCTGACTGGACGGCAGTAGTTGCCTCTGGCCCAGGGCTCTGGCCTTCTCCCAGACCCCACGTCATCAGCTGAGCACCAGCAGCCAGAGGGATCGTAAAGAAAGCAAGCCTAGCCACACACCCGTCCAGCCACTCTACTGCGTGCGCTGAAAATCTCTCACTGGCTATGGGGCCCCTGTGCTCCCGTCTGAGACCCCCTACTCTTCTGTTCTCCTCCAGCTGCCTCTGCCCTGAACAGGCGTGGCCGTGCCCACCCCAGGACCTTTGCACATGCCTCGCCCACTGCCTGGACCACTCATCCACGTGCCGCTTCACTCAGCATCTCCCATCCGATCTCTGGGTCTCTGCTAACACGGCCCCTCCTCAGAGAGGCCCCCGATGCCCAGGGGAAGTGCTCTCCCAGCACCGTGCTCCTTTGCAGCCGTTCTCTCGGCTGGCATCATTAAATCACCAACTGTGAAATTAGTTCTTTAATGTCAGAGTCCCCTGCCAAGCGGGCCAGGCCAGGACCACCTCTGCCTGGTTCCCTTGTCCCTTCTGCAGCGCCAGGCTTAGGGTAGGCCCTCAACCTTCATTCTCTGAATGAATGAAGGAAGGAAGGATAAGCGCTGCCTCGGACGGTCACTTCAGTGAACAGAGCAGCTCAGAGACCACCCCCTGACCCCACGCCCCTGTGCGCGCACACAGTGAGACACGGCAGCACAGGAAGAACACCAGCTGGGAGTCTGTAGACCCGGGTTCCAGGCTCCGGTCCTCCCACTGAGCCACTGTGGCCCACAGCAAGCCTTTGGCCTTTCCAGGCCTCAGTTTCCCCATCTGGCCAATGGGTCTGTGGGACCAGGGGACCCCACCCCTCCACCCCCGGACAAGGAAATAGAAACCCACTCCAGTACTCTTGCCTGGGAAATCCCATGGACAGAGGAGCCTGGTGGGCTGCACTCCACGGGGTCGCCAAGAGTCAGACACGACTTAGCGATGAAACAACAAGGGCCTCTCAGACTAAAGCTTCCACCAACGACGCTAAAACCCCTGCCCAGGCCCAGGGCACCCCGTGGGTGCTGCATCCTGCCCTGGGGAGCTGAGAGTCCGAGTCATTGCAGGAAATAGGCACCGGTGGGGACGGCCCAGAGGGGCAGCCAAGAGGAGACGGCCCAGAGGAGAGGCCTTACCGAGCAGGGCCCACTGGCTGTGAGGTGAGCAAGAAAGGTTCCCATTTCACAGGTGAGGAGACTGAGGTCTGAGCAGAGGCAGCAGCCACACGTCTGCTCTCTCTGGGCACCTTCGACCCCCCTGGCCTCAGCTCATGGAGTCCAAGGCCAGAAGAGCCAGGAGGGTTGGGGCTGGAGGAAATGAAGGGGCGACCTATCCACAGTGTGGAGAAAAGAAGAAAAAGACATCCCAGAGGTGACAAGAAAGAAATGGGCCCAGGAGCAGGGTTCAGTCTGCAGGCGAAGTGGGCAGGGGAGTGTAGCCCCAGCGAGTCCAGACCACGGCCCTGGGATCGGGTGACAGGTCCCCACCCTGCGCCGCTGGCGATGGTCTGTGCTCCTAGCCTCCTGTCCACGGGGCTGAGCCAAGGCCACGAGGCTGTGGAGCCACTCGACGGAGGGGCCCGGGTCAATGGTCACGGCCCACGGCCCGCCCACACAAGGGTGGGTCACGGCCCACGGCCCGCCCACACAAAGGCAAAGCAGCAGTCACTGCGTGAGCACCCGGGGGTGCTTGTGACGGCAGCTCTCGCCGGGCGTCCTGACTGGCACGCAGCAAACAGCGGTAGCCCTAACCTCACAGCCTCGCAACACGGCACGGCTGCTCCTTGTCTTCCAGACGGGGAAGCTGAGGCTTCGGGAGGTTCGGTGGCCACGTGGTCCACGCGGACGGTCTCCTCTGTTTCCGCTCTGACTCCGCCATCGGGGGGCGGGGTGTGAGGGAACTATATTTAGCATATTAAACAAGCACAGAGAAAACATCTACGTTCACAAGAAAGGAAGGTTCAAGGGGAGTTAGGGATGGCAGTGACTCTTCACGTGGCCCCCAAGCCAACACCCGACTCTAACCCAACCATGGCCAGCCCCTCACTGTCACCCCAGTATCCAAAGTCCTGTGATGGACATAGGGCACAGACTGATGTTTGCCAAGGGGGAGGAGGTTCGGGGACGCATGGAGTGAGAGGTTGGGGTTGGCAGATGTCAGCTTTTATATACAGGACAGATAAACAACAACTCCTACTTCACATGCACAGGAAACTATGTTCACTATCCTGTGATGAGCCATAACGGAAAAGAATCTATTCTTTTTTAATGAATATAACTGGATCGCTTTTCTGTACAGCAATAATTAACACAAAGTTGCAAATCAACTATACTCCAATCAAATAAAAAAGAAGAAAATTAATGCAAAAATATACAAAAAGTATGTCACTGATAAGTGATGCACATACTGTAAATGTAAGATTACTTTAACGTTTGCGAAAAAAAATAATAATAATAATAATGTAATTCACACACAGGCAGAAAAAAGGAAAATAAATAAAATATTCTCAATTGCAGCAGAAAAAAATAAAGTCCTATGACAACCTGAAAGTCTGGCCCAAGTTTGGGGCCAAAACTCATTTGGCAGCAAAGTGTGACACACACCCTCCCACCACCAAAACAGGAAAGGGCTTGGAGAAAGAGGGCAGCACCAAGATGGCAACAGGGGTGGTCTCAGCCTTAGAGAGACCGAGAGGTCGCTGCCCACTGCCCTGCGAACTGCCCCACCTTGTTTTCCTCCAACGAGCATACATGATGATTACCATAACGACAGTGGGAAATTAAGCAACGGAATGCCACTTGGCGCGGTCTGGGGGCAGAAATGGCAGCTCTGCAGACCTGCTGATGCTGTTCCCAGAGACGGTGGGGAGGAAAGCTTTGTGGGACTCCCCAGTAACTCCCACCACACCCCAGACATCTTGAAGACCACAATGCTGGGCCATAACGGAGTTGACCGGCCTCCCCTGGGGTCAGCCATCAAGATCTTGCCAGCGCGGGGTCACGCAGCTGCCTACCGCACAAAGGCAGCCCCCGCCCACACCCCCACACCCCCGCCCGGCCCCCTCCTCCAGGCCCCCTGGAGGGTCGGGAGACGGTGAGGACTGCCTTTCTGTCACTCTGAAGGGGACTCTGTCCTCTCCCCCAGAGCTGTCAGGTGGCTCCAGGTCACGGTGGTGAGGAGGAGTGTGTTAAGAGTCTTTGGCAGGCCTGGGCACGGTGAGGCCCCCAGCATCTCAGGAAGATGGTCCTGCCAACTTCCGTCTCCACGTGGGATGTGCAAATCGCCTGTGTTTGTTCTCCAACACCTGCCTTCTGTGGCTCACAGCTTTCATCCTTGAAGAGCTGCTGAGAGGAGCGTCTGAAAAATGCTAATACGGAGGAAACTCCCTACGGAGTTATAATGAAAAGCTTTACATAAATTGTGATATTTTACTAATGTCCCAGGTCTGGGAGGGCTTTATTAACTGCGGCTCAATCTCTTTGGCAGTTGCCACTAATCCACATTGCCGACTTCAATGAATTCAATTCATCAAACACACATTGAGTGCCCACTAGGTGTCAGACACTGTTCCAGGCATGGGGGGGGAGCCTTCCTTCCACCAACAAATATTTACCCAGCACCCACTCGGTGGTAGACACTGAACAGCAATGGGGAGGAAAGCCAGACCTTGTCTGCAAGGCACCAAAGACAGAGAAGTGATTACTCAAAGACAGTGTGGTGCGGCTCTGAGCCGTGCACTCCGGAGGGCTTGCTGGAGGAAGAAACATCAGGCTGAATCCCAAGGAGAAGTGGGCCAAAGAGATGGGAAAGAGAGTGTTCCAGGCTGACAGACAAAGGTTGGAAGACAACCTGTCCAGAGAATCGCAGAATCAGGGTAGCGCAATCGCTAATCCTGAAAGCACCCAAATCTCCAGGAACACACCCCAAACTGCAACCAGGTTCCCTGGGTGGGAGATACAGCATCCTGCCCACACTAGATGGACGCTGGTCTCCCACTGTTAGCCCCTTCAGGTCTAACCTTAATGCCAAACCCAGACAGCAAAGCACTGATTGACCAATAGAGTCAACACAGAAGGCCATGGCCCAGGACAACGCAGGGCACCCGGGAAGCCCAGAGGAGAGAATGGAAGGCTTCCTGGAGGAGGCGGTGCCTGGGCTGGGTAGCGGCCACCCCAGTCAAGAAGGGCTGATACCCACAACCCTGCCGTGGACTGAACTGTGCCCCCCACAAGTTCATATGATGAAGACCTAACCCGCGACCTGATTGTAAGAGGTGGTGGCTGTCGTTGTTTAGTCCCTAAGTCGTGTCTGACGCTGTGCAACCCTATGGACTGTAGCCCGCCAGGCTCCTCAGTCCATGGGCCTTCCCAGGCAGAAATACTGGAGGGGGTTGCCATGTCCTTGTCCAGGTAATGAAGGTTGAATGAAGCCATTAGGGTGGGACCCTAAACCAATAGGAGTGTATCCTTATAAGCAGGGCTCCCTAACCTCTGGGATCTAACGCCTGATGATCTGAGGTGGAGCTGATGTCATAATAATAGAAATGAAGTGCACAATAAATGCAATGCATTTGACGCATCCGAAACCATCCCCCACCCCGGTCCATGGAAAACCTGTCTTCCACGAAGCTGGTCCCTGGTGCCAAAAAGGTTGGGGATCACCACTCAGAGAAAGAGGTCTCTCTCCACCACGTGACCACACAAGGTGGCGGGCGTCTGCTGGTCAGGGCGAGACCCTCACCAGCCCTGGAGTCGGCCGGCACCTCGACCTTGGAGTTCAGTCTCCAGAACCGTGAGAAGGAACTGTCTGTGTTGAGTCCAGTCCTGATCACAGCAGCGCGAGCAGATTGAGACAGACCCCCACCACCACCCCCTCTCTGTCTCCAGGGCCCCCCAACACAAAAGCGGCCTCGCAAGCGAGGGGACCCCGAGGCCAGCCCCTGGCCCCGGGCGGAAGGTTCACGTTCTCACGGTCCAGCTGGCCTCGTCCTTCAGGTGCCCGTCGGAGAAGACGGTTGACGATTCTGGCTAATTCATGGAGCTTTTCCGCGGATTAACTCGTTAATTAATGTACCGCACTTCTGAATTTGCAAGCGGCGCATCGAAGCCCCAGGGACGCTGATCTGAAATCACGAGATGCAGCCCAGTGGCATGAATGGGTTTTCATAAAGGCCCCCTGCTTTCCCGAGCTGGGCTGGCGAGCCTGCCGCTCCGCTCCTCATCCCGTATGTCCAGAGCCACTGAACAAAGCCATCAGGAAGGGCTGGGGGTGGGGTTGGGATCTGATCGGGCTTTCAACGGACAGTTGAATGCTCTCCTCCAAACAAGACACCACTTTCAAAACAGCAGAAGTGGCCTTACCTTCAAAGCAAAAAACCACCTTAAATAAATCTACTATATCCTTCGCTCTTTAATCCCCTAAGATGGGAAGCCCACCTCTGCCTGCCATGCCGCCGATCAATACTCTGAATTCCTAAGAAGCTATTTTTTTTTCTTTCAGTCAAGTGTCAAATTAAAGACAGTCAATACTGGTATTGTAATGCCTTTCTTTAAAAAAAAAAAAAAAAGACAAATAATCTATTGGATGAACTCTATACCTGTAAAATTAGACTTCTTCCCCAGAGGCTGGCAGGAAGAAGCGGGTGTCCCGGCCTGCGTGCTCCTCCTCTGGACCCAGGGGATGCACATCGGGGCCTTCCCACAGACAAGCGAAACCCGGAGACCCCCAGGCCTGCCCTCAGAGAGGGTGCTGATTAAGCTAACACGGAGGGCTGGGACCAGGGCAGAACTGGCAGCTTGAGACCCAGAGGACAACGGAACGCTTCCTGGAGGAGGTGGCCTCCAGGCTGGGCTGCAGCCACTGTAAGCAGGAAGGGCTCATGCCAAGGCCTCCTGACTCCTGTCTCTGCCCACCCTGACCGCTCCTTCCTCCGTCAGACCCCTTGGCAGCACCACTTTCACCTTCCCACAACTTCCCCCGACTTGCCCGGAAACTCTCACAACCTTCTGTGGCTCCCAAGGCCTGAGATGCCCAGTTTGCCGGCCGGGGACCTAAGCTCCACCCCTCCCCCCAAGTCTGCCTCAGTTAGCATCTGCTCTGTGAGCCTACTCCGCTCTGGTTAACTGAAGCCTGTGAGCACGCAAAAGATCTGAGTTTCAGCCCTGACTCCGGACCTCTGTGCCCGTGAGCAAAGCTCTCTCTGAGCCTCTCTGCTTCTGTTCCGCGGCTGGCCTGGGACCAAGGGCGGCCCCGCCCCCGCTTCTGGCCCTGGAACCAGCCCAGTTCTAGGCCAGGCCAGCCTGCCTCCGTTGTCCTGCCCGGCCATGCAGCCCTGCAAGAGGAGAAAGGAAAACCGGCCTGGGAGACACTGCATCTCAAACCTCAGGCCTCTCCAGGACTCCCTCCCTTCTCACGCACCCCCGTTCTCTCTGTTCCCTGTAGTGCCCGCCTTCCTGGCCAGGCTTGAGTGGGCAGCTGCTTCCCCCGGCGCCCCCGCCCCAGGCACAGGCTACTTCCACCACTGCCCTGCTCTGGTTCTCTCCCGCAACATCTCTTGTCCATCTGAGTGCCTCCCGGAAGGCAGGGCCAGGCAGCCCCCGCCACGCCCATCACACAGGAGCAGGCTCAGGGTCGGAGCTGTGCAGTGAGAATAAACACAGGCTTGGGGACCCCGCTGGTGACTCTAGGAAATCATTTACAGGCTCCCAGGGCGAGGGAGGGGTGGAGAGGATGGGTGGACAGTAGCACCTGGCCCGGAGGGGACCGGGAGGATGGACCAAAGACAGCAGGGGGGCAGCTGGCCCTCAGCACCCATAGGAGGGTGCCCGCTCGCCGTGATGGCTAACAGTGGGCCAGTGCCAGCACTAGGGCATCCAGGTCTGGATCCTGGGAGCTGGCCTGAGCCCCCAGGCTCATCAGGACTGCCCTGCACATCAGAGAAGCCCACCAGCTCCTCAGGGGAATCTCTAATTTGCTGTCAGCTTCACTTTAATAGCCAGCGGCCCACGTGCTCCCGGGCCCCCTGGGACGCCAAAGCCTGAGCCAGCCTGGAAGGGATTTGATACGGGTTGGGAAGGCTCTACAAGGCTCTGCTGGTGACCCTTGTCTCCCCAAGAGGAAGAAGGAAGGGCTGAGCCCCCAGGCGAATGCCCCCTGCCCTGTCACCCCTCCTGGGATTCCCCATGGATGACCCGGCTCGGTCATCCGGTGGGACCCGGCCAGTGGGCTGCAGAGTGCACAGGAAGCCCGGGGAGCCAAGGCTCAGAGCCTCAGCTCCCGGCAGCCGGGTCCCTGGGGAGGACAATGGCTCTCAACAGAAAATTAAGATCAGTCCCCCACTCCGGCCAGGCCCCTGCAGCGCAGGGTTGCTGCGGGGGTGTGACACAGCAGGCGGGTGTGGTAGGCTGAGCAATTTCCCCCACCGATGTGTCCACCTCCTCACACCCACACCCCGCGACGCAAGCCCATTTGGACAAAGGGTCTTTGCGGGTGTTGAGATGTTAGTGAAGAATGTCAAGGTATGAGCACCCTGGATGATACAGCTGGGCCCTGAGCCCAGTGACATGTGTTGTTAGGAGGGCATGGTCCTGCCCCTTTCCTGCAGCTGTTCACAGGCCACCCCAGCAGGACTCCACAAGCAGCTGTTTCACTTTGAGACGGCTCACCATTGCCCCGGTTCTCTGCAGCTCAGAGCAAGCAATCCCCACTCTGGGGCCCCCATCAGGGCTGCCAGGGAAGGAGCCTGCAAAATCAGGTCCCTGGAGGCCAAGGGATGAGGCCACGTCACAAAGGATGCCCTTGCTTCCTTGGCCCAAGTCCTTCACGGCTCCCCAGTCTCGGCAGAAAGAGCTCCCATGTCCCTGCCCCACCCCCCTCCCACCTCCCTCAGCCCCAAGTCCCCACCCTGGGTGCTCCAGCCAGACCGAGCTCCTCCCAACTCCCGAGTGTGCCCGTCCTGCACTTGCTGGAAATTGTTGGTGAGAAAGATGGGCATAAGTCACCCACCCGAGACCCTGAGCTTCAAAACTTGCCTTAGAAGCTAGTGTCAACCCACAGGGTGGGCACTGCAGAAGGAAGGAAGCCGCCCTGTACGCCTCCAGGCAACGGTCTGACAATGCGGCCCTAGATTAGGGAGGCCCGAGAGACACCCCATCCAGATGACACTCCAGCCCCTCCACCGCCACCCTGAGCCTGTGTGCCGTGACTTCAAAGTGCCCTCCACTCACCCATCCAGTCACTGCGTTCATTCATCCATCCATGAATGAATTCATCATGCCCTTCATCCCTTCATTCACTCATTTCTCATGCCCTCCATTCACCCATCATGGTATGAACATTTGTGCCTCACCCGCCTCAAATTCACATGTTAAAATTCCCAGTGTAATGATGTTAAAAGCTGGGACCTTGGGTCACGAGGATGGAGCCTTCACAAGTTGGATTAGTGTCCTTATAAGAGGCTACCAGACAGCTGGCTACTCCTTTTCTCACCACGTGAGGACACAAGGACAAG
The DNA here is from genome assembly GCF_002263795.3 of Bos taurus. Classification (NCBI taxonomy): domain Eukaryota; kingdom Metazoa; phylum Chordata; class Mammalia; order Artiodactyla; family Bovidae; genus Bos; species Bos taurus. The sequence continues at coordinate 113,709,692 of NC_037333.1, read as the reverse complement.
GAGCTGTCTGCAGCCCAGACGAGGGTTCTCACCAGAAATGGGCCACGCCGAAGCCATGTGTGTCTCAAAGCCTCCACAACTGTAAGTTTCTGTTGACATGAAGCTGCCACGTCTCATAACTTGTTATGCAGCCTGAACAGATGAACACAGCGCCTCCCCTTCACTCAGCACATACTCGGTTCACTCACTCAACACAAATACATGTGCTAAGTGCCAGACGTTTGTCCCACCTCCCCACCCAGCCAGCACCCGCTCTCTGCTCCCTGTTACAGCAAACCCAGAGGAGCACTGTCTCCACTGTTTGTTCACCTCCTCGCTTCACCTTCTCTCCCACCCTCTCCCACCAGGCGCTTGGACTCACACTCCTTATAGCCCACAGCTGCCTTACATCATCTCATCCCTGTTCTTGCTTATTATCTGTCCTCCCCTCTAGGAACCTTGTCTGACTCATCACGGTGCCTAGAATGGTACCACACAGTGGCTACTCCACCTACTAAATGAATGAGTGAGTGAGTGAATGAATGAATGAGAGAATGAGGGAGTGATTGAATGAGTGAGGGAGTAAATGAGTGAGGGAGGGAGTAAACAAGTGACTGAACAAATGAATAAGTGAGGGACTGAAAGAACCAGCAAGGGCCTAAATGAGTGAGGGAGTGACTGAATGACTGAGGAGTGAATGACTGACTGAGGAAGCGAACGACTGACTGAGGGAGTGAATGACTGACTGAGGAATGAATCACTGACTGAGGAGTGAACGACTGACTGAGGAAGCGAACGACTGACTGAGGGAGTGAATGACTGACTGAGGAATGAATCACTGACTGAGGAGTGAACGACTGACTGAGGGAGCAAATGACTGACTGAGGAGTGAACAACTGACTGAGGGAGCGAACGACTGACTGAGGAGTGAATGACTGACTGAGGGGGTGAATGACTGAGGGAGCAAAAGACTGACTGAGGGAGTGAATGACTGACTGGGGAGTGAATGACTGACTAAGGAGTGAATGACTGACTAAGGAGTGAATGACTGACTGAGGGAGTGAACAACTGACTGAGGAGCAAACAACTGACTGAGGAGTGAATGACTGACTGAGGGGGTGAATGACTGAGGGAGCAAAAGACTGACTGAGGGAGTGAATGACTGACTGGGGAGTGAATGACTAAGGAGTGAATGACTGACTAAGGAGTGAATGACTAAGTGAGGGGGTGACTGACTGAGGAGTGACTGAATGAGTAAGGCGTGAATGACTGACTGAGGAAGTGAACGACTGACTGAGGAGCAAACAACTGACTGAGGAGTGAATGACTGACTGAGGGGGTGAATGACTGAGGGAGCAAAAGACTGACTGAGGAGTGAAAGACTGACTGAGGAGTGAACAACTGACTGAGGGGATGAACGACTGACTGAGGGAGTGAATGACTGAGTGATGGGGTGAATGTCTGACTGAGGAGTGAATGTCTGACTGAGGGAGTGAATGACTGACTGAGGGAGTGACTGACTGAGGGGATGAATGACTGACTGAGGAGTGAACGACTGAGAGGGTGAATGACTGAGGGCGTGACTGATTGAGTGAGGGAGTGACTGACTGACTGAGGGAGTGAATGACTGTTGAGGGCATGAATGAATGAGTGGCAGAACCCACCCCTTGCCTTTCCACCACAGATGTCCGCGCCCTCCCTTCTCAGGCCCAGCAAGGACAGGAGCTGAGCGTGGAGACAGAGGCCCCGCCTACCACGTCTCCAGAGGCTGGGAACTGAGGCCTCAGGACAGACCCACCTGGGTGTGAATCCAACTCCGCCCACTACTGAGTAAGCCTGGAAGTCAAGTCATTTCATTTCTGCCCGTCTTGGTTCCCTCACACACATGCTGAGGACCCAAGCACGTCCAATCTGGAGGCCTAAAGCCCTGACGTGACTGGCACTGCCCACAGTCCAGCACCTCTGCCCTTAACCCCCAGCTCTTGCCAGGCTTGCCACGTAATTAGTGGAGGAGCTAAGAACAGGTCCCGTGGTCCAGGCCACTTTTGTGTCCTTGTAATATGCAACTACATCCTCGTTAAGTTAAAATAGTAAATGGCACCAAACAGTCCAATAATACAAACTGACTTCATTTATACCTTGCAACCCCAAGTCCTTGCTGTCAGAATTAACAAGGCGCACGGCTTATGCATTCAAACCTTGATATTTTTTTCCCAAATGTCATCGCATGATCTACTTTTTAAAGGGGCGGAGGGCCACATCCTGTTTCGTAAACATGTCCACTGTCCTGACAAAGCTCTAAGCCCTCCAGAAAGTGCTTGAATCATTGTATGTTGACATTTAAACGTGCATCGGGAGGCAAAGGCCCCTCCAGGCCAGACGCAGACGAGGTAGCAACCTGCGGTGATAACATCGCCCCGTCAGAAACATCAACCTTCATCTCTGGGTCGTCGGCAAAGCCTGGGCACGGGGCCAGGAAGGTGGTCTGGGGCTGAGTAACATGGGAAGAACTGGGTAGTGAAACCAGACTCTGGTGAGAACCGGTACAGAGCAAAAGTGGGGCCGGATCGGGTTCCCTTCCTGACGAAGCCCCTGGGCAGAGGGGCTGTCCCAGGTCCCAGCAAAGGAGGCACTGTCAGAGCTGGAATGTGTTTGTGAGGCTTGGAGCAAACGCAGCCACTGAGGCACAATGAGTACCTGAAGATGAGGATTCTCTGCATGGATTTCTGGTTAGAAAAGGAGTAAGAAGGAACCAGATGCTCCAGTTTCCATTGGTGGACAGCACTGAACCTCAGAGGCCACTGTCTTTTCATCACATGAGGCAAAAACGGGGGGGACAAGAGGAGGGAAGAATCAACACAATCACTCCCAACAGAACAGCCCACCAGGGACCTGCCAGGCTGCAACACCACCGTCTGGACATGCTGCCCACACAGATGGCTCAATGGAGGCTTGAAAATTCTCCAGGTCTACGAGAACTGGTTGGCATGAAATGAACGTGCCCAGCACAGGTCTGTGAGAAAGAGAGGATGGAAAGGTCTAGAATATGAGCAAGATGACCAGACCCAGGAAAAAGCCCAGAGGCCGAAAGACTCTGAGAAAGTGCTTGTGCTCAAATGCCGAGGGGAAGAGGGGTTGGGGAGCGGGGCAGGAAAAGAGGGGACACGGGCTTTCCAGCAGGCAGCCCACGGATTCAGACCTTCAGGAGTTAAACGAGGCCTCGAGCCCAGCCAAGGGGACTACAAAGGAATTAGAGAGGTTTGCAAACATGTCAGGCAGCACTTGGCTGACAAGCAGACATAGGCGAAGCGGTCCACCCGAAAGATAATGATTTCTCGCCGAAACAGCAGTCCCATCTCAAGAGCAGGGCGCTGGCTGTCACAAACATGACCCCTGTGCTCCGATTCTACCAGTGAGACTGACAAGTGAGAATGGTTGTGTGCAGTGTGTAGAATGTGGAAGGAAGCACAGCCCTGACTGTCCTCGGTGGGTTCACCAGGACAGGGCTGTGAGTCTGCAATTCGGGGACATTCTGGGCGGGGCACGGTCCCACGAGAGACTTGATGTATGGTGTGGAAGGGCCATCCTGTTTTCACGGAGCTAAGGCTCTTTGGGAGACGGGAGGAAAGGCCTCCATTATTCAGTCTCCAGTTAATTTATCGAAGCCTGCTGCACACCTGCGAGTGACCCTTCTTGAGCACTTCCCAGTACCAGGCGCTGGGTGAGCACTGTCCTTGGGTTAAATCCTCCCTTTCTCACTACAGTGGGTCACGATCAGTACCGGCCATCTCTGCATGTTACAAAAGGGGAGGCTGAGGCCCCAAGAGGTTAAGTGACTTAGTCAAGTTGGACTGGATAGCAGCACCTGCCCTCCTAACACACCCCAGTCCGCTTCCACCTTCATCAAACCAGATCCAAACATCCCACCAAACACTGGCCCTCCCAGAATTACAAGCAAAGTTTCCTCCTACTTAGGACAAAAGAGGGTCCACGCATGAAAGATGAAGGTGTTATCCTGCTTTAAGAAGGAAAAAAGAGAAAGTCCCCTAATGCCTGTTCTGCCACAGTTTAAGTACGAATAAAGACAAGCTTTCACACAAATTCTGAAAATGCAACCACAGTTCCAAAACCCAATTCATCCATCTTCACCTCTTGAGAATGCAGTTGTTTTTTTAAAACGTTTCAGCACCAATTTGGCACAGTGACGAAGAACCTGCCTGCAATGCAGGAGACACGGGTTTGATTGCTGGGTCAGGAAGATCCCCTGGAGGGGAGCATGGCAACCCACTCCAGTATTCTTGCCTGGAAAATCCCATGGACAGAGGTGCCTAGCAGGCTACAGTCCTTGGGGTTGCAAAGAGTTGGACACAGCTAAGCGACTGAGCACACACACACAGAACCGTTGTCCCCCTCCCTAAAGGGGCACAGAAATAAGGTGACTTCTTGAATGTGAAATCCCTGTGGGTGGAGTTCTGTGGGTGCCTGATATGAAACTGGCAGGAGGCATGGCTGAAAGTGTCAACTGCTCCCCTACCCCCGAGTTCTGACTTCTCAGTATGAGTGACACTCCCCAAAAAGGAGGCAAGAGGCCTGGATTCCAGATAATCTCCCGACGTACAAGCCCCATAACTGTCCGAGGCTGCAGCAGACGGCCATTTGATCTGAGTGCAGCCCGTTGTCAGGAAGAAAGTTTTGAGATTCAAAGATTAAGAGCAGCTGAGAGTCTATGTGTAACAACAGTGTCTCCTGGGCAGTGATCACACTCTGGAGTTGAAAGTTGCAGAAATGCAACACAAGAGGCTGTGTGCAGAAGTGAGAGGTGGACCATAAGGCCAAATGCCAAAGAAATGATGCTTTCAAATTGTGGGACTGGAGTCAGTCCCTCCTAAAGGAAATCAATCCTGAATATTCAGTGGAAGGAATATTGAAGCTAGAGCTCCAATACTTTGGCCACCTGATGTGAAGAGCTGACTCATTGGAAAAGACCCTGATGCTGGGAAAGACTGAAGGCAAAAGGAGAAAGGGCAAGATGGTTAGCTAGCATCACTGACTCAATGGACATGAATTTGAGCAAACTCAAAGGAGACAGTGGAGGATAGAGGAGCCTGGTGTGCTGCAGTCCATGGGGTTGCAAAAAGTCGGACACGACTGAGCGACTGAACAACAGCAGTGATGAGATGGGGCACTAATTGGGCAGAAGGCAAGGAGGGGGAGGGCAATCCAGAAAGAGACACTTTTAAATCAAGTTTTATTTTGAGTCTGTCCTGCTAGCTATAAATACAAACATTACCCACGACAGGTTGTTGAGCATATAGAATGCTCCCTTCATCCCCGTCTCCAAATGTAGCATATCTGTATCCCTGGAAACGGGCTCCCTCAGCATCTCCTGAACTCCTCCTGGTGAGTCTCCCTGTGGTGCAAGGCTGGTCAGTTACCGCCTACATCTCTGATACCACACGGAGTGAATGCCTTCTCCACCCTTGACAATGCAGGGACTGGCACATTTCAACTAGTTTTCCTGGTTTCTGGTAGAGCCACCCTAGCAAACTGGGATTGGGAATAAAGTCACCACACCGCATTTTGATCCATTGTAGGTAATAGCTGAATGAAACTGACCATTGCATTCTCTGCAAGGATATGGGATCACCCCAACAGCCGTTGGTATCACTGCTCACTTCAGGAAAGCTCTCCAGAGCAATGGGTCTATATGCATCTGTTCCAATTTCTCTCTTGACTCCAGCTGCTAGGAAGATCAGAGCCAAATCTGTGACCCACCTTTAGCAACACAGTAAGTATTTTATGAGCTGAGCCTGTCCCTAGCTCCATCCTTTCCCTCTCCTTTTTTCCTCACTTATTTTCATGTTGCTTTTACATCTTCGGGTCTTCCCTGGTGGCTCAGTGGTAAAGAATTCTCCTGCAATGCAGGAGACGCGCATTCGATACCTGGGTAGGGAAGATCCCCTAGAGGAAGAAATGGTTACCCACTCCAGTATTCTCATGGACGGAGGAGCCTGGTGGGCTCCACAATCCATGAGGTTGCAAAAGAGTCAGACACAACTTAGTGACTAAACAACAACAACAAAGCCATCTCAATTCCTCTTTTTGAAAAACAACCAAAAAATAGAGAGAGAAAGAAGGTACATTAGTAAACAAAAAACTTTTAAAATACATTTCAAGGACTCCCTTGCAGCTAGGGTCACAGCCAGAATGTCAGTTCTTAGAAGCACTTCAGCAAAACTTAAATCGGGGGCTGAGCTAGGTGGGGAGGGAGAGGGCTGCTTTGCAGGGATGGGTGGTGGCTGGCACAAGTGGCTCCATAGACGGACTTGTCTCCTGCTGGCTTCCTGACCTCGGACCAGGCAGCAGGTTTTCTAGAAGCTTAGTCTTGGAGATTCAAGCTTTGAAGTGCTCTTCGAGCCTTTCCAAGCATCTTGAAAGCAGGTAATCCTGGTGTTAGATCTCCTTTTAGGGAGCCAGACAGAAGGATCTCTTTCTCTGCAGCCGCATCCCAATGGATCCATTCTGTGAGCAAAGAGGACCCTTTGGTAGTGATGAAGGCGCAATGCCTGGCTGCTCTCAGCTCTAATGCCCATCCCTGGTGGGAGGGCTGCCCCAGCAACACAAACCAGAGACACTCCATAACGCCTGCCCCAATCTATACACAGCTGCACTCTGAACCTCTATCATCACCAACCTGGCACCATGCCCCGTTTGAAACATGATCCAACAGACCAGACCCACAGGAAGGAAGGGCTCAGAGGAGCGTGCGTGTTTGGAGTCTCCTGGAAACATGGACAGCTCGCTTGGGGAATCACAATAGCCCTGACTCGCTCCAGTATTCTTGCCTGGAGAATCCCCATGGGCAGAAGAGTCTGGTGGGCTAGAGTCCAGGGGTTCGCAAAGAGTCAGACACGACCCAGTGACTAACCCTCTGGCTTTCCCTAGTTGCTGCTCTCTCTCTTTATAAACAAATGCAAAGCCAGCATGACATCTGAGGAGCCGATGAGTATGGAGACTCTGATGCCTTCAGGGAAGTGACTCCCACCAGATAAATGTCAGGACCAACAAAGCACGGACACCCCAGAGGGCTGCGGGGAGGGAGGGCTGCAGCTCTCCACCCAGCCCAGGATGTGGCAGGGGGTTGCCAAGGATGGAGGTGGGTGCCCGGGAGCACCCGGCTGGGAGACAGGCTCTCCCGCTTCTGCACACCCTTCAGTGGGTTGCTGAGCCTTGCCAGTCCTGGTTTCTGCACCCATCACGCAGGCATAATGACAGGGCCTCCCCGCAGGGACCAGGTGCAGCCTCTCACAGCCCTGCTCCACAAACTCTGCAGAGGTAGAAAGCCAGGGCTCAGCTCTCAGCCATCTCGGGGGGGGGGGGGTGCGGGCAGACAGACGCTCCAGGGCACAGACAAGCACAGCTGGGCCCCGGAGGACCCACCACACTGTGGCTCTGCAGGAGGGAACTGGTGGGGGCACAGGCTGGCGCAGAGTGTCCCAGGACCTGGCCCAGAGGATGAGCTGCCATGGGGATGAGCTACCCCATGAGCCCAGGTGGGCAGCCACCCCGCCAAGATGCTAGCTGGCATCATCCCAGGAAGGGGCCCTGATTGAATTTGGGGGCTCGGTCGGCACCTCTACTGGAGTGCTGGTGCCCAGTGGAGGTGAGGACTTGGAGGCTGCAGGGGCAGGACCTTCAATTGGGGCGACCCTTGTCAAGCCCTCAGTCCCCACAACCAGTAAAGCGGGGTTGAGTGCCTCTCCCAGAGGCCACCGTGAGAACACACGTGGCTTTGGATGTGAGAACAGGCTCACAAAGTGCTGAGCACATCCAGGCAGCTTCAGAAGCAGCCCTGGAGCCCAGGGTCAGGCTGCCAGCAGCACATCCTGCCCCTTGACGTGTACACCCCAGCCTCTGTCTTCTCATCCGTGAAATGGGGAGGACCCTAGAACCGAGGCAGGTGAGTGCACAGACAGGCCCGCGGGGTCTTCACGGACACACACTTTGCTCACAGTACACGTTCCGTCCGGCCCCAGATCCAAGAGCAATCTTCTGCAGAAGAGGAACTCCCAAAGCAAACTCCACTCCGGAAGGGGATGTATTCACGATGTTGGAAGGCCGAGAGGATCGCGGGTTGGAGAAGGGGGATGGAGGGCCCAACAGCCCAGGACCTGACTCTGGGCACGATCCAGCCCAGCCCCTTGGCCTGGTACCCTGGGCAGTGGGGGCTCCCTCATGGGGGGACACATGGGCGGATGGGGACTTCTTTCCTTCCAGAAGCTCTCCTGAGAGTTGGGGGGGGGGCAGGGGGCAGAGTCTGGAGCCCAGGCAGCAACTCTAATTTAATCCAACCATCTCTCCTTCTGACCTTCAAGCAAATCAACAGATTTGCAGATGGATAAGGAGACCTAGGTTTGCCCCAGGAATTTCCAAACGCAGCGGGCACGGCAGGGCCTCAAAGTCTCACGTTCTCACATTCTCCCTGGGACACCATGTTCCCTTTGCAGGGCTGTTTTTCTTGTCTTCCTCACGTCAAACCTGTCTGCCTTCATTCGGCAGGTGGGGCTGCACCCACGGGTCTGCTGACGTGGGGGCCGAGCAGAAGTCATCAGCTGGTGATGGCGCGCCTGCAGCCCAGGTTAGAAAGCGGAGCTTGAAGACTTCTCCTCCACAGACTCTTCGCACCTCAGAAAATCTGCCCCCGCCCCGGCCCCTCTTCACCTCCTCTTTCCTCCCCAATCCTTCCTGCCTCAACCCCCTACCTCCACCTCCTTTCTCACCACAGCCAAGTTTAAGCTGAGCTTCTGGAAATTCATTTTAAACTTCCCTGCTGGAGTGAGTGAGTGATAGTTGCTCAGTTGTGTCCAACTCTTTGCGACCCCATGGACTGTAGACCACCAGGCTCCTCCGTCCACGGAATTCTCCAGGCAAAAATACCGGAGTGAGTTGCCATTTCCTCCTCCAGGGGATCTTCCTGACTCAGGGATCAAACACGCGTCTCCTGCATTGCAGGCAGATTCTTTACCATCTGAGTCACCAGGGAAGGCTACTATTAGGAGACATTTCTAAGTATAAAGACAGGTCAACTTAAAAAGCATCAGCAGATACATCCTTGACTTTATCTTATAATCTATAGGCAACACATTAGAATATGTAATGAATCCATACACCTTTTCCAAAGGAATGCCTGAGACAGAAGCAGTGATAAAGTTATAAATGACAATCGTCAATCAGATGAAATAATTTAGATGAAGCTTATCTCTCTCAAAGAGACGGGGGACTGAACAAGTGGTCAGGAAGGAAATACGCATGCATTTAACTTTGTATGAAAAATAATGTTCAGTTCCACGTTGCCGAACACAGTTCTGTTTTTGCCAAATAAACCCTGTACTTTAAATTACTGTCCCTGGTGGCTCAGATGATGAAGAATCCACCTGCAGTGCAGGAGATGCGAGAGACGTGGGTTCGATCCCTGGGTCAGGAAGATCCCCTGGAGAAGGGCATGGCAACCCGTTCTAGCATTCTTGCCTGGGAAATCTGATAGACAGAGGAGCCTGGCGGGTACAGTCCTTAGCGTCACAAGGAGTCAGACACAACTGAACTGACTGAGCCCACACAGCACATCTCAGTGGCATTCTAGAAAATTCTCCATAATGCCCAGTAAACTGGGGCTTGCCTCTGGGAGCCACAGAGGCTACGAGAGTGTCCAGTGGCTGGAAGGGAACCTGGAAGAGCCAGGGCACAGATCACTCAAGGAAGCATTAGTTTCCAGGGATTGACAGAAACCCCCCAGTTACATGGCTGCAGCAGTCCCCTCCCCTCACTGGAGGTTTTCCACCCGGCACCTCGCACTCTCCAAGCCGAGGGCCTGGGCCCTTGTGTGGGCACGCTTAGCCTTGCACTCTTGCTCACTGCAGGCCTGAGGAATGGATGGATGAGTGAGACAGGACACAGCAGTCAGACCCCGGAGGGAAGCCCGGCATGTGTCACGTCATGTCATTCCGCAGAAAGTCCAGGTGCCTCCATCACTGGAGAAACTCCTCAGACCCCGCCTCAGAGCCTACCGACTCTTAGTTTGCACACAGTGTTAGTAAATTTAGCAGTGCAGGTTTCCAGACCGTGCGAGACCAGAAGCACAACATGACCAGGGGAGGAATCCCAGCAGTGAGAAGTGAGGGCGGGGAGCCTAGCCACTTCACTCTAAAGGAAAGACCGTCTGTGACCCCGAGCCCCGAGAAACGCAAGAATCCAACCCGCTGAGACCTCTCACCCAGGCACCTGCTGGGTCCCAGCTGATAGTTCCCACCTAACGCTCACTGCTGCCTAGAGATGCTCACCCCAACTTACAGGTGAGGAGACTGGGCTCAGCTGGTAGAATAACCAGGACACATTCGGCCATCAACAAGGCTGCCCCCCGATTTCCAGGAAACCGCCCGAGGCGTTTTGGAAATTCTGTCATCAAAACTCATTAAAGAAAAGGCGTCAGAACTGCAAGGTGGTGCTTAGGGAGCTGGGGTTCACCAGTACGCCCTGCTCATCTCATCACAGCTCCCCAAGCACCCTGAGAAACGCACACCAGCTCACCTGTCCTCGGCAAGAGGCAGCCGCGCTCGGAGAGGGGCGAGACGAGGTCAAGCGGTGCGGCTGGGACTCGAACCCAAGGCTCTGAGCCCAGTGCCAGCATTCTCGTCGGGCCGGCCCAGACCCCTCACTCCAGGAAACACCACCTCGTGCTGGACCAGAGCTCCAGGAGCAGGCTCTGAGCACAAAACCTTAGGACCAGCAGACAAACGAATGATCCCTCCCTCCGCACGACAGAGAAGTGAAGTGGAACCATATCCAATCCAATACCAGGGCTGCTGAGGCTCAATATGTCACAGCCACAGCCCACGGAGAAAGGGCAGAGTAATGAAGCTGTTTTCAGGCTGACTGGACGCCAGAAGAGAGGAGAGAGGGGCGAAAGGCCGCAGGAGGGAGACCGAGGAGTTAATAAAACCCAGGCTGCAGGGCCGCCAGGGAAGGTCCACTTTCATTTTGGAAACTTGGAGTGTCGGCTATTAAAGCACAGAGTCTAAGGCATGGAGGAGGGGATGGTCCACTTTGCCTGGAGGCCAGGCCGCTCCACTGGTCCCGTGGGTTCCCCCACTCCGCCAGGCACCCCGCTTTCTTGCACCCAAGCTTCCCAAACGGCATGGGAAGAGGCAGCGGGCCAGAGCTCTGTTCACACACGGGACAACGAGCTTCGGTGCAGAGATGCTGGGGACGTGCCCGGAGTCACACAGCTCTCACGTGGTGGAGCCAGATATACCCCCTAGATGGCCTGTTCCCAAGCCACGCTCTTAACCCTTTGACCAAGTGCCACCTGCTCTCTCCTGGCACAAGCAGTAAACCCTGGAGACGCAGGGCTGGCCTGACTTTCCAATCAGAGGGAGCGGTTCAGCATGGGGACTTTGCTACATCCCCACCGTGCCCCCTGTGGTGGCTTCTGAAATTTGGAGAGCCCTGTCCCCCCCAACTCTCCACACACCCTTGGGTCTCCCTGCATTCCTCTGCAGCCCGAAACATGGCGGGGGCGGAGAGTGAGAGAGGCACCCACTGGGGCTCATGCTCCCCTTTCCCATGCGCCCTGCCCCCCTCTTCTGCACAAAGCCCTCTCGCTCACAGTCATGGTCACGTGAACTGGATCTCCCCATTTCACGGATGGGGAAGGGGGGTGTGCAGGCGGCCACATGGGGACCCGACTGCCCCAGTCACAGTTACAACAGCGTCAGCAAATGTGACCGTCACGAGCAACATCTCACGACTTCGAAGTCCACGTGTCTACACGCCCCTCAGAGGGGATGCAAAGACTAAGGATACGTTATCTCCCTGTGCCCCTCCTCGGCCTCACTCCACACGCGGAGGGTGCTGACTAGACACGCCTGAGGCTCCCAGTGCGTGTTCCACACCGTCTCCCCAAGGCCCTGTCCCGGGGACTGAGCCCCGGTGCCCATGGCGGAGACCACGTGCCGATCCATGCTGCTGGCACGGTCCCTGCTCACTTCCTGCTCCCCTTAAATAAACAAGATACATTCCAAGCCTCAGCTCGGGGTCTGCTTCTGGGGGAACCGAACCATGATGGGGGAAGAGCCAGGATCCGTGGCAGGCGGTTTCCGCCGCGTGTCCACGTGGGTCCCTGGGGGCAGGGGGACGGGCTTGGCCCCGGCCGGTGGAGAGCACCCGTGTTCCTTCTCTGCACTCCCCTCCCCAGCCTTTGCAAGACAGGTCACGCCCCCTGATTCCCCACGTCTTCAGGTCTCTGTTTTCATTCTGGAGCGTTCCCATCTGCATCGTGTCCTCCCGAGTACTTCTAAGGGCGCTGGGAGATGATATCGCAAGCTGCTGGCCAGATGTGCTGGGGATCAAGCCCCATCCCCACCTCTGGAAGCTCAGGTTCTAATAGCGATGAGCACACGGCTCATCCCACATCCCCAGGGAGCCCAGAGCCTCCTGCTCCACACGGCTCCCCCTACCCCGTGCTTGGCCATACCCATCCAGAGCTTGCTAGGTGGGAAACACCGGCTCCCCCCATCCCAGGAGAATAAGTAGAAATGATGACAAAGGAAAGGGGAGGGGGTCTCGGACATCCCAGGCCGGTGGGGGACATTAGAGTGGAAACTTTCGCCTCTCTTTGAATAAACATTCCCTCCTGCCTCCTCTGGGGTTCAGCTTACACCCCTGGAGCACAGGATCTGACAGCGATTATCCCCGGCAGCTGCGACAGATAGTATTACCCCGTCTCGAATCACCCGCCCCCTGGAAATCCCCAGCCCATCTCACAGGGCAGGGGAGCCCCACTCCCCTGTCCCCCACCGACAGGCTTTGCCTCAGGAAGCCCGCACACGTGTGCCTAGGGATGTAGGCACGTCTTGACTTGTTTGGTTTGGTCCAGAACATCAGTTGGACCAGATGCATTCACGGAAAGAAACTGGCATGCTCCCCCACATATCCCTACATTCCACTATTGCCGTATTTCATTGATTCTAACGCCTGAGGGCTTTTGTCGTTCCCCCCACACACATTTTAACTTCTTTGAAACTGGTATGTGGCTTATAATCAACGCCATCCCTGAGTGGGGAATGAAATAGTGATGTAATTCAGGGTGCGGCTAAGAGTTTAGAGTGCATGAAATACGGTAGCTGAAGTGTTCAAATACAGCAAGGCTAAGGCTGCACCCCTTTTTCTTGCTGATACCCTACCTCGCTTCACCCAGATCAGTTCACTGCAGGCCTTTCATACCATCCTGTGGTCACAAGAATGGAGCCCTTTCTAATGGGCTCCCACTGGAAGTAGAAACGCTTAAGAAAGGGGGCAAAGGTGACTCTGGCAAATCAGAGACCCTCCCCCACCTCCAGCCCCATCCATGTGACCCGAGCACATGTTCACACACTTCTCATATGCAACCTCGCTGCCTCATGCTTAACTACCTCAGAAACTGCCCATTGCCCCTGGGGTAAACTCAAGACTTCCTATCAAAGACCCGAGCCCATCCCCTCTCCCTTGCCAAGCTAAGTCTCCCATCCAGGGCCCACTCGCCCCTTCCCTGAACACAGACACTCTTTCCTGCCTCAGGCCCTTGGCACATGCTGTTCTCCCAGTTCTCTCCAGCTGGAAAACTCCTATTCATCCTTCAGGGCCCCAGGCTACTCATCAAGCAACCATCATTTATTCTGCACCTGCTCTGAGAAAGCATAGCAAACAAAGCAGGCAGAGTCCTGCCCTCCTGGACTTTGCTTTCTAGGGGCGGGAGCCACAAAAAAATTACAGAATCCACAAGAAAAACAAGTGCCCTGGAGTGAAACTGTCGGGAAGAAGCCTCAGAAGGGTTGGCGAGTTGACATTTTAGATACAGTGGCCAGGGAGGCCTCCCAGAGAAGGTGATGCGGGAGTAAAGACCCGAAGGAGGGGGGAAGGGAGGCACGTGGTCATCTGAGGAGGGCATTCCAGGCTGGGGGAACAGCCAGTGCAAAGGCCTGAGATGGGATCGTGCTTGGAAGATTCAAGTGATAGCGAGGAGGCCAGAGTGCTTGTGAGGGAGAGGAAGAGAGGAGGCTGCATGGAAATAGAGACTGGGCTCCCCGGGCCTTGGGGTCCACTGGCTTCACGTAACTCTTTCCCCGAGAGAACTGGGATGGGGGGTGCGGGGCAGGGAGAGCTCAGACGAGAGCTGGGACCTTCTCAGAGCACAAGATGGTGTTTTCACAGGATCCCTGTGTGCAGAGCAAACTGAAGGGACCAGGGCAGGAGCCAGGAGCCTGGCTGGGAGGCTGTTGCAATACCGCCCACCTCCATCAGACGCTTCCTGCAGAAAAGTCTCAGCATTTGGAGTTTGGCCTATTGTCGTCATGGAAACACCCATTTCCCTTAGCAAGAGAGGGTCTCCACTCCTCCAAGTGTGTGCCCGGTGCATACAACCATGAGAGGCACAGGCATGAATGAATGAGTGAACGAACTGAAGAATGAATGAAGGGACCTGGAGAGGACAGTGTCATAACCAACCCTTGCTGGTTCTCCCAAGAGTAAGGCCAGCTGAGCTGGGGGCGGGGCGCGACCAGTCCAGAAGGGCTGGGTTTCTAACCGTGACCGCCATTCCCCAGAGAGGTATAGGGTTCTAACTCAGAAAACAGAGTCTTTTTCCCCCTCCTTGACATCCCAAAATTTCTTTCTACTTATTTGACACTTGGTAAAACGCTTCACAGAAAGAGCACTCAAGCTCTATTTTGGTCCTCACCTCCTTGACAGCGGCTTTAAGGAGAACTGCTGGATCTAGGCGAGGCTTTGTTTTTTTTTTTCATGGAAAGGCACATTTTAATTTTAGGTTAAGTTATTCTCAGCAACAATTTTCATAGCAACTATTAGTCCCCAGACGGCGACTCTGAACACATCCAACTTGGCATAGAGGTGGGGGTGGAATCTGTGTGGGAGCGGGCTGGACCACCCCTGCTCCGTGTCGGAGGGACCCTCGGAGCCGGGGTGGGGGTGGGGGGGCACGGGCCACGCTGCGATTGCCGCATCAGCTGGCGAGCACAGAGGGGCGGGCGCGGGGGCTGCCAGGCGCTCCTCCTGCCAGAGTTCAGATCAAGCCCGCTCACCGGGCCTGTCAGGGTGAAGGCGCCAGGAGGGAGTCGCGGCATTTCTGGAGCGCGATGTGCCTGCATGGAACGCCCGCCCACACGCCTGCACTCTGTCCCCGCCGTTCATCTGCGACACACAGATATCCCTGGAGGAAAGGGGGAGACTCTAAAGCCACATCGCGTGCCTTTCCCGCGGCTGCCATACAAATAACCACAAACCGGGGCAGGGGTCGTGGAGGGGGGTGCGGGGATGGCTTAAGACAACAGAAATTCCTTTCCCTCCCC
The DNA here is from genome assembly GCF_002263795.3 of Bos taurus. Lineage (NCBI taxonomy): Eukaryota > Metazoa > Chordata > Mammalia > Artiodactyla > Bovidae > Bos > Bos taurus. The sequence goes on along the minus strand of NC_037333.1, from coordinate 113,694,315 downwards.
GTTCTGGAGACTGGAAATCTGCAATCAGCATCCCTGGGCAGAATCCAGGTGTGGGCAGGGCTGGGTCTCCCCAGGGACAGGGGCGGAGAAGGAGTTCTGGCCCCCCTCCCCAACTTCCTGATCTCTGGTGAGTGAAGTGAAAGTTGCTCAGTTGTGTCCGACTCTTTGCGACCCCATGGACTGTAGTCCACGGAATTCTCCAGGCCAGAACACTGGAGTGGGTAGCCTTTCCCTTCTCCAGGGGATCTTCCCGACTCAGGGATCGAACCCAGGTCTCCTGAACTGCAGGCGGATTCTCTACCAGCTGATCTCTGGCAGCTCCCAGCAATTTTGGTGCTTCTCGACTCCTGCCCGCATCTTCCCATCTCCGCTTATGTCTGCACGGGGCCTTCTACCTCCATGTGTCCCTACGTCTCAAACCTCCCTCTCCCCTCCCGGGTAAGGACACGTGTCACTGGGTTTTGGGCCTGGAGCATGTCACCATGAAATCCTTAACATGATTACTTTTGCAAAGACCCTGCTTCCAAACAAGCTCTCAGTCACGGGTACCGGGGTCAGGACCAGGACACACCTCTATGGGGACACCATTCAATCTTACACCCACCGTCAGGCCAGGGTGACATGGGCCCCGGTCAACACAGCACCCCACCCCACAGCCCCACCACTACACCAGCAAACATAGGCACCCCCAGACATACCCCCAACTTCCTTTGCCATTCACTATCCCACCTACTCAGGACCTCTGCTATTTCAGAGAATAACAAGGCCACCCTCCTGGAACCCCACCAGTACCCTGATGTCTGGTGGTCCTCAGCCCAGCACTCGGACGTCAGCTCCACCAGGCCAGTGGCCCTGAGGACTGGAGAAGGCGCTGCTGGTTAAGTGGCTCCTGGACTCTGCTCCCTTCCACCTCCATCTGCCCCCTGCCAACCGCCAGGTCCCAAGCCCTTTGCTTCCAGGCCAGGCCTCCTCGTCCCTCCAGGATCCCTGCACTCGCTCCTCCCTGGAGTCCCAGCCTCAGCCCTGCCTCCAATCTGCTTCCCTTGGTCTCACTAATACCCCCATCCTGGAAGGCCTGATTATCAGACTGCGCCCTCCCTTCACCCCATCAACTTGTTAACTCAGCGATCATTGCCACCCCTACCCCGTGCCCAGACCCTTCTGCAAGCTGACCAACTCTCCCCGGAAAGCCCACAGGCTTGCCACGCTCTGTACATGCTTTGAGACACATGTCCAGCATCACCTCCTCCAGGAAGACCTCCCTGATTCTTCTTCATCCCGCAGGCTGACTTGGTCCCTCCTCAGTGTTCCCACCGCCTTTTCAGCTTCCTTCACTTGCAGCCGGGTTCCCCACTCGTCCACCAGGGACCCCCAGAGGACAGGGTTGGGCCTCATTCTCTGAACAGCCACGGGCCCCCGGCCATGCCATGATTACTACTGAGAGCACGCACCATGGCCGCTTTGGCTGCCAGCACCTTCCTGGTTGGCCGCCGTCACTTGACGGGTGGCTGCAAGAGGCGGGTGACTGACAGACTGGTATGCGGGTGAACCAGGAGCTGTCTGTTTGGACAGTCATCCCCTTCCAGAGAAGCCACCTTCGCCAGCTCTCCCTGGAGCTCCGACTAAGGGAAGGGGCCACACAAAAGAAAGGAAGCCTTGGACCACTCGGCAGGACCCACCCGGGCGTTTGCTGAAGGATGCTGAGCCCACGTCAGCTCACCCCCGGGTCCGCCCCCTGCCCTGTGCAGATGTATGAACGTTGCCCCATCCAGGGATCTGAGGCTCGGGGTCCTTCCAGGGAGGAGGCCTGAGAGGCCCTGCCCTGCAGGGGGGGCCAGGCCCGCGACTCAGATCAGGTTTCAGGCTATGTAGACGACCCACCCGGATCCCTCCCGGAAAGCCCCTTCTCCCACAGCTGGCGCCAGCTGGCTCCAACTCGCTCACCCCGGGCAGGTGGTTTGCCAGCTTTCCTGAGCACAAAGGTCACCCACCGGTGCAGTTGTCACAAAGGAGACCTTTACCAGCGGCAGGTGCTCTAATTACTTATCAACAGACATGCCGACAGCCCCTCCCCGCCGGGCCCAGGACAAGCCCAGCTTTTCATGAGTTCAAATTTCTCCCTCTTTTATCTACCAAGTAGGGCCAAGGAGGCTGGCAGGACTGGAAAAGGGGGGAGCATGTCCCCAGTCGGCTCCAAGTGGGAGACAGAAGCCCCCCCCAACTCCGAACGGGACACTCAGAGCTGGAACCACCTGCAGGAGGCTTCTCCAAGAACCCCAGGCACTGCCCTTGATTAAGCAAAGTATCTTGTGCAAAGAACTGAAATAAACATCCCTGGATTTAATACACCGCTCTATGTAAAAAGGAGGTGGTGGGGGGTGGGGAGTGGGCAGTCATCAGCCGCAGTAATACTAGAAAAGCAACAAAATTTTAAAGGCCTAAGGAAAAGGAAATGCCCACTCATTGCTAACAATCCCTCTGTCTGTCCCTTGTGGTAATAATTTTCCAGCTAAATCAGGAAAGAGGCACTGGTTTAACCCATTCATTCAGTCAATACACATTTACTGAGAGACCGCCAAGTGCTTTGAGGGGGCTGAGCCCGTGCTGGTCCTGATACCAGCCGTGCTCACCGGCCCTCCCAGGGATGCCCCAGCCTGCCACGCCTCCTCCCCCAAACACTTCAGGACACCCCATGAGCAGGCTACGGCGAGGAGGGCACTGCAGCCAGGCAGGCAACTTCCGGGCTCCACTCCTGCGTCCCACAGACCCCACTGCAATCTTTGTCTCAGCATGGGAACCCCCACCTGGTCTCTGTGACTGCCTGTCTGCTCCCCAACCTTCCCGGAGCCCCCCAAAGACCCCACCTGAGGCCTGGCACGTTCGGGTCCTCAGGATGCAGGTTGGAATGTGCATGAATGAGAGTGTGAGTGGAGGAAGGACATTCTCAGCTGGCCCCCAACCACCCCCAACCTATAGTAGGGAGGAGACACAGGTGTGGTACCCGCCGCAGGCTCGGTGAGCATCCCGCATCAGTGCCAAACAGAGTCTGGCCATGAGGCCCCTTGCCTGCCTGTTCGGGGGATCCCAGGAAGAGGGCGTCCACTGTGGATCCTGCCAGCCCCCCAAACCCAGCACAGAGGCGGGCAGCCCCAGATGTCACCAGTCCCCTGGCCACGGTCGCCTTGAAGCAGCGTCAGCAGAGAAGATGGGTTTAGTGACACCCACTGCCCATGGGGCTCCTCGCCCGAATGCAGAAGGAGCCCCAAGCAGGAGAAGGGACCACGTGAACCCTACACCAAGGTCACACACACACACAGCAGCTTCCAAACCAGGTAGAGACATGCCAGCTCCCTCCCGGGACAATGGGGAAGTTGACAAAGCTCGGGGCAGATGCCCTGCTCAACTCCTATCACGGAGCTCACAGAACCAGGATCACAGGGCCTCCCGGGCAGGGTCCTGCCTGCCCTCCAAGCTGGGCTTTCCTGCAGGTGTGGACACAGTAATGGGGCGGAGGCAGGGCTTCCCGAGGCCCCAGAGGCACTCGGAGGGGAGCTAGACTCTTCCTGTCTCCTGAGTCCTCCTACTCCAGGTGGCCAGCCTCGCTACAGATCCAGCCATGGCCGGAGCCTCTCTCAGCGCTAATCCTCACCTCTGACACTGAATATTTACAACAGTCTGGGCCTTCTCCACGCACACCCCTGCCCTTCACAGGGTCATGGAGCCCGCTTTACAGATAAGGAAACTGAGGCTCACCCAGGTGACATGATGCAATCCGGCTCAGTCCCGGGTCTAGACTCTCTGGTTCCCTCCGCGTTACTCTGGGAACAGCAGGTAAATGTGCTCACTGTTGGGATGGGTCCCAGGAGCCTCAGGGGGCAAAGAGTCCAGCTGCAGGACCGCTCAGAGCTCCTCCAACCCAGATGGCAAAATCCCACGTAGGCTGGCTGAGCACTGCAGTTATTTAGCCAAGAACATCTGGGCTGTGTCCTGAGGCCCAAAGACAGGCCCTGATTCCCTTCACCTCCCCGAGAGCTGGGCAAGGAGAGCGATGCCCCAGTGCTGGCCGGAAGGCAGAACGAGACCCCTGTGCACAGGCCCAGGGTTCACTTGGCCCCCACAGGATGAAGGCTTCCCAGAGGCCAAGGCTTTCCCAGGGTGGGAGCGGGGCCGTTCATCCACGGGTGCCCAGACACTGACCCCCGATGTCCCTGTGGGTGGAGGTCACGGCTGCCCCGCACTGGCTCCCTGGAGGGCATTGGAAGCAAACTTTGCCCACAGAGCTCTGGGTCTCCTGAAAGCCCTCGGGGGCCCTGCGGCCTGGAGACCCCCATCCTGAGCCCAGCGCACCTGCCTACGGGCTCTGAGAGCTGGACCTCAAGCTCCCTGCCCAAGAAGAGGGGTTGCTGGGCAATCCTGCCTCGCCATCTCAGGGACGAGTGAAGGGAGAATGTGGGACTGACTCAGCACAGCCTCAGGGTCGCCGTGTGACTCTTCACATACCATCTAAGGGCAAGGACCCCGAAGCCCAGGGGTGGTCAGCCAGGGAGCCCTGAGACGGCTGGGGTCCACCGCTCACTGCTCTCCTGGTCCGCAACACACGGCCTCTATCAGTCAGCCCCGCCCCGTCCCCTTTGGGAAGAGTGTCCCGCAGCCCCCGGACCCGGGCTGGGTGCAGAGGGCACCTGGCTGCGGGCGGGATCTTCTCTCACAGAGCGAGAAGAGAATTCAGCGAAACGGCTGCTGTTGAGGGGGACAGGGAGAGGGACCCCTGTTTCAGGTGGCGGTGATCACTCATGTCTCGGGAGGCCCGCACAGGGAGGCCAGGACCGCACAGGACCAGCAGCAGAGGGGCTGGGGTAGTGAGAGTGGAGGCCGAAGGAGCCCACGGCAGGGCTGGGTCCCGGGAGGAGGGGGACACATGCCTGAATCCTTGGAACATCTCCCCAAAAAGGACCAAGGCTCAGGAAGCTTCCAGAACACTTCCAAGGTCACCGATCAGGGCAGAGGCTTGGGGCAGACTGTCCTTCCTCTCCATACCACATGGCCTCGAGGGCCAGCACTTGGGGAAGAGATAGTCCCCACTCCCATGTGAGTGGGAGCCTTCGTCTTGGTAGGGAGGTGCGAGGGGGTCCCCCTGGCAGTCGCAGTCCCTGGGGGCACTGCCCCCACTGCAGATCCGCCCGCCTCGGCCAGCCCCCGATGGCACGTGCAGCTGGGCCCTCTCTGCTGCAGTCTGGACTCTGTACTGACACACACCCAGTCAAGCCACCCGTTGGAGGGCAGTGATAGCCACAGCCATGCCGTTTCTGTGGCCACGGTTGCTAAGGGGTGTCCTGGAGGTCACCACCACACGTGCCCAGTGGTCCCCCGATGGGAACCCTTAGAAGGGTGGCCACGCGCTCTCAGCCTGCTCTCAGAGACCCTCCTTGACCGCCTCACCACCAAAGAGCCCCAGCCACCATCCAGGCTTTCTCTGCATATACAGCTGACCCTTGAACAAGGAATGCAGGCACTGGGGTGCCAACCTTTCTCAGAGCCGAAAATCTGTGTATAACCTAGCGTCGGCCCCGCACACCCACAGCTCTGCATCAGCAGATTAGACCAGCTGCAGGTCTGTTAGCACTTAATGATGGAAAAAATCCAAGTGTTTAAGTGGCCCCGCAAAGTTCAAACCTGTGTTGTTCAAGGGTTAACTGTATTTCCTTAGTAAAACCTACCCCTACCAGCAGTTACCTGGGACTTCCATTTGTTGATTTATCTCTTGTTTTGTGCCCCTCACACCAGACAGAAAGCTCTAAGAGGGCAGGGACCTGTAGGTGGCCTGTTATTTCTCTATCCTAGAGCTTAGAGAGCGGCCTGTAGGGAGAGGCCCTCAGTGCACTGTGGATGGATGGATGGAAGAATACATGGATGGATGGACGACAGGTGATGGATGGATGACGGATGGATGATGGTTGGGCAGGTAGATGAGAGACTGATGGCTGCATAGATAGATGCGTGGGTGGATGAATGGCTGGATGGTAACATGAGTGGATGGGTGGGTGGATGGACAGATAGGTAGATGGGATAGACAGATTGATGGACAGGTGAGTGGAAGAATGAATGAATAGAAAGAATAAAAGTCAAGAATAAGGGAAGGAAAGACGGAGGAAGAGAGCACCCACATCTCCTGCCACTCTTGGCAAAGACTAACAGCAGGGCACTGTGCAGTTTCAAAAGGAAGAAAAACAAGCCTGGAGCGCTTCTTGGAGGAGGTGGCCTTTGAGATACCCCCTGAATGCTGAGCACAGATTGGCTAGATGGGGAAGGTCCGACCAGATTCTGCATGTTAACTGGGGCCTTTTGGAGTTTTCCTGATCACCTTCCCACTATATCAACACCGTTTTTATAAAGCTAATTTCCCGATGCACCTCCACTCCCAGGACCCCTAAATCTTGCTCAAATCTATTTTGTGTACACATAAAATGTATTTATCAATATTGTTTGTTTTTTCCCTCCCCTGGATTGGAATGCAAATTTCAACTCATACATAATGCAAATTCTCCAATCCACACAAATCAAATGAAAAGGAGCTTGGTTGGCTGGTTCTCCCGTTTCTTCACAGGACGTGTGGAGGGCCACGCTTGGGGGACGCCAGCCTAGGCACAGCCTCTGCAGTGCCTGTCATCACCTGGTAACGCTGCTGTAAAGGATGCTTCTTCCTTTCATTATTTCTCAACCCAGCGTCTCAGGTGGTTTGCTGAGGAGCCTGATTCCCAATCCACTGTAACTGAATAATCAATTGCTGCTTCCTTAATAACTGAATTTATTAAATGCAGAATATATACAGCTGATCATTCAAGGAACTAATTTGCAAGTCAGAGCTTTTGAGGGATGGTCTAAAGAGAAGATCCATATGCTTCATAAATCTGGGAAGAGAAGGAAGAAGGGAGGAACAGCAAGACAGGGAAATAAATTTCCGAGGCGTGATTTGCGTCAATAAATATAATCTCACGCCATGGCCCCGGGTGCCATGGCAGACAACCGTCACACTTACTAACGAAGTGGCATGCTGAGCCTGGACCAAAACTCAAGACGTGGTGCACTGAGGCATTCATGGAACCTCCCCTGAGCTGCCCAGAGCCAGGCCCCTCCTTGGAGGGACTTCCGAATTCCAGAGCCTGAAGCCCTCTACACGGGAAGCACCAGTCCCCACGGCCGTCATGGGCTGGTTGGTCCAAAAACCTGCCTTAAAAATGTAATGTTAAAAGGATTTCCCTGGTGATCCAGTGGTTAAGACTCTGCGCTTCCACTGGAGGGGTCTCCTGGTCATCACTAAATTCACAGATGGCTCCAAGGCAAATGCCGGAGCTACTGAAGTGCCCTGAGCCCACGACCCAGCACAGAAAGGAGAAGACGCCCGAGCAGGGGGCAAGGGGGCCCAGGTGAACGAGGCCGCCACCTCACCCCAGAGCAGGGCGGAGATGGGCAAATGGGTCTGGAGGAGGCAGGGGAGCTTGAGCCAAACAGAGCCTCACACCTGTGCACACAAGGGTGTTAAGAGACTTTTCCAGAGAAACCTTCCCTCCCGGTCAGCAGGGGGTGAGGACGCCAGCCCAGCCCTGCTCCTTGCAGGGCACCAAGCCAGACAGCCCATCCTGCCTCTTCCAGATAAGGGTTCTGACCAGTGGGCACCCCCGGCCTGGGCAGGCCGGCCTGACCGCCAGCTCCATCCTGTAGGTGAGGTCCCTGCGTGTGTCAGGGAAGGAAAGACGGCTGCCCTGCATGAAAACCTCTTGCTGCCCTCTGCTGCCCATGTCTCCAGGGCCGAAAGGAGATAGCCAAGTGGTTCACGCATTCTCACAACACCCTGCCCCCTCACCCACCCTCTGGGCCCTGGATGGGAAAACCTCAAACCCTGCTCTGAGTAAGAAGGACTGAGAAATTCCCGCTGAGTTTCTCAAATCACCAGCCAGAGAGCACCCCAGAGCCGCAAATTAATGGTGATGCCCTGTGACAGGTGACAGACCGTCTCCATGGTGCCCCCGATGCCCATGTCTGCAGGGCACCGGGCTGAGTGGCCAGGGCTGGAGCCCGCACCCCACCGGTGGATGCCAAGTGGCCCCAAGGAATGTGGGGAACATCTGGGGAGGAGCAGCAAGCAGGACTGAGGGAGACCCTCCAGGGGCGGGCACCTCCAGGGTCTCCTCTCATGGGGGGGCCTTCCTCCTACCCCCCGGCCCCCCTGCAGGTGGAAGCCCTGTGAAAGCATCTGCCCACAGTGACTCAGGCCTCAGCGCTCCTGCAGGAAATGCTGCTGGCACGCTGGATACAACCATGCCGTCCAGAACTGGACAGCCTGGGTTCGAAGCTCAGCTTAGCCATTTGCTAGCTGTGTGACTCGAGGCCAGTCGCTCAACCTCTGTGCACCGAGGCTTCCCTACCTGTCCAATGAGCACAGTAATCAAGGCACCTGTCCCACTGGGACGGTGGGATTGTGAAGGGAGTCAGTTCACCCTGAGGCCCGGCGCGCAGTCAGCTCACAGGTGCGAGCCGTCTGTGTCACTGCCCCTTAGGCTGCTGATACCCGAGGGCAGAGTCTGCTGGAAAGATTCAGCTGCCCGCGCCGAATGGCCACACTTCTCAGCTGGGACCAGAAGTCTGCCTGCTCGGCGTCGTTGTGGAACGAGGGCCCTCGACTTTGGCAGTGCTGACTCAGGACGCGGTGATTCTTTGCTGTGGGCGTGCCTTGCAGGATGTCAGCAGTGCCCCAGGCCTCCACCCGCGAGGTGCCAGCAGCATGCCCTGCGAGTCGTGACAACTGGAAACTGCCCTTGAGTGAGAAGGTCTCCCGGATCCAGAGTGAGGAGGGACGTCTGTGTGCCTGTCTGTGTCTAGGGGGAGAAGGAGGAGGGGAGAAGGGGCAGGGGAGACAGGGGAGGGAAGAAGGGGGAGGGGAAAAGGGGGAGGAGAGAAGAGGGAGGGGCCGGGGAGATGAAGGGGAGGGAAATACAAGGGCGAGAGTGTGACAATGGGGAGGGGAGAGGAGGGGGAGGGGAGTCAAGATGCAAGAGAAAAGAATCTCTTCTGGGAACCACATCCCCGTTGACAAAAGTCAAGTTTACATCCAAGACCACCCTCACAGCTGGTTCCACAAGGGGGTCCTGTGAGAGGCCCTGATACAGAAAGGGTTTTGCCGTTGTCCCTGCACCCAGCGTGGAAAGGGAGTGATCTGGGTGTTTTGTTTTAAATCGACTTCTTATATTAGAAGGTTCTAGAGTTAGGTTCAGTCGCTCAGTCGTGTCCGACTCTTTGCGACCCCAGGGACTGCGGCTCAGCAGGCTTCTCTGTCCATGGAATTCTCCAGGCGAGAATCCTGGAGTGGGTTACCATTTCCTCCTCCAGGGGATCTTGCTGACGCAGGGATCGAACCTTCATCTCCGGGTGCAGGTGGGTTCTTCACCTGCTGAACCATCGGGAAGTCTTCTGGAATCTCCTGTGTGCAGGTGGGTTCTTCACCCGCTGAACCATCGGGAAGTCTTCTGGAGTTGTAGGAAAGTTGCAGAAACAGTTCCGAGAATCCCCAGAACGCCCGCACCCCAGCCCCGCCACTGTCAGCTGTCTGCGTTCCCATGGTGCGTTTATCAAAGCTAATGAGGCAAGACTGATGATACCGTGATAATTAACCAAAGCCCATGCTCCATTCCAGTTTCCAGCTTTCCCCTCGTGTCCCTTGGGTACCCCGGGACCCATCCAGGACACCAGGCGACAGTCCTCACATCCCCCAGGCCCCCGGGGCTGTGACCGCTTCTCACTGTCTGGGCACCTCACGACCTGGGCAGCTTTGAGAAGCTCTGTGCGGGCGTCTGGCAGACTGCCCTCAGGGAGGATTTGCTGGATGTCTGCTCATGACCGGACAGGGGCACGGGTTTGGGGGGAAGAGCCTGGAGGGGAGGTGCCCTCCCCCCACCATGTCAGGGGCGCTGCTGTCCACGTGACCCGGCACTGCAATTGACCTTGACCCCGTGGCCGAGGTCGTGCTGGCCCAGGATTCTCCATGTGCAGCTCCTCTCCCCCCACTCTGCGCTCTTTGCAGGGAAGCTGCCGGGCACAGCCCCCACCAGACGGCGGGGAGGCGGGCACCCCTCCAGGAGGGCAGAGGGTCCCCGTGAGTCACTGGGGTCTCCACATGGTTTGTCTCTTCCCTGATCTGGGCGTCTCCAAGCTGAATCTCTCAGAACGACCAGCCTGTCTGAGCACTAACCCCTCAAGCCCCAGACCAATGGCCCTGAGTCTCTTCTGATGGGAAGGGAGGGACTGTGGCCGACCCGCCCACAGGTCTTCGCAGCCCGGAGCCACTGGAGGAAGAAGTCGGTCCAGGCTCTCCAGCTGGATGTCACGGCCTCTTGTCGCAGTCCCAGGACCGGGGATCCATTCTGACCCTGACATGCTACCTCCCCACCCCACTCCAGCCAGACTGACCACTCTACCTTGCCCCCCAAGTGACTCCCCCTTCCCACCACTGTGCTTCCGCTCCTCCCAGCCCTCCCCTCACCCCCACCCCTCTTATAAAACCCTCCCCCTTTCTGCAAGGTCCAGCTGGTGAGGACGGGCCAGCCAGCTACCCCTGCTCATTGTAATCTGAACGTGTTGTTTCCAGGGCTAGAGGAGGCTGGACGCGGCCATGAATTCAGGATGGAACCCTGGAGGCATTGCACCCAGAGCCGCCCCCTGGGGGGGTTCCTCCTCCGCCCGAAAGGCCTGAGCGTCTGCTAACAAACCTCCGTGGGGAGGACTCCTGGGGATGAGGGACTTGGACGTGGGAGGCGGGGGACAGGCTGTTCCGGAAAGCTCACAGTGGGGGAAGGCTGGGGGACCCACTATTTAAATGCTTAACTGCTGTCATGATACCCCCACCCAGATCTTTCAGATGCCTCTTGGCAGGGAGAAACCAGGCCTCCTGGGGTGGGGTGGGGGGTCTTAAGCCCAGCCGGGTGAGGAAGGAGCTGAATCCAAGCAGTGCAGGGGGCCAAGTGGGGTCTCCACCCGGAACACTGGCACTGACTGGGACCACCACACCGCCTCCCGAGGCCCCATCTGGACAACAGAGCCAAGCCACTCAGCCCAGTGATCTGTCTGCTGGGGGGATTTTCCCGTTCGACTGTTTCAAACATTTCAAAACGAAATACAGCAACGATTTCAGATGCCCCCCTGGAGGACCCAGGCCGGCTGGAAACTCCTGCCCGTACTAATTGTTAGAATCACTCATCAGGGGCTGTGGCTGGGGAAGACCATTTGCTCCTGCAGTAAACAGTGGTCCCTGCTTACAACTATCACCCTGGCGCTATGAAAAACTTCCACTGAAACAGGAATATTTTTAAAGGGGTAGGGGGTAAGGAACACCCTCTTGACCCAGCCCCCCCGTCCCAAGAGCAGACATCTCACTGCAGACATAGGCATTTCTGGCCCCGGGGCTCTGTGTGCTCTGCCCTGCCCACCCAGGCCCCAACTGTACCAGGTACAGAATTCCCTCTCTCCCAGCCACGCCCATCTGCCAGATCCTTGAGCTCTCCGAGGTGCCTGCCACAGGCCCTTGGCTCAGGCAGCAGCCTCTGCCTGGACGACCCTCGCCCCCCTCCCCTGCCCTCCTGCCTCAAGGCCACCCCCGGCCAGCCCCGCTCCGTCCCCTCCGGGGCGTGCGTGTGCGTTAGTCGCTCAGTCGAGTCCCACTTTTTGCGACCCCATGAACCGTAGCCCACCAGGCTCCTCTGTCTATGGGATTCTCCAGACAAGAATACTGGAGTGGGTTGCCATTCCCTTCATCCAGGGGCCACTCCAGAGTAGCAGTTCTCAAACTGCAAGCGCATCATCAGCAAGCCCGCCCTGAGGGCATGAAAACACATCTCCAGGCTGTGCCCTGCGGTTCTGATTCAGCAGGTCTGGGGCTGGGCAGAGAGCTTGCATTTGCAGCACAATTCTAGCGGATGCTGCGGTGGTAGCTGGTCCTGGGAGCCCCACTCAGAACCACTGTCCTAGCATGCTCGCCCCACGTCTGACCCATAACAGAGGGCCCCCGAGATGGGGCTCAGGGCCACGCACCTCTCTGCTCTGCCAGACCACAATGCTAACTCACCAGTCGGCAGAGAGTGCTGGGCACTCTGGGGGGCGTCTCTCTCGGTCACTGCTGGTCTCCCCAGGGCTGGGCATGGTGCCTGGCAGTGGAGGTCAGCACAGATCTACTGAATGGAGCAGAGACCATGACAGATTCTAGGAGGATGCTCCAGAAAGAAGACGGGGGTAGAAGAGGGTCCTAGCCTCATGTAAGCTTGAGAGACAGAGGCGTAAGCGGAAGTAAACTGCTCCTTTACAGGACTCGTCAGGGCCTTTACTGGCCAGGGGACAATGCACCTCTTGAAGAGTGCACCCAACCCCCACACGTGGATGACTAAGGATCTCTTTTTACATAGAGCACCTTACGGAGTTCCCGTCCCAAGGAACCCGTTGTTCGGAAGGGCTGATGGCACACACTCACACACGCACACACACAAGTATGACACAGTTCTACATACAACACCAAAGTAAACCCACATCGTGCATCAGCTTCTCAGTCACTAACAGCCTTTGACGCCGGTTCCCGGGGCAGAAAGCCACGTGCTGTATCAGTGGCTGCAGAGACACCATTTCTTTAACCAGTCCCCTGCAGGAAACCAATTTGGGTCGTTTCCAATTTTTCACCATCACAAACAATTACCAGAAGCATCTTCTTGTCTGTGCACGTCAGGTCACTTGCGCGAGTGTCTGCTTTGCAGAGCTTCGTGACGCCGTAAAGTTCTGTCCGTTGTATGTGCGGTAGTACTGAAACAGTAGGACACAGGGGCCTGGAGGTGCAGGCTTATCCACAGGCCGCATGGCAACCCGGTGTTCCTGGCACGGAACTCGGTACTGTAGGAGGGAGCCGCCACTTCCAGAGAATTCTCGATGGAATGAGGGACCCCCAACAGGGAAGGGTCATCCCGGCACCCACAGACGGCCCCCTCACCTCCTGGTCGTGCTCCCACCCGGCCACCGCCCAGCCAGCCTGCCCTCTCAGACAGGTGACAGGTGACGATTCTCAGCCTCCAGGGACCCCAGGTTCCTGAGATGGGCAGCGGGTGCACCGCTGCAGCTCAGAGGACCCGGGCCCGCCCCACCCTCTCGTCCCTGTGCCGGGCACCTTGTGGGGACCCCTCCCAGGGAAGCATCTTGGAGAGCACACGCTCCCTCCTCACTCACTTCATCTCTGAAGGACTCCTGCACGCGATGGGGCCTTTCCCTGATCTGTTCCTCTTCCTCTTCTGGGGTGGCCCTGCCCAATTCCACCCCCTCAGCGACTCACCTCGGAAGCAGCCCACAAAGTGACTGCACAGATATACTCAGGGCTGCCAGGGCCCGAGAATGGACCTCTTGCCAGAGCATGACCCCCAGGCCCCACGTCGCTGATTAACTGGACTCTGGCTAGACTGAACACACACCCCAGTCCTTCTCCATTGCACAGATGGGGAAACTGAGGTCTGCAGGTTTCCTTCTTGTCAACCTAACCCAGTTAGGTTTCTGGGAAACAATGTGCTCAGCTGAAACCCCAGCCTCCTCAGACTCCATGCCTCCGGGGGTGGCGGTGTGACCCGGTTCTGACCCACAAGACAGAAATGAAAGCCACTGGGTGGGGCTGCTGAGATAGCTTTTTTAAAAGGTTAGGCTCTCTGAAGTCTTCCCTTTACTCCTCACCTCCCTACCTCTCTCCCTCCTGCTTGGAATACAGACGTGAGGCCTGGAGCTATGGCAGCCACCTTGTAAACGGAAGGGTAAAGCCACACATTGAGGCCAGCAGAGCAGGAAAGCAAGAGGCTCTGGGGACAGAAGCTGCTGCCCAGCAGTAGCTGGCTCACCCCAGATGTTTTCTAGAATGGGGCAAGTACAGTCTTAACCAGTTAAACCACCAGTGGCCAACTGCCCCCAGAGCAAGGGGCTAAACTGAATTTGAATCTGATGAACAAGAGGCAGCTGAAAACTGATGCCAAAGGGATCCAGAGCGCTTTGAAGGACAGAGATGTCAGGGAGACAGGTAACATTTGGGAGCATCTACTACACCCAGGCGCCAGTCTCTATCTTTACAACTACCCAATCAAGACACCAACAGATCGTATTCTACCAATTACAGAAAGGAACACTAAGGCATCCTGGTCATCTTGGTCCAAAACTTTCTTCCCACATAACAGCTTCCCCTCAATCAAGAGCAGCATCTCATGACTTAGAGTGAGGCCTCCTGTGCCCATGAGATGAGATCCTCTAACAACGGGACGAGGCAAAATGCAGCCTTACTCCCCCAATCCAACCTCCATTCTGTCAATACCGGTGTGTGTATTTCTTTAAAAAAGAAAAAACAAAAACTCCTGGTTGTTCAATTCCTTAGGAAAATTTTATGATGACTTCTCACAAAACAAATTCCTCTAGAATTTGTTCCTTCACATCGCAGAGCACAGAGACAGAACAAGAAGAAAGGATGGAGCTCAGAAGACACTGTTTAAGTCCCTGGATCAAGCCATACCTGAAGCTAGAGTTCTACCCCTAGAACTGCCCATCACACAAACCCGCATGCTCCTCTTCTTTCTTTTTCTTAACTTGAGCTGGCCTTCTGTCATCTGCGCATGAAAGGATATCATCCTACAGGACCCACTTTGGAGATGAAGAGCCTGAAGTCCAGAGAGTTCTGTCTTAGCCTGAGTCATTCAGCTTTTTGGTGGCAGAGGAGGGACAAGGTCTCTGCTCTAACTCCTGCTCCAGGGTCCTTGCCATCCTTCGTACCGCCTGGGGCTGCTCCCCGCAGCAGTCCAGCTAGCACCCTGGCACCGCGGTGGTTCAGGCAACGTCTTAACCAAAAGGCCTGATTCTTTTGGCTTCAGTGAAAGCCTGAGCTTTTCTCATTAGGTGGCAAAGCAAAAGGGAACCCGCTGTTCTTGGCAGACTCACGCCGACTTCTAAACAGCCCCAACCACAGATGCAAGAGCCCCGTGTGCCCAGATGTTGCTCGCCTGTTTGTACCCGACATCTCACCTTCTCAAGTACATGAAAGACCTCGGGCTGGCCGCATCCCCGCTGTTTTTATTTCATACCCAAATATCCTGACATTTGCCTCTCGGCCGGGGAGACCTGCAGACTATCTGGGGATGTTTGGAAGATAACCATTCCATGGGATCCAAAGATATGTCTCATGGACATAAATCTTAGGAAGTCTCTATGGAAACACACGAAAATGCATGTTGTTTTTATTAATACTCACAACGAAATGTCTCTGGGATACACCACTCGTTTAAACCACACCAGAAGAGCCAACGTGTTTCCCGTTACAGAGGATCCGTGGGGTTTTTTTAATTACGGATGGAGCAACCTACAGAAAAGAAACCGCCCCAGTCCAGGAGGCCTGGGTGATGGGGTAATTGCTAGGTTGAAGCAGACTGTCACCCTTTCCTGCGGAGGGCAAGGTCCTGCATGCGGAGCCTCTCAGGGGCATGAGGATGACGTCCGTGGAGAAACTCAGCTCTTGCTGGAGAAGAGGAATCTGAAGGCCCCAGGCCCTTCTTGTTGCTGTTCACACACATCTGTGCCGCAGTGGGAGGGGAGCCTGGGTTCAAATCTGGCTCTCCCACATATCACTGCGAGGCCTTGAACAGGTTACCCCCCACCCGACCTTTATTTCCTCATCTATAAAATGGGCATCTTGTAGTATTGGGTTTGCCAAAAAAGTTCGTCCAGATTTTTCCATACCATCTTACACGCATTCATGCTAAGTCGCTGCAGTTGCATCCCACTTTGCGAACGTGTGGACTGTCGCCCGCCAGGCTCCTCGGCCCATGGGATTCTCCAGGAAAGAACCCTGGAGTGGGTTGCATGCCCTCCTCCAGGGCTTCCTCCCCACCCAGGGACCGAACCTGTGTCTCAGGCCCACTGCGTCGGCAGGGGGGTCTTCACCACTAGTCCCACTTGAAATGGCAACCCGTTCCAGCGTTCTTGCCTGGAAAATCTGTGGACAGAGGAGCCTGGCGGGCTACAATCCACGGGGGTCACGAGAGTCGAACGTGACCGAGCGACTAAAACCACCATCACCACTTGAGAAGCTCATATCTTACCGAAAAACCCCAAAGAACTTTTTGGCCAACTCCATACCTGTCTCCTAGGAAACATGGAGGCTTAGATGAGGTGAAAAGCCTTTGTAAACCTTTGGATCTGGTCCGGGGTAGACTGTCCCGGGTGGTGGCCAAGGAAGACTAAAGAAGGCCACAGGCGGGAGGGAGCGTCGGGATGGGGGACACATGTACACCCACGGCTGAGTCATGTGAATGTACGGCCAAATCACCACAATATTGGAAAGTAGTTAGCCTCCAAATAAATTTTAAAAAGGAAAATAAATGAATAAATAAATAAAAATGGGTAATAAAAGGAAAAACAATAAGAACATTAAAAGAAAGAAAGAAGGCTACAATTGCTCTGGCATCCCTCCTGTCTATGAGCACCACCCCCACCTTGAACCAGGGCGGCTCTCAGTGTTTCCAACCAAAGAACACAGCAGAAGTGCCGCCGTGCCCATGTCTGGTTCCAGGCCTTAGGACACCAGCAGCCTCCACGTCTCGCCTTCTGGGATCCTTAACTCTTAGGACCGCCACAGTGTGAGGAAGCCCAATGCATGAAGAGGCCACTCAGAGACAGACCAACGCCAGCTGGCCCGCCAACCTGTCCAGGCCGCTCCCGCCCAGGAGAAGAGTGAGGAAGTCCCCATGCATGTCCAACCCCATCAAGCCTTCAGATGACTCCAGCCCCACCACCATCTGACCACAGCCAAGCAAGACCCATGCAGGTGGGTCCAGTCAACCCTGATAACCATTATAAAACTAAATGACTTTCTTAAGACACAGAGGCTGGGGCTGTTTGACTCTAACGCATCATTGAAACACCCTGACTGATAAAACGGTCATCCGCATACCATTGCTAAGGTGACTTAACAACAGGTAAGGGGCCCGAGGGGCTTCCCTGGTGGCCCAGACAGTAAATAATCCACCTTCGGTGCAGGAGACCCGGGTTCAATCCCTGGGTTGGGAAGATCCCCTGGAGAAGGAAACACCTACCCACTCCAATATTCTTGCCTGGAGACTCCCATGGACAGAGGAGCCTGGCGGGATGTGGTCCATGGAGTTGCAAGGAGTCAGACATGACGGAGCAATTAAGCACACGCATGCGTGCAAGGGGGCCCGAGATAGTTCAGATGGTGATGGCTAAGACCCTGCTGGCCTGATCCTCTGGCCCAAGTCATCATCCCTCCAGCCCCATACACCAGCTGTCAGGGGTCCCGCCCCTGAGCTGTCTCCATGCTCTGGCCTGACACAGAGGCTAATCTTTCCCACTAAGACCATGAGCAGGACGCTTTATCTCTGCAACATCTGGCCTCTTAAAATATTGACGTATTTTCTGCAGAACTCTGAAGAAAGCACGGGGCTTCAAACACTGTAAATACTACTGAAGAATCACATATCTTGAAAGAGAAATGAAATTAAATAAAATTTAAAATCAACCAGTCAAGATAAGAAAACTGAGAATGAGACACGCCAGGCGCCCAGCCACGGTCACGGAGGGTGAGACTGATAGCCATAACCATTTCCAGAATGCTTCCGCACGCCAGGCACTTCAGGACGCCGTCTCTACTTCTCATAAGAAACCGACTAGACAAGGCCATCATCCTGTTTTTTTTACAGGCGAGGAACCAGAGGCCCAGAGAGGTCGAGTAACTTGCTCAAAGTCACACAACGGAGGTCACACACCTGGTGTGCGGATGTAAAGCCCAACTCCGAGCCACTGTCCTGCACTGCCCAGTACGTCAACAGAAGCAGCGCCTGGCCCGTAACCTCAGTAACGTACGCAGAGCATCCTCCCACCGGCTGTCTCTTCTCCACGCACCGCCTCTCCACCCAACCCACCTGTGGGGTCACGGAATTGTCCCGATTTACAGACGAGCATCCTGGGCTGGGGAAGGCTCCGCTGCCGCTGGCCGCACACGGCAAAAAGCTGAGCCGGCATGTGAGCTCGGGCCGGGCGACTCTCCATGGAGCCGGGGCCCCCTAGCTGCGTGACTGCTGGCCCCAGGTCTCAGGTCCTGACATCCCAGGATCCCCATCCTTAGGGCACCTCTGCATATAACACAGGGAGTTCGGGAGCTTGGCTTTTTCGGTGACTAGGGCTGGAGAGGGGTAGGAGTTTGGCACAAGAAGAAATCACGCCCTCCAGGGACCTGGATTCTGGTTACAAGAAGGGTTTATAAAGCACCTCCCTCCACACCTTCATATATGACCCCTCAAGGTGGGCACCTGGCTGACATCACTGGCGATGGGGGGACAGACAGGCCCTGGGAGGGAGGAACCTTGGCCATGACCCCTCGCCCGTCCTGGGCAAGGCCAGCCTCCCTGGACCTCAGTTTTCACGATCCGCAAAGAGTGCTGGCAGTGTTCCAGCTCGGCTAAGACTCTGCATTTACACCCCAGAGCCTCCAAACAAAACATATAGCAAACATCCCCATGAAGACTAATAAATTTGCTTCTTCGTTTTGTTTTACGACGCCGTTTAGGGTTGGCCAAACAGCCAAAACGCTTCAAGTGCTGAAGAAATGGTTTTCATTATATTTTAAAGGAATGTTTGGGTACAAATATTGCATTGTTTATTCATTCCAATAATTTTCTTTTCCAAGTATTCCACCGAAAACCAGATAATGGATTTCATTACCCAGAAACATTAAAGCTTCCAATAAACGCAAAAAAAAAAAACCATTGAAGACAGCGTCGTCCGTCTAGGGTATGTAATCCTCAGTCAGCCACATCAACTCCACCGGAAACAGAGGCTCTGCCCTGAGAGTGTGCACACCTGCTGGCCCAGGATCCACTAGTGACTGGCGCCCGTGAGGCCTGCACACCGAGTCAGGGCCGGGGCAGCACACGGTCCCCTCACCCAGTGCCTCCAGCTTTCAGAGCGAGGGTCTCACCTCTGCTTGCTTGGTACCCGCTGTGTGTCCCGTGGAGAAGGCTGGGACGGGGGATATCAGGGCAGACTGCCTGGAGGAGGAAGACAATGGGCAGCACCGGGCTGGATGGGAACCCCGCCCGTGGAGGAGGCGGGGCGGGAGGTGGACAGCAGGGTCAGGGGAGGGAGGGCTGGACACTCATCTCTGTCTCTGTGCGGACACTCAGGTAGAAACCCTTCATGGACAAGATGCAAGGCCGGGGTGACTCACCCTGCGGGCACTGCTCACAGGAAAGGCGGGGCACTGCACAGGAGCTCAGAACGGCAGCCCAGACTCAACTCCAGCTCTGACCAGTGTACACCCCACCCCCAGTGCTGCCCAGGGCTTCCACCAGGCCACCCATCCCCAGGCACCAACGCTTTGGCTTGGAGGAGAACCCGAGTGTTCCTTTTCTAACCAAGCCCTGCAGGGACCCAGATGTATTTGGTGAGGGTGCCGAAGAGGACAGGAAAGAGCCAGGTGGGGGTGATGCCCCACGACCTGTAACTTCTGAATCCTGAAATCTACAGATTAGATGCACAGTGCATGTTCCAGTGAAGAAAAAAGGACGATGGTGCAGAAGCTTCCTGATTGGACATGGTCGGGTACCCTGAATGCAGATCTGGAGGCACATGTTGGGGGCGCAGAGGGCCCGGGCCGTGGAACCCTCCAGCCTTCTCTCCCGGCCTTTTCTGCCTGGCTATGGTTTCTGACATCAGCCCAGGACTGAAATATACACAGTGTGGAATCACTGGTAGGTGGCTCTGTGTCCCCTCAAAATGGACTTTCAGGGAACTCCAGGTACCCAGGCCAGCCTTCTGTCTACTGAACTGGGGTATCCGAGCCCCTGTGTGTGGAAAACCAGGCAGGTCAGCATCACAGCTGACACTCGGCCGCTAAGCACAGTGAAAGCCGGGGTCTTAAATCAGAGCCCCTCACCCCTTTCGTAGTGCCAAGTTGCTAACATGGTGGCTGTGGGTGCACTTTCCAGAGCAAAGAAAGGGAGCTATCCACCCATGGGAGACTCCAAGGTAGGACTTCAAGGGCTCCTGAGTGTCTGGGATTTGAGGACCCCTCAGCAAAGTGGGTTCAAAGGGCCACAGGGCTGGGGTGTGTGTGCAGACAACAGAGTCACTCCCAAGACTCCCTGAGCACCTTGAGGGCCCAAAGGCGTCCTCCAACTCAATGATGGGCTGCTTCTGAGCTGCATCCCAGCTCAGGCCAGGACCTGTGGCCTCCTCCCCAGCCCCTGCCATCTGCCAGGGGCGGAGCCAGCCCTCCCCACCCCACACGTGGCCCCCAGACCTTTCTCAACCCACCTGTGAGGTCGTCCCTGCCCCACACCCTCCTGTGCATGGAAAACACTCCCTGCGGGCCAGACACAGGTCTGCGGTTCTGCTGGCTGACAGGAGCACGTGGTTTCCAGGGGCCAGAGGGGGCCATCCCCGCCACCCTTTGCCTTTATGGGCGTAAAGTCAAGTCTGAGCCCAGCTCAGAGACAGTGCCTTTCTGGGTTCCTAACTACGCTGCTTCCTACCCCCAATCATGGTCGCTCAACCCTGTGGGAGTGTCCCTCAGGCATGCCAGCGATAGCTGTGACAGTCCGCTCCATCATCGACCCAAGATTCCCTGAGCACACACTCCTGTGCCAACACTGTGGCCCCATGCATTTAACCCTGAGCTCTGGGACCTCGGTGGGTGGCCCTGCTTGCGTCACTCGCTGTTCCCTCGTCTGTAAAGCAGAGTAGTCCAGCCCACCCTTCAGGCCCCTCCAGGGCTATGCCAGGCCCCTCACCCCGTAGGGACATATGTGTCCACACAGCAGAGGGTGAGTCACCTGTTCAGCCCCACGCTGACTGAACACTTGCCCACCCAGCCTTGCTCTAGCACTGGGGTTGGGGGGGATGGGAGGAAACAGAACCCCACCCACCGCAGCTGAGCCTCATCCAGCCCAAGCCAAGCACTCTCTCGGCACCCCGGGCACATTTGAAACCCTCGACACAGGCTGCCCCGAGGCTCTGCTCCCATTTCACAGATGAAGGAACAGAGGCCGTATGAGCAGTGGGGCTTCCCTAGTGGCTCAGATGGTAAAGAATCTGCCTGTGATGCAGGAGACGCAGTTTCCATCCCAGGGTCAGGACGATCCCCCAGAGGAGGAAATGACAACCCCACTCCAGTACTCTTGCCTGGAGAATCCCATGGGCAGAGGAGCCTGGTGGGCTAAAGTCCAGGGGGTCGCAAACAGTCGGACACGACTCGGCCACTGAGAGTTTCACTTTCGCTTCACTCAGGAGAAGAGAGAGGCAGGCTTGAAGCCGGGTCCTTCTGAGCCTAAAGCCCGAGACACTGCAGGGGAAAAAGCAGGGCAGCCAGGAGGACGAGCGGGCCGGTCCCGCAGCCAGACCCCGAGGGCCCTGAAGCAGGTGCTTTGAGGAACGCGGGGCTGCGTCCAGCACACAAGGGTGACGGGAGTAAGGATGCTCCCCAGGCGCCAGGCGGGCTATGCTGAGTCCCCTCCCCACCAGCCGGGAGACCCCGCTGGGGCAGGTTACCGACTGGACAGCTGGGGTGGTGAGTGGGGAGAAAGGAGCTTCCTTCCAGGCTCCCGCAGAACTCGAGGTCACGGGAGAGGGGGCGGCCTGCCCTCCCCTTCTTCTCCCTGTGTTCCTGCACCTGGCACCTCCAGGGCACAAGGGGACCCATGCCCTCCACCCCTGCCCACCCCCGGGGGTGGGGGGCGGCCCCTCGGGTTCCCAGCCTGCTTCCTCCCCTCCCCTCCCCACTTTCCCACACAAGGACTGCCCGGGTGCTGGCTGGCATGCAGGCTCACATCCTGGCCTTGCTGACTTGCATATTAAGGCACGGGTTCCCCCCACCCCACCCCCCAGCATTCTGGAAACCTTCCGCTGGGCAGAACAATACAGTTGGAGGGGCCTGATTGGCTGCAAATGCCTTTTCCTAATTGCCTGAAAAGGGTTTCCCCTAATTGTTTAAACAAGAGTTTGGGGTGGCGGGGGCAGCAGCTCAGGCCAGTCTGCAGGGGCTCATGGGGGTGGGGGTGCTGGAAGGGGGCCTTGGGTGCTCGGAACCAGGGGGGCTGTGCCAGCGCCCCCTTGTGCTCGCCTGCTCTCCAAGCTTTTCACGGCCCCTGAGAACACACAGGCCCTGAAAAGGCCTTGGCAGGCCTGCCGGGGACCCTGTGCTTAACATGCAGGGCAGACGCTGGGGTGGGGTGGGGGCTGGGGATTGGGGGGGGTGGCAGGGATGTCACCCGCAGGACGGATGTCACCCATGCATGCGGGAACAACAGCATCGCATTCAACAGCAGGTTGGCAGCGGCTGGGAGAGACGAGGCCGCGTAAAGCCTCATCCGTGGATCCTGCGACGGCTCTTGGGGATAAAGCACCACGTGGGTTAGCGCCTGAGTCTAGGAAAACAACACTCACCTCCCCGAGCTCGGTCCAAGTGGAGGAGCCTCCGCTCCGCGGGCGGCTGAGCTGGGGCTTCAGCCAAGCTGGGCTCTGAGGATGACAGGAGCCTGACCGGTCCTGGAGGGCGGGGGGCAGGATGCCCCTTTTCCAAAGGCTTCAGAAAGGGGGAGTGCCCCTTCTTGGCCCACGTGGGAAAGACAGGAGCCGATCAGGGGTGAAGAGGCAGGGAGGGCCGTGGTGACCCCACAGGGAGGGGTGCAGCGAGTCACCGCCAAATGGACAGGGGCTTCCCTTCTGGCCATGGGCTGTGCCCAGCTCCAACAGCACCCCCACATGCAGTCAGGCCCCACTATGTTCCCGTGAAGGGCAGGGCTTGCGAGAGCAGGTGTGAGGTCAGGCTCTGCTTCCAGCCCCCTAGAGAGCTCCGCACACCCAGGAGGGGTCTGAGCGCCTTGGTGTCCAGAGGGTGCCCCCGCCCCCACTGACGAGTGCATTTCGCAGGGCCTAGGCTGTGCAGTGAGGTGGGCCACACTGCACGCCGCCATCCCTCCAGGGGTCTAGGCATTCAGGAAAGTGCCAGGCGAAGGGTGCAGGAGTGACCAGCTCCCAGTAAAAAACCCCGGGATGGTGGACGGACAGCACTTCCAGCAGTTGTAACCAGACGCGGGGGAACGTGGTGTCCTGAGCCACCGCACCTGAGACGCCCCTGGGGTTGGGGTCTGATGCTCAGCCTCACCCCACCCAGCTGTGCCCCCGGATCCTGCCCTGCAATAAACCAGAGCTCTGAGGGCTCTATGCCCAGTCCCGTGAGTCCTCCTGTAGGCCACCAAATGTGGGACTGTGCTTGGGGACCCATTTCTCTGAACCCCAGTTCTCTGGCCAGGCCTAACAGGCAGAAAGATGGCTAGGGTCTCCTCTCCTAGGGCCCCCACCTTTGCCCCAAACCCAAGACTATGGCGAAGATCCAGCCCCTGCCAATTTCTGTAGCTCAGCGGGCAGCCTCAGGGTTGGGGAGACCAGAGTTGGGGAGACTAGACTAGTCTGTGTGATGATCAAGAGCATGGTCCCCCAGATTTGTACAGGGACCCACCCACAGTGAAAGAAAGTCCCTGGGAAACAGCTGCAAACGCAGGGCTGGGGAACCCACCTGACCACACGTTCAGAGGACCAGAGTCAATGTCTCTTCTGAAACTCGCCGGCACGTGCCACTGGCCTTCCTGGGAGCATCCCATTTGACCAGTGTTTTCCAGGGATCAGAGCCCTGGGCTAAGTGACGAGCCCTGGGCACATGGTCATGTTCACAGCTAAGTCTGGTACAAGGTCAACTAGCTTCTGGCTCAAACTCTGAGAGGAACAGCCGGCGATGGAGTTGGGGCAGAGGGCATTTTGGCCGAGGGACCAGGGAAAGCTGTCCCCAAGAGCTGACATTTTCACTGGGTCCTGCAGCACGAGGAGGCTTGTGAAAGCAGGAGGAAGATGGAGACATTTTTTTCCCGAGAGAGAGAGGAAAGGACAGGCAAGTCTAATCAGTCGCTGGTCAAGGTAGAAAGGAAAGCGGGGTTGGGGCCAGCAGGATGGATGGTGTACATCCTGCTAAAGGTTTAGGGACTGAATCAGGAGGCAACAGGACTTCCAAAGCTCCAGAGCAGCGCATCCCCAGCCCCCATCCAGCTGCTTCCACAAGGCGCAGCCTGACTCTGGCCCCCACGGAGGGTGGGTGAGAGAGCCTGGCGGAACCAACGTGGCAGCCAGGAGGGCTGGGAGGCCAAAGCCAACCAAGGTGATGTCATAACCCCGAGACACCCCTGCTGGCAACTTCCTCATCAACCCAGGGAGGGCGGCCCCTCCCTGGTGCTGTGTGGGCTCCACCCGTGTGTTGGCATCCCCACCACCTGGTACAGAGAGGGCACACAACGCAGTCAGCTAACAGGCCCCATGGCCAAGAAGGGGCACCCCAAAGCCAACCAGAGCTTTCCGTTCCTCCATCCACCAGCTCCCCCTACTTGTTTGGCAGCCCCGTGACATCAGCAAGGAGATCCAGAAGACACAGAGAGGTGTGTCCAAAATGGTGAGCAAAGGAGGAAATAAGGACGGCCTGACTGGGGGCCCTCGAGAGTCTGCGGTCACCAGCGTTCATCCAGCCCCAAGCTCCTGGGCCGGTGTTGTCCAGTCCCTTCTCTGCGGCGATGACCAAGGTCCAAGAGGGACACGGGACAGCAAGGCCTGAACAGAAGGGAGAAGCCAGGATCTCACAAATCCGGGTGCTCTTGGTCCAAAGGCTAGGCCCCCACGAGCCCCTCTTAATACCCCGAATGAGATCGGGACCTCTGGAAAGAGCTCCGAGGCTGACCACGGCTCATGGAGGGCATGGGTGAGCAGGGTGGGCATTTACAGATGCATGCGGGGCCACACTGCCTCACTGCTTCCAGCCCCCCTGGGTAGTAAGCATAGCTGGATTTATCATCCCCGCTCACCTCTGCGTGCAGAAGGGCAGGAGACCCGGCAGGTACGCAAGGTCCCAGGCCGCTAAGGGTAGGTTGCAGATTTATCAGCTAAAAATGCAGGACCCACAGTTAAATTTGTATTCAGATACAATACAGGTTATTCAAGTAGTTTCTTAGTACAAGCATGACACTTGCAAGCTTTGAATTTGAAGTCCGAGTAAACAACTTTTTTTTTTAATAGGAGAAGGCAATGGCACCCCACTCCAGTACTCTTGCCTGGAAAATCCCATGGATGGAGGAGCCTGGTAGGCTGCAGTCCATGGGGTCACAAAGAGTCGGACACGACTGAACGACTTCGCTTTCACTTTTCACTTTCATGCGTTGGAGAAGGAAATGGCAACCCACTCCAGTGTTCTTGCCTGGAGAATCCCAGGGAGGGGGAGCCTGGTGGGCTGCCGTCTCCGGGGCTGCACAGAGTCGGACACGACTGAAGCGACTTAGCAGCAGCAGAGATGGTTAGATGGCATCAGGGGACGCGAATCTGAGCAAACTCCGGGAGGTCCTGAAGGACAAAGAAACCCGGCGGGCTGCAGTCCACGGGGTCACACAGAGTCGGACACGACTGAGCGACTGAAAAACAACATCCGAAATAGGACTCTACCAAAGTATTCATTGTCCATTTGATTCAGATTGAACGCAGCGTCCTGTATCTGATGTGGCACCCCCAAATGAGGATCGAGCTGGGTCTGAAACCCACGTCTCCCACTGCAGCCGCTGTCTGTGAACAGGCCCTGGGGTGTGCCGTGTATCACCCACTGCCTCTCCAGGAGAGGGTGATCAGTTTACGGCCATGAGACTCTAGCAGGAGCCAAGGCTGAGAAGGCTAAGTCCTCTCGCAAAGACAGTACCCTGCACTCCAGCATGATCCCACCCGGGGAGACACGGACCCTACAGAGCCGCCCAGAAGCACGGCCTCGGAGCAGGGTCCCGGGCAGCCAAGCTCCGCTCCTCCCCAACCTGGAGAAGCAGGGACGGGGAAGCGGTTGGGCAGAATCGGGAGCAGATAATCACTCCTAATTACCATCACTCCAGCCTCCGTGCTCCCCAGCAAATTAGTTTATCTTTCATTCCAGCTGACACCCTGGATTGGCTCCGCGTTCCGTATCAAACAAATTACGAATCCCTGGGAAGGGCTCCTCGCCGGTAATTTGCTGGTAAAACACTTTTTGCAGAAGTGAAACCTGATTAGAACGAAGCTCGCCCGCGAACACTTCTCCTCCTTCCTCCAGAGCGGGTGGAGTGTTTGGTACCCACCGTCGGGGCCTGGGGTTCCCAAGTGGCGCTAGTGGTAAAGAACTCACTTGCCAATTCAGGAGATGTAAGAGACACAGGTTCAATCCCTGGGTGGGGAAGATCCCCTGGAGGAGGGCATGGCAGCCCACTCCCGTCGTCCAGGCATGCACACGCCAGCCCCTTCATTCCCCAGAGCAACCAAGCTGCCCCAGGTGGACAGTGCCCCTCAGAGGGACTCAGAAAAACTGCCTGCCCTGCGGTCTCTGGGACCCCAGCTGTTCTCCTAGACAGCCACAGTGTGGGGACAGGCCTTATTTCTTTGAAAAAGATCGACCCAGCCTGGATTTGCCCTTACAGATGGTAAAGAACACGGCCGCAGCATCCAAAGCCCTTCTGGTACCCAGGGATCGCCTTCCACTCCTCCACAAAGCCGCCCTCCACCTCCACCACCACTTCTAATTAAATCTGTTCATCCTCAAGCCTCCGCATCCAAAATTAATGAAATCGCTGTTGGCTCTTTGTGGAGTAGTACATCTGGGCCATTGAACGGTCGTGTTCCAATCATGTCACTTGGCCTCTGCAAACTGCAGCCTCACCTT
The DNA here is from genome assembly GCF_002263795.3 of Bos taurus. Taxonomy (NCBI): domain Eukaryota; kingdom Metazoa; phylum Chordata; class Mammalia; order Artiodactyla; family Bovidae; genus Bos; species Bos taurus. The sequence goes on along the minus strand of NC_037333.1, from coordinate 113,667,494 downwards.
GCAGATTCACCCTCACCACGAGTTAAATAGACTCTCGTCTCCATTGCCATTGCATCAGAAAGAGCATTGTCTCTGAGAGAAAAACAAATGCACTTCACGTTTCAGACGACAGACTTTTAGTAACACCCCTTGGCCCACTGTCCATTAGTATCTTTTAAAACCCCTGAGTGTTTCGGCACCGCATTCCTACACTTGCGTTCTCTAATTCAGAAGCACAAGAGACACCCCCTCTCAGAAAAATCACATTTCAGGTGGATCGTGGTGCACATCTTAGAGAAATTCAGCTCAGTAAAATGTCCACGATGGAGCGAGGGCAGGAAAAGGAGGACTCAAAACACCGCTTCCTTGGGCCCCATCACATGGCTTCCTCGGAGCTTTCTTACATGTGACGTGATGTGGATTTGCTCAAAACACCCCCGAGGAGTGTTATTGTTCCCATTCTACAGATGGGACACTAGAGGCTCAGAGACACCGACCAGACAGTCCAGGACACAGAATCACGTCTGCTCACCTCACCACAGCATCCGCGGCATCAAGCCCAAGAGCCTGGTCTGCAGCAAGGACTCAGCAAGATTGCTGAATAAACACGCAAATAAAGGAAAACAGAAAAGCGGTCCTGCCAGAGTCAGAGCCCCGTCCTGGGACTCCCAGGCTCACTCCACCTGCTGCTGGCTCCCCTCGACGGAGACGGACGTGGGTGGGGTCCCGTCGGAGGGACAGCCAGGGCCCCTGCAGACGCCTGGGTGTCGAGCGGGATCTATTCTCAAGAGGAGCTGGTGGGTACAGCAGGAGAGCCGTCAGAAGGAAGAGGCCTTTTCCTAACTCAAAAATCGCTTTAAGCGGGAGTTCCTCTGGATGGGGAGCTTTCACTGGGCATTTTGAAAGGCCATCTATTTTTATTGCAATCAATTTTGTTAACGTTGGATTTCCTAAAGAAGAAGAGGGGAATTGCCCACGTTATCTGCTGCTTGTCAGAAACCACATTTCTATTTCCATTCGCGGCTGGACTGGAGGCCCCAGCACACCTCCTCCAGCTACTAAGAATAGCGGCCTGCCATCGAGGGGCCAGCCGCTGAGGCCAGTGTCGCCGATGGCTGAACCGGAGCTAAGGGGGCCCGGCTGGCCCCCCAGGGAGCCGTCCGACTCCCCAAGGCTTGGGGTCTCCGTTAGATCAGGACAGCCGCTTCTCACACCTGAGATGTGAGCCTGTGACAGGAAATTAAAAGCACAGTTCATGAGCTGCTCACAGTGGGGGCAGGGGAGCTGCGAACACAGCCTCCAGCCCCCCTCACCTCTTGGCCTCGTCTCCCACCGCCCTCAGCCCCTCACTCACTGCCCTCCACGACTGGCACTCTGCTGGTGCATCACACAGAGGGACACACTCCCGTCCCTGGGCCTTTGCACCTCCTCCAACCGGAGCACTCCGGCACCAGACGCCCCTACGGCTCACCTCCTCACCTCCCCACAGCAAGGGCGCCTCTGGTCGCCCACCCTGAAGCATCTCCTGCATTTCCAGACACTCCCCCCACCCCCGCTCCTTCTCCCCTCCCCCTCACCCCACCCCCAACATTTTATTCTCTTCATCGCACATTACACACTCTCACAGGGGTGAACGTACGGCCACGTGTGAATGTCACGGGCATGTGTTTTCTCGTTCCTGTGTGTGCAGCGAGCCCCTGCTCCACAGGGATGCCGGGAGAGAGGGACTTCAGCTATTTGGTTTCCTGTCTTGCTTTTTTTCCTTCCCCCTCTGTGATATAATCAGAGAAAAAGTCCTGACTGATGAGGTGGACCTGAGTTGCGTTAGAGCAGGGAACAGGAGAAGAACAATGTTCCCCTAGAGAATCCCGTGGACAGAGGAGCCTGGTGGGCTGCCATCTATGGGGTCACACAGAGTCAGACACGACTGAAGCAACTTAGCAGCAGCAGCAGCAGCTGTGATGGGAGTACTGGAACGACGCCTGCCTTTGCTCACACCCAGGACAGCGCCTGCACACAGTTGGAGCTCAGTAAGGCTCATGGCACTTGTGCTAAGGAACTTGTCTGCCAGTGCAGGAGACATAAGGGACTCAGGTTCGATCCCTGGGTCCAGGAGACCCCCTGGAGAAGGAAATGTCAACCCACTCCAGTACTCTTGCCTGGAGAATCCCGTGGACAGAGGAGCCTGGCAGGCTACCGTCTTTAGAATCGCAGAGTCAGACACGACTGAGGCGACTGAGCACAAGCAAGACTCCCGGAGCTGGGCAGAGCCTACAGCTGATGCTTCCCAGGTGCTCATGCCAGTCTGCAAACCAAACTCCAACACTAGCAACGTGGCCCAAAGGGGTTGCCCACGCCGAGAAGCTGCCCCTGGAATTCAGAGAGGTGCCTCTCCCTTGCCAGGAACTCTAAGAGTCTCCGTCCTGAGTGCTCATCAGCATGGCCCCCATGGACCCCAAGGGACACAGTCAGTCCCAGCACCCAGCCAGGACCTGGCCTCTCAACAGTCGCTCAGGCGCCAGAGGGGACCCCACCAGAGGCTGGCCAGGGGCTCACAAGCTGCACCCTCTCCAGGAATCTGTACCCTCATGGCGTGGCTGCCCATACACTCCCCTCAAATCAGGGAGGGGTTCCCACACGCCCACCCTGTGTTCACAGCTCCAGAGATGTCTCGGTCAGAAACACTCATGGTCCAGAACCAAGGCACGGAATTCAAGGCCAAGGGGACTGTGACAGGGCCCTCTGCGTGACCCTGGATGAGTGGCCACAGCTCTCTCAGCCTGTTCTGCCCATCCCATCCTGGGGTGAGCTCCCACTCCCTGCTCTGCACGAGCTTCAACCCGTCTCCTCTGCTAGGGTCCCCCAGCTGCCAGTCCGGAGCAGCCCTGAGCTCGTCCTGAACCCATGGCCGTGAGGGGCAGCCTGCCTCGCAGCCGGAGCCTGGGCAGCTGCGGGGGCAGTAAGACCAACTCCACCTAAGTGCCTGGCACCGTGATGATCAGACCCAGGACCCTGCCCCTGAGGGGCCCAGGAGGTGCCTGAGGGGCAGATCACAAAGACGGTGGCAGAGGGCGGCCCTCTGAACCTCAGCGCCCACAGAGGAGGTGAAGCTGGTGTCTCCTCCGCTCCAGAGATGCCCCCCCACCCCCCGGTAGGTGGTTATCTAACTTCCTGGCTGCACAATGCCACCCAGGGACACTCCAGAGCGGTCAGCATGCGGGGTCACCAGGATGAGCCTCCCAGAAATCCTCAGGCCCACAGCCCTCTAGGAGGCCCAGGACGTAACTCAAAGTCATGTTCTCTTGCTAAATACAGACCGATAAATTGACGGTTGCTGTCGACGTCTCAGGCAGCTGGGCACCTCCCTTTCTGGGGCAGCAGAACAGGCTGCTGATGGACGGTGGAGGGGGGGAACATCCTGCCACGGCTAAGCTGCCCTCCCCCACCCCCACCCCAGCTACTTCAAATCAGTTCAGGAGAGCAAAGGAATGGATACGTTTGCGGGTGATGGACAAACCTGCCGCTTCAGGGACGGAGCACGTATTGGGTCACTTTCCTGCTGGACACCTGTCACCATCCCAGCACCGTAGCGCTTGGGGAGACGGGGCTGCTAGGCTCGGGGGGAGGGGCTCAGCAGGGTGACTGACCCAGCATCCTCACGCTCTCATCCCCAAGCCCAGGACCATCGGCGCCTGGCCTGCCCATCACGGCACGCGGCCCATGCAGAGGCTCAAGCAGCCCCCCCTCAGGGGGGCTTCCCACCTGCCCCTCAGGGCCAACTGCCTTACCTACACACGAGGAAACCAGGCCTAAGAAGGGGCCGGGACGGTGTATCACATGTCAGTCTCAGAGTGTTCACAACCACCCTCTGGCGTGTGAGTGGTGATGGCGCCCATTTTACAGATGGGGAAACTGAGGACAGAGGGGCAGGGCCTCCCTTGAAGCCCCAGCAGGCAGAGCCAGGGACCAGCCTGAAACACAGAAAGGGCGGCCAGGGAGCTGGGCTCTCAGTGACCCGGAAGGTGCCTCATGGCACAGAACTGGGGCGGGGGGCCTTGCCAAGACCCTCTGGGGACTTGACGACGCCCCATCTGAAAAATGCTCATCACGCAGGAACCGCAGGAACTGGCAGCCTCACCTGGAGCCTCCCCCCTGGCCCCGGGGGAGGGCCCACCCCCACGGCAGCGGGAAGCTGCCCTGCTCTGAATCTCCCGAGGTATGAGCCCACACCTGGCCCCAGGTATGAGCGGGAGGGCTGCAGGGGACGCGGCTGGGGGCCTCTGTCCGCCGTGGAGTCGGGGCTCAGCGACGGCCAGGAGGTATGATCATGGTCACCCTGACCGTGCTCATGGGGGTCCCATCCCCCCTCTGGGCTTCTGCAGACCAAGTCCGCAGCAGGCGGGCGGCCCCTGGACCATCCGTCCCGCTCTCCGGGCTGGCCTGCCCCCTCTCCCGGCTGCAGCAGTTCCCCAGGCCATAATCACCTCCTCAATGTTCCCCCTGCCTGGGGCGCCTCACCCTCCTGTGACACGGGGGTGGGACCAGACCTGACCCCCGCTATCTGCCTCCACCCGAGAGCAGGCCGGGGAGTCAGACTCCGGGTGCAGACCCCAGCCCGGCCACTCTCAGCTGTATGACCAACCCCCCAGGCTACCCCACCTGTACACAGGTGGTGATATATAGGTGTGCCGACCTCACGGGGCTGTTGTCACAACAGAGGAGCTGACCTGAGCCACGGGGACCCCGGAGCAGCGCCTGGCAGGGCAGCGGAGAGGCTTGGCTTTAATGCTGCACCCAGCGCCCTGCGGCCGTCTCCCTGTGGGGCCCTGTGATCCCCGGCCCTGCCCAGCCTTGACCTGGACCCCTGGTGCTTGACAGTCCGTTGAGTGGAATTAAACTGAGCGTCCCGGGGCTCCTCCACGGCGTCTCTCATGGATGGGGGGCGGGGTGATCCCCAGTGATGCTCCCCCGCCCCCCGGGAGGGAGGAAGCCAGGCGTCTACACAGCATGGCGCCTGCCCCTGAGACGGCAGCAGCTGGCGCGGCAGGAGCCCCACGTCGTGCGAAGCCCGGCTGCCTGCCGAGGGCCCGATTAAAATGTCGGCACGCCGGAGCTGAGCGGGAGTCTAAAGGTCACGGACCACGAGGCTCGGCAGGGAAGCAAATTAAGAGCTCGGGACCAGAACCCGGGTGGTGGGGGGTGGGCTTCAGAGATGATGAAAAGAATGGATCTGCTGTCCAGGGCGCCGCAGGGACTGGCATAATGAGGCCGCACGCCACGCCTCGCTTGCTAACTGGAGCTCTCGGTGGACCGAGCGCCGGGGGCCCAGGGCCCCAGGCTTGGACGCTGCGGGGGGAGGGTCGCTGGGAAGGGGCACCATGAGGCCCAAACGCGGCGGCCCCCAGCCCCCAGGCAGAGGCCGTGGCATCACCAGGTGACCCCCCTTCCCTCCCTCTGCCTGCCCACCCCTCCCTCCATCCTCCTCACCTGTCCTGCTCCCGGGATGTCAGGGCAGGTGGAGACTCTGGCCCCACAAGCAGGCCACCAAGAGTGGGGCCAGGATCCCGATCTGAGCATGTCATATGGGCTGCCATCAGCCCTTGGCCACCTCCCATCAGGAAAGGCCACCGCACCCTCGGGCCCCTGAGGTTCCCTAGAGACACTGAACCGCGTGGTTTCTCGTCCCAGTTCTGGAGATGGAAGCAAAGTCAGAGTCACAAATCAGAACCCAGAGCCCTCAGTGACCCGAGTGCCAGGTGCCCCGATGGACACGGAAGCCACGTGGGTCCAGCCCGCAAGGCGTGGGCTCGCTCGGAGGGGTGAGTCCATCTCCTCTAGAGGTCAGGTGGCAGGAAAGTCATAGCCGCCGAACAACTCACGTCCCAAAGTTGCTCAGACTGTGGGACACTTATCAGAACTCAGGAACTGACCTGAGCCACGGGGACCCTGGAGCAACGCCTGGCAGGACAGCCGAGAGGTTTGACTTTAATCCTGCACCTGGCACTCTGAGCGCCCTGCCATGCCGCACCGCGGCCAGTGGCCCCGAGTGCGTGTGAGTGTGATGGGCAGCAGGGGCGAGTGGGGACAGCAAGGTCACACTCATCCCAGCCCGATGCCCGGCCCGTGTCCAGCTAGCTACGGCCTCTGAGTCAGAGAACTAACTTGCTCGCAGAGAGCTCTCTGTTCAGCTATGATGCTCACGATCTTGGCTGATAAGGAGGCTCTGAAGTGAGGAACCAAAAACAGGAAAAGCCCACCCTTGGCATTTCCTGGGGCTCCTCGAAGACACGGAACAGCTGTGCCATCCCCCTACCCCCAGCCCAAAACAGAGCAGGGCCTGGCCACGAACTCTGGACTGGGGAGATTCCCTCCCATGGCGGAACCGCTCGTTCTTAACCTGAATGGCGTCCCTGAGCAGGAGGTGGCCTGTGGCGGCAGGGACAGATGGCAGTCCGGATCAGTGAACTCGGGGAGGGGCTGCAGCTTCCTTTATCCTGCCTGGTAGCCAGCAGGCTGTCAGGGCTGCACGGCCCTGCGCCCTCCGCCCATCAGGAATAAATCCATCATGAATATCCCCCCGCTGGGTCCGTCCTAGACATCAGGACTTAGCCTGCCAGCAAACAGGGTAACACCGGCCACACCCGTCGGGCGCGTTCAGCGCAGCTCCGTCAGCTTCTACCCTGGAGCCCCCAGAGGCACGTATGCTGTCAGATGGACTCAGGTTCAAATCCAGTCTCTGCTCCTTAGGCTTTGTGACCTCGGGCTGCTAGGTGGCCTCCTCCAGCCTCGGCTGTAAAGGAGGGGAGGGAGGCCATTCTCCGGGATCTGGAGCAAAGACAGCCTCGCACACACACCTTAAGCAGTGACTCGAGGCTCCTGACCCTCCTGGTGTGACGGGAACCGGAGATCAGAGGCCCCTGGGCTGCAGGGGTTGCCAGGGGGAGTTCCAACCTGCCACAGCCACCTTTTCTCACCCTCGTGGCTGGAAAATACAGCTCCAAACTCTGACTTGCTCCCATGGAGAGGCGTGGCCTGTGTTCCCCTCCCCCTCTCCCAAACCCAGACAGGTTTCTGGCAGGGTGGTGATGGAGTTGACACTTTGGGACTTCTAAGGCTTCGTCCTGAAAAGCCACGGGGCCTCCACTTCTTGGCTGGAGCCCAGGACGTTCCCGTGAGCGCCCCTCTGCTCTGAGGCCACGAAGCCAGGAGGCAGCTCAAACTGGTCCGTGGGTGAAGCGCACCTGGAGAAGCTGAGATTCGTCCGGGGGGAGCGTCTGGACCGACCCCGATGGTGGGAGCTCAAGCTAAGGCTGTTTAATCCGACAGTTCAGGGCACAGCAGGTGCCAGGGTCCCTGCCGCTTCCCAGGACTGGACGTGGCACACACACGGTCCCTCCCCGACAACTCCCGGGCTGGCTGGGCCATGCTGGCTCCAATAGGTAGGGAGGAGAAAGGCGGAAGCGTTCAGGAGGCAGTGACAAGCAGCCGTGCCACGCTCTGCTCTGGCCAAAGGCTGTTGTCAGTATCCTTTCAGTTCAGCAGTGGTTGCGGCCCATTCTTAGCCCAGAGCAATGTTCCACAAAAATAAAGACGCAATGGGCCCTGCCGTCCAGAGTCAGACGCCGAGGAACTATAATGACGGTTGAGTAGGACCCAGAAGGGCTTCCCAGGAGGTGCTAGTGGTAAAGAACCCGCCGCCAGTGAGGAGACGCAAGAGACACGGATTCAATCCCTGGGTCGGGAGGATCCCCTGGAGGAGGAGATGGCAGCCCACTCCAGTATTCTTGCCTGGACAATCGCATGGACAGAGGAGCCTGGCGGGCTACATACAGTCCATAAGGTCACAAAGAGTTGGAAACGACTGAAGCGATTTAGCACAGCACCAACAGGACCCCATAACGATAAAAACCATGAGAGTAGCAAAGCCCCGGTGTGAGCAACCAGCGTAAGTTCATCCAGGGGAGTCAGGAAAGGCTTTGAAGAGAAGGCACTTCCTCTCAGTACCTCACATATTAGGGTTTTGAAGGTTAAAAATAGGAGTCTGCCAACATATATATACATATATATATATATATATATTTTTTTTTTTATAATTGGAGCATAGCCTCGATCACTCCCTTCCCTCTCTTTAGAGCCTTCTGTGGACATAACATTTGTACATCACTCCCTATAAGGCGGGCGGAAGCCTGGTCTGTTCGCCATCATGTAGAGGAAACACCCAAGGAAAGCTGGCAAGCGTCTTCCCTAAATAAAATGTGTATGAAGCTCAGGACCCTCGGATTGGCCTGTGTGGCCCCAGCGACCGGATGGGACAGGCCACAATTCTCAGGGTTGCCCTGGAGGGAAGGGCAGGGGGGGTCTGACCGGACAACCTCCAGCCCCTCCCCCAGCCAGGAGGGCCACCATGTTCGGGAGGTGTGAGCAGAGGGAGGAGGTGACCAAAGCAAAAACGTCAAATGAAAGAAAGCGTTTTTAAGGCCAGAAAAGACGGCTGTCTGGTGCCTGCAGATGCAGCTTCCATGAGTCTGGAGTCGCAGCTCTGCCTCCTGCCCACCCCACCCCCATCACAATTACTAAAAAGTAATTCCGCATTCGCTGTTTGGTGCCTTAATGGTGCATTTTCCTCACACTCGAGGATTCGGCTAGAGAAGGCAGATTTAGAAGAGAAAATTAAATGCTGTCAGACCTGCCTTCCCCAGCCTGCTCAGCCCCGCTCTGGGGGCCGCCTCCGGGGCTGTGGTCTGCGAGGTTCCTGGACCACCTGGCCAGCACTGAGCTTCTGAGGAGTTTTCATCCTCCCAGAAGATGGTCTGATTTGGCTTCCTTCTCACGGTGCCTCGGGGGCCCACTGCAGACTTCCCCAACCAGCCCGCGGGGTGCCCGCCCCTGTGGCCACCACACTCTTTCTTTGCACAACTCTATCCATTGACTGATTGAGAGTCCCTTAGACAGCAAGGAGACCAAACCAGTCAGTCCTAAAGGAAATCAACCTTGAATGGTCCCTGGAAGGACTGATGCTAAAGCTGAAGCTCCAATATGTTGACCACCTGATGCGAAGAGCCGATTTACTGGAAAAGGCTCTGACTCTGGGAAAGACTAAAGGAGGGGGGAGAAGCGGGGAGACAGAGGATGAGACGGTTACGTAGCGTCACTGACTCAATGGACATGAGTTTGAGCAAACTCTGGGAGAGAGTGAAGGACAGGAAAGCCTGGCATGCCACAGTGTCTGGGGTTGCGAACTGTCGGACACGACTGAACGACAGTAGTGAGATCATCGAGCTCCTATTTTGTGCCTCCGCAGTATCGTAACCCCATTGAACAGATGAGAAAACCGAGGCCCAGAGACAGTAAGTACCCACCTCACAGCTGCTTCAGAGTGTGGAACCAGGAGTGAGGCGGCCACGTTCAAATTCCAGGGCTGACGGCTGAGCCGTGTGCCCTGGTGCAAGCTACCTAACACCTCTGTGCTGTGCCGTGACTCTCCCACCTGCAAGTGGGGTGACGGGGGTCCCCGCAGCCCTGGTCTGCCTCCTTCCTTGGGCCCCTCACGCCAGCCCAGCAGCAGCGGCTCAGATCTGAGCCAAGCGCAAGCCAAGGGCTGGCTCCCCCTGCTCTTTGCAAAAGGCCCCTTCTCGGTGGATGCCCACCTTCCCTCCAGCGAGCATTTCAAGCCGGAGCCTCCCAGGTACAGAGACTGTTCTGTGCGAGGGCACACCTGGAATCAAACACACAGCAGCCTGGGCCACCCACCCGGCTGCTGCTGCCTCCCACCGGCCGTGCCCCTCACCCAGCAGCCTTGAGCGCTTCCCCAGGGGCATCTGTTCCGCGCCCAACATCAGTCCATTTGGGAGGGCGCAGGGAGGACTTCTGACACAAGTCTGGGTGTCACACGGGGCCTCTGATCCCTTACCAACCATCAGATCAAATTAGTTATCTGTGGAAACCAGGGACCCATGCAGGGGACCTCCATCTTCCCAGAACTCTGGAGTGACCGATGCCTGCTGGAGCAGCTGCTGAGGGCCCCGACCCTGAGCGCTCAGGGTGAGTCCCTTGGTGGTGCTCGTCCAGGGGCCCCCTGGAGCCCTCTCGGAAAGCTCATGTCCTCTGGGGATGAGCACGCTCGATGGACCAGGCCTGACCAACAAATGACCCTGGAATGCAGGTCACTCCCGAATAGAACCAGGCGGCCCCGCCCACTGCCCCGCCTCAGAACACTTCAGAACCAAAGGAAAGAGTTCGAAGTCTCAGCTCTGCAAGTCATAAAAGTCTTAATTAAGTAAAGATTCCTGGATCTCTTTTTTAATCTTTCAATAAAACTGCAATAAAGACTCGGGCAGAGGGAACCAAGGGAGCAGGGTAACCACAGTCACTATGAGATCACAGGAGAAACACTTCAGGGCTTGCTTCTCTTCCCACAAGAACAGGCTCTAATAAACGCAGGCCAACCCAACTGGCTTCTCCCACGTGCGAAAATGACTGTGTGGATCCAGGCTTGGCGGGAGCCCAAAGCTCAGCATCTACGCTCACAAGAGGTGGCGGTCGTATCGGGGGGCCGCGTACGGAGACGAGAGCGGTCAGCTCCCTGCTCTGTCCATCCTTGGGGGACCACTCAGCTCTGGACCCTCAGCTCCCTTACCCACCCACACACCCCCCGCCGCCCCAGATAAAGGTGCTTGTTCCAGCCATGGAGACTTTGCACAAGTCGGTCCTCCCTGCGGGGCCTCCCAGAGTGGACCTTGCCTGACCGTGCCTCCTCCAAGAAGCCCTTCCCAAGCCCCACACTTGGCAGGAAGGGATCAGAGGCCCCGTGGGACACCTGGATTTGGAGCCACACTGTGATTCTGGGACACACCAGCAGATCCTTCCAGAAGACATGAGTACAACTAGGCAGCTGCGGGCTCCAGGTTCGCGGCCTTTGACTGATGACCTTTCAGCCAATCTGTCCTAGGAAACTCAGACACGTGGGTAAAGAGTTGCATGCCAGGGTGTCGATTCGGTGAATGATGTCAGTACAATTGTTCATAATGAAATATGAGCTTCCTTCCAAGAATACAACGATGGGAAAACAATAAAGAGATGACAGGTCTCCAGATGTGCACACTCCCCGTCACAAAATAAATCAGCCACAGGCCTGAAGCGCACAGCATGGGGAGTACAGTCAGCAATCGCATAACGTCTCTGTATGGTGTCGGGTCACATCTAGATTTATCACCGTGATGATTCTGACATGTATAGAAATATCGAATCTCTGCGTCATGTAACAGGAACTGAGACTGTGTTGTAGGTCAATTATATTGATACTTCAAAACCAAACTCGTAGAAAAAGAGAACAGATCTGTGGTTACCAGAGGCAGAACAGCGTGGAGAGGGGCAGTGGGATAAAGACAGTCAAAAGGCACAAACTCCTGGTTGTAAATAAATAAGTACCATGGATATAAAGTACAACGTGATAAATACAATTGGCTCTGCTGTGTGTCACATATGAAAGTGGTCAAGAGACTAAATCCTAAGAATTCTCACCCCAGAAAAAAGAAGAGCCTTTTTTTTTTTTTTCCTAAAGTAGCCCGCCAGGCTCCTCTGTCCATGGAATTCTCCAGGCAAGAATACTGGAGCGGATTGCCATTTCTTTCTCCAGGGGAACTTCCCGACCCAGGGATTGAAACCATGTCTCCTGTGTCTCCTGTGTTGGCAGGCAGATTCTTTTACCACTGAGCCACCTGGGAAGTCCTAAGAGTTCTCACCACAGGGGAAAAAAAGAGCTTTTTTCCTATTCCTTTAATGTTGTATCTATATATACAAGATGATGGATGTTCACTAAACCTGTTGCAGTCATCATTTCAAGAAGGATGTCAGACAGATCGTCAGGCTGTACACCTTAAACCCATACAGCGCTGTGTATCATTACATCTCAATAAAACTGGAAGAAAAAGCTTTAATAAAGCTCTAGCACAACAACAGAAGTGATAGTTCAGTCACGGTCATTTTCAAACGACTTCCACTGATGGAGGAAAACGCTGACAAGATAATGGTAACGTGCATAGAATTCCAAACCATATCACAGGGTTCTAATCTTGGCTCAGAAAGGAAATGGTCATTAACGGGGCCAGTGGCGCAGTGGATAAGGCATCTTACTACGGATCAGAAAGGGAATGATCAAAAGGTGGGACACTGTTATCTCTGAAGGATTACCGGTAATTTCAGGCTTCTTCTTCCAGAGACATTTCCTCCCGCGAGATCTAAAATGAGCCTGGGTTACATCCTTACATCAACTGTAACGTGAGTCTGGATGTTCTGCCGTTGGTTGATTGTTGTTGTTTAATGAACTACACACCTTGGCCAATTCAGGGCTCCAGAGGGCTGTGATTTCAGGCCCCCTGCCCAGTCAGGGAGCAGAACCAAGCAGAGGAGACCCGCACTGCCTGGCAGGGGTCTGCCCCAAGAGGAGTCAGAAGTCCCTGCAGGGAGTTTTTATTGTTTAGTGCTCAGTCATGTCCAACTCTTTAAGACCCCATGAACTGTAGCCCACCAGGCTCCTCTGTCCATGGGATTTCCCAGGCAAAAATACTGGAGTGGCTTGCCATTTCCTCCTCCAGAGGAGCTTCCTGACCCAGGGATTGAACCCCAGTCTCCTGCTTGGCAGGCGGATTCTTTACCACTGAGCCCCCAGGGAAGTCCCACTGCAGGGTAACTAGTGTATTAACAGAGGCAGAGCGGTGCAAGGAGAGGAATTGTTTCCCAGCCACCATCTGGTCCCCCTGCAAGAAATCCATTCAGGCCTGCTGGTCCGTGAGCGCCCTCAGGGATGCCCAGACCTGCTGTGCCTGGCCGCACCCACCTGTGCACTTCCACATCCAGCTCTGCCATCCAGAGCCTTACCAGTTGTTTCCTGACCCTCCAGCTCCCTACAGCCACTGCCCACTGTGCCCTTTCCCACCCCTGCCTGTCCCTCTGCCTAAGCACAACCCCTGGCCCCCATCCCTCTGCTCCAGCAGCACCACCTCCTTTTTATAACAACTTTGCTGAGATAAAATTCACACACCGTACGATACGTCTGTTTCAAGGGTACACGTCAATGAATCTTGGTGCATTCACAGACTTGCACAAACATCGCCATATTGGTTTAGAATATTTTCATCATCTGGAAAGGAAACCCCGTACCTTTCACGCCCAACTCCCCATCCCTCCATGCCTCCATCCCCTCTCCCTGACCCCTGGCAACCACGTTCCTTCTTTCTGTCTCTACGGATTGGCCCGTTCTAGACATCTCACACAAACGGGGCCGCACAATATGTGTTCTTCTGTGTCTGGCTTTCTTCGCTCAGCATCATGTTTCCAAAGTTCATCCACTTCGCAGGGTGTATCAGCACTTCCTTTTCTTTTTAACGGCCAAATAATAGTCCACTGTGTGGGCTTGCTCATGCGTAGTTGCCAAGTCACATCCTACGCTTTGCGACCTCGTGGCCTACAGCTTCACAAGGTTCCTCTGTCTGTGGGATTTCCCAGACGAGAATACTGCATTGGGTTGCCATTTCCTTCTCCAGGGGATCCTCCTGACCCAGGGATTGAACCTGCATCTTCTGCACTGCGGGCAGATTCTTTGCTGCTGAGCTGCCAGGGAAAGCCTGGCATGGATACAGGGCACTGCTTACCTATCATGCACGGGTGGACATCTGGGTTGCTTCCACTTCGGGCTACTGTGAATAATGATGCAGTGAATATCATACATGTTTCTTTGCAGACACAGGTGTTTACTTCTCTTGATTATTCAGTTCAGTTCAGTCATGTCTGACTCTTCGCAAGTCATGGACTGCATCACACCAGGCTTCCCTGTCCATCACCATCTCCCAGAGTTTGCTCACACTCATGTCCATCAAGTCAGTGATGCCATCCAACCATCTCCTCCTCTGTCATCCCCTTCTCCTCCTGCCTTCAATCTTTCCCAGCATCAGGGTCTTTTTCAATGAGTCAGCTCTTTGCATCAGGTGGCCAAAGTATTGGAGCTTCAACTTCAGCATCAGTCCTTCCAACGAATATTCAGGACTGATCTCCTTTAGGATGGACTGGTTGGATCTCCTTGCCGTCCGAGGGACTCTCAGGAGTCTGCTCCAACCACAGTTCAAAAGAAATCAAAAAAAGCAGCTGAACACATACATGTACACATATTTAAGGGATGAGACTGCTGAGTCATGAGGAGCCGCCCTTCCTCAAGCCTGCCAAGCCCATTCCCAGCTCAGACCCTCTGCCTGCAGGCTCCTAAGCCATCTGTGACCGCCCTGCCCCCTGCAGATCATTATCAGTTGGATCTTCCCCATGGCATTTACCACCAACGGAACCTACTTCACTAGTTTCTGGTTCTGTGTCCTTCCCCCTGCTACAATACAAGCTCCATGAAGGCAGGGACTTGTCTGACTTGGTCATGAGTGAGCCTCTAATCACCTAGCACAGGGCTGGACACTCCCAGGATACTCAGTGCAAATGGCCTAAAGTAATTTAATTCCCTGCATCTCAGTAAAGTGCATCCTCTTCCAGGAAGCCTGCCCCGATCCCACCCCAGCAATCTTGGTCAGTGTTTACCGTCCGTCTGCCCACTGGACTCAGGGCGGCTGGAGGGCCAGGTCTACTGTGTTTTCTTTCTCTGCCTCACACCTGCCCACATGGGCCTGGCGCACAGCAGGTGCAGGCGAGTTTCGCCAAACCACAGATCCCCCTGACACAAGTCCACCTTGACGGGTCACACCCCTCAGGGAAGCAGTGATTCTCACTCATCCTGGATTCAATTCGCCCACTCACACGTCTCAAACTGGAAGGACGCTTGAAGGTAAACCCCGGCCACACCGGAAGTCACGACCAATTCTCTGATTCCGCAGGTCACACTGCCTGCGAGAGGGTTCGCCATAGAGGAGTGCAGCAGACAACCTGGGAGAGAGCTCACGGAAGTGCAGGTGCTGGGCCCTCCTGGCCCACTCCCAGTCGGGACATCTAAGTGATGTGCCTTTATCACAAGTTCCCCCCAGGGGAGTCTGATGTACACCAGTTTGGAAAGAAGTCTTCAAGGACATCACTTCAGCAACCCAGAGAAAAACAGAAAAGAAAGAAGGTGATACTATTTGCCCATCAGAACCCAGGGACATCTGGTCAACCCTAGGGGTGGGCAGTTGGCACGCCAGCACGAAGGAGAAAGTCAATGTGATTAGATGTTTAATTGGGCGCCTCCGTGAGCTGGCGCATTTGCCCACGTAAGTAATTATGATTTATTAAACAGCATCCTGCTTATTAAAGCCTTCTTCCCTCTCTCTGACAAATCAGTGGAGCATTGCTTTGTTTGGGAAAATCATTCCTTTTTTAAGAAGCTGTGTGGGTGCTGCTTAATTAATCATTTACTTCCTATAGCAACATCGAAACAAACTAAATGTGAGCGCTGCTGAAATCATTTCTTGAAGCTTCACATAAGCTCACCCCTGAACTCCTTCCCACTGCGCAGGGCCCAGCGAGCGCCTGGAGGGGGACTGAAAACAGCTGCCTCCGAGCACCAGCCCAGGGACACCACCCCAAGTGCTGGACCCAGCGCAGGGCAGGCGTCTCCAACCCCCGGGATCTAATGCCTGGTGATCAGAGGCGGAGCTGACGCAATAATGATAGAAATAAAGTGCACAATAAATGGGAATGTGCTCGAATCATCCTGAAACCATTCCTCAACCCCTGGTCCGTGGAAAAACTGTCTACCACGAAATCTGTCCCTGGTGCCAAAAAGGTTGGGGACCGCTGGCATAGGGCATCTCCCCCGAGTCAGGCAGCAGCCCCGGCCCTTGCTTGAATCGATCCCACCCTCACCGAAGTGAACACTGAGTGGATATCTTCAGAAAATCTGTTTGAAGGGGGCACCAACATCTTGGCCTGCCTGGGACCCACCCACGGCCCCTCTAGGGTTTGAACCAGTGAACCAGTGAAGTTGCTCAGTCGTGTCCAACTGTTTGCCATCCCATGGACGGTAGCCTACCAGGCTACTCCATCCATGGAATTTTCCAGGCAAGAGTACTGGATTGGGTTGCTATTTCCTTCTCCAGGGGATCTTCCCGACCCAGGGATTGAACCCAGGTCTCCCAAAATGCAGGCAGATACTTTACCGTCTGAACCACCAGGGAAGCCCAGGAATTAGGAAAACCAGCCCTTACCTCTCCTTCTGCCTCTCCCCCATCCGTGTATCTCTATACTCCAATTATTCCCTGAGGGCCTACTATGCACCAGCTTTAACTTAGGGTGCAGAGTTAAACCTGTCCCAACGCTGCACCCCCTGCAGTGGGAGGTCACGCCAACACCGATGCGTACCACGGAGCAGGAGCGTGGCCCTGTGCCCTGTCATCCCCGAGCCTCGGTCTCTGCTTCAGGAGCTGGGAAAGTAACCTGGAGCTGGCCTCCTCACTCCAGGGCAGCCTCCCCACATCAGGCCTGCAGCCAAGCCGGGGCTTGATGACAAAGCCAGGCTCGCAATCTGCAGCCTCAGCCCAGCCCCGGGGACACTAAGCCATCTGGGCCGGGTGGCCAACACTGGCTACTGTTTAAATGCTGCGAATGCTTTTCATGGAACTAGTACTCAAATCCATTCCACAAATCGGCTTCTTCCACCGAGTGAGCCAAACACTCCTCGATTTTCACACGGACAGGGAGGCATGACTCTGAGGCTTCGTGGTGGCCCCCGAGGGGTGGTTAGGCTCCCATCTGCCCTGCGGGGTCTCCTGCTTTTCCTTCAAACTCCCAACTCAGGACAGCTGCAGGTTAGAATCATCCAGGTGCCAGGCCTCTGCCCAGACCCAATAAACCAGGCTCCCTGAGGGAGCTGCCGGGGCTGCAGATACTGTAAAGGCAAGTTAGAGACCCCCAGACCTGCAGGGCTTCAGCACCCAGCTGTCCCACGCATCATCGCAACCTCAGCGTGGCCCCAAAGTCTAAAACCATCTCTGCAGTCAGGAAATGACGATTTCTGATGGAGACAGAGAAACAAATAGACAGGCAGACAAAAAGATAAACCAGATACAGGTTGCCTGGTGTAATTAAAGAAACAGGTGGAGACTAGAAATACGAGTTTGAGGAGACTGATGGGAAGTCTTTGCTGCGAAGATCCTCAAAGTGAGATACATTCCAGGCAGAGGGAATCACGGGGACTCGGGCAATAAGGTGGGGAAGGTCTGACACGTCCAGAAGCTGGAAGAACACAGCTCTGCAGAGGGCAGAGGGCAGGGCGAGTGGCGGCCAGGCAAGAAGTCTGGATTTTACGTCAAGAGTGCTGGGAAGCCCCAGGGCGGTCCTCTGCATGTGAACACGGCTGGATGGATACGTATTAGAAACGAGCCACGACAGTCCCACCAGGATCCGTCAACACAACATTAAAGGGTGGCCTTCTAGACCTTTGCCATCAATTCCCACCAGCTTCAGCGAAAACACACACGGAGTATGGAATCCACCACGAGTTAAATACAGAAAAGGTATCAAGTCATTTTTAAATTCCCCAGTCTCCTATTTCCACCCCATATGCTGAGCAGAAATAGAGAAAAAGAATATGTACTGTGTTTAACAAGGCAGAGCGTTTTAAATGTCTTTAATCTCTTGAGAGAGGAATTATTTCAGTGGGCTGAAGCCAATATCTATAATGAATATCTACAAAAAGTTGAACCCAAGAAAAAAACTTTGGGGGGCTAAAAATTTTCATGTGATTTCTAGGTAATTAACAGTTTGGTCTTCCCCAGGGCAAAAATAGGCTTTAACCTGAAACTAATTTCCTTTTTGGCTACCAAGGCCATTCTTTGAGTGATGGAGGAGAAGAAAGCTATTAGAATCCATTTACGCAGCGCAAATAGGAGGTGACACCCAGCCGAATGGGAGGTGAGCCGGCCAAGTGCAATTAGGAACAAGAATCTCCTTGTTTGGGTTTCTCCCGCTGTTTAACCCAATCTTCTACTTCAGCCAAGTCAGATGGCTCACAACCCTCCAGAGGTGAACTTCTGCTTCTGCAGGGGGCTGGCCCCTGACTCCTGGCCGGTCCAGCGGCTCAGCCCACCTTGGCCATCCTCTGGTCTGTGGGGAGAGTCCCACATCACGCGTGCGATGGTCCATCCTAGGTCACAGCTAATCAGCAGGAGGCACAGGCCTGGGACCTTATTCCCCACGGGCGATGTGACCCCGGCCTGGCTTAGGTCCCCTCTCCAGGGCTCTCAGCCTTCCCCTAGACCTCTCAACCATCACCATCCTAAAACCCGAGCCTCTATTCAAGACCCCAGCCTCCCAGGGGAAGTTGCTCACCAGTCACCCCCTCAAGGCTTCCTTTCCTGCTCATTCAAGCCACTGGCTGTTTCCTCGTTTCATCCACGTGTGCACCATTGTCACACACAAGTGCGTGCGTGCTCAGTCGCTCAGTCGTGTCCGACTCTTTGCGACCCTGTGGACTGTAGCCCGCCAGGCTCCTCTGTCCACGGGATTCTCCAGGCAAGAGTACTGGAGTGGGTTGCCATGCCCTCCTCCAGGGGATCTTCCCGACCCAGGGATCAAGCCTGTGTCTCTTGCATCTCCTGCATTGGCAGGCGGGTTCTTTATCATGGTGCCACCTGGGAAGCCCTGTCGCATACGCCCTCACTCACAAAACTAAATGAGTGACCTGAGGGAAGTCACGGGCTGTGGGCGTTTCTCCCTTCCACCCACCCCGGGGGATCTGCCTTCCATTCATAAAAGTTCAATATTTGCGATTTGTTATTCAGAGTTGCCCATAGGACTTCCCTGGCCATCCAGTGGTTAGGACTCCAAGCTTTCACTGCCAAGGGCACCGGTTCCCTGGTTAGGGAACTAAGATCCTGCAAGCCACACGCCACGGCCAAAACAAGTTGGCCAAATTTTTCCTCCAAGAGACTTAAAAACGTTCGTCTTCAGTAAAAGCACGCAGGCTCAGGCTCAGGACAGGAGCTGTCTGTTCTGTGGACCACCAAGCAGGTTGAACAGACCGAAGGATGGACACAAAAGGCCAAGTGCCACGCACGTCGGTTAAATGCACTTTAAAAACGGCTTTCATTTATCTTCAACTCACTACAGACACCCCTACTCACCTGGTCCTTCCACATTCACTGAGACCAGCTATGCCCAAGGGCTCTGGCACCTGTAAGGCCACAGGGTCCTCGGGCCCTAAGCGGGGACCCCAGTGTCCCAGGGAGATGACCAAGGGCAGAACGTTATGGTCTCCAGTATGGGCGATGGTGGGGGCAAAGCAGAGGAGGCCAGTGGTCAGGAGCCCAGGCTGGAAGGTTCCAGACCAGACAGAGGGGGTCAGAGGCACAGAGACCAAGACCAAAGTGGAGGAGCGGCCAGAAGACAGTCCATGGCAGCCTCAGTGTAAAGCCGGGGCGAGGCTGGCAAAAGAAGAGGCGGGTGGCTAGCTGACGCCAGTCCCCAAAGATGCCCACATCGTAATGCCCAGAGCCGCCGCCTGCATGACCTCATGAGGGACCCTGCAGCTGTGATGAGGGATCTTGAGACGGGGACATGGTCCTGAATTGTCCAGGTGGGCCCAGCATACGCACACGGGTCCTCGAAAGAGGGAGGCAGAGAGAGGTTTGACACAGGGCAAGGGAACATGGGCATGGAGGCAGAGCTCGGGATCCAGGGGCCCGGAGCTGAGGACTGTGGGGCGGAGTCAGTGAGGAGACCGAGAAGTGACGACAGCCCAGCGATCGCGGTCATGCAAAGAAGGGCCACAAGCCAAGGAATGCGGGCGCCTCCAGAAGCTGCAGGAGGCAGGGAGCAGATTCTCCCAGCAGGGGGAGGGTGGGGGGAGGCCCAGGAGAAACCAGCTCTGCCCACACCTGGACTCCAGCCCGGAGAGAACGACTCTGGACTTCTGACCTCCAGAACCGTAAGAAAATACATCCGTGCTGTTCTCAGCCACCGAGGTTCTGTCGTTTGTTACAGCAGCCAGGAAGGAACCAGAGCACGTAGACACGGTCTGCAGCCAGAGAACGGCTGCAGCCCCACCCCTCTGCCCAGCACTGCTGGCCCCAGGTGGACCAGTCCAGGGCTGGGCTTCCACTTGGGGCCAGCGCTCACCATTCACAGAGACAAGGGGACCTGGTCTCAACTTCGGCTAATGCATGCCATCACGTGGAAGCAAAACTGGGGTCATTCAGCAGTGCTGGGGATCACCCTACTTTACTCTTTAAAAAAAAAAATTTATTTATTTGGAGGTGCTAGGTCTTAGTTTCAGCACATGGGATCTAGCTCCCTGACCAGGGATCGAATCCGGGGCCCCCTGCATTAGGAGCACAGAGTCTTAGCCACTGGATTGCCTGGGAAGTCCCCACCCTGCTCTTCGTGAAGTTCCTGAGTTGGACAGATTCACAGCCTGGAAACCCAACCAGCCAAGACAGGCCCCCTTCAGGTCCATCCGGATGACACGCCCTGCTTTCGTTAGCATCACCTTCTCAGGCACCCTTGACTCGGTGCTGACCTCAGCTGCTCTCAGCGAGACCAGACACCCTGGAATGTGCTGTCTCAGGGAGGGGGTGAGCCTCCCGTCCCGGGCAATATCCCCAGCTGGGACTCAGTGACCTCCGAGCACCCTGGAGATGCTGAGACCTCTGAGTCCACCCTGGACTCCTCCTGGGCAGCCAGCCTGCGCAGAGTAGGTGCCCACGTGGCGTCTGCTGAATGATTCTGTCCCCCCGGAGCCTTCCCACCCAACAGCTGTCCTTTTGGCAGAAGAAGCCGTGAGCGCAGGCTGGCTTCCTTCTCAAAGACAAGACCCATCTGTGATTCACCTTCTCCTACGACTCCTGTCAGACACCCCGGGCTGGAGACTGGAGGCAAAGACACCAAAACAAAGATTCGTAGCCGACTTCCTGGCAGAAGGAATCTCAGCACTGCCCACAACTCACTCCCCGCGGGGAGCTCTGTAGCTCAGGGGAGAGACGTGAAATAAAAGCCCAGGAAGGTTGCTGCAATGGCCCCAAGCCCTGGAGACTCAGCCAGGGTGGGCTCTCCTGGGGCTCCCCCACCCCCGCCCTCTGGGGCACCGTCTGGAAAGGGCCCAGGCCTGGGATCCTGCAGGCCTGGTCTAGACCTGCTCTCCCACCCGCAGCTCTGGACTCTGTTCAAACCACTGGACTTCCCAGCACCTCAGTTTTCTCATCTGGAACACAAGGCCAAGAGGCTTTAAGATGCCTGACAACACCGTCTTCCCTGGTTTAACTCAGGGGCTCTGGGCTTCTTCAGGTTGAGATTTTGGCAAAACGGGGGCAGAATGAGGGGGAACACGGACCCCACCCCCGGCTCCAGGCTCGGGTGACCACACCGTCCCAGCCCTATCTTCCCCCCGTGACACGACCCAAGAGGGCCGCCTCCAGCCCTAACTGGGATGGTCCACGTCCAGGGCGCAAAGCCTCGGGTGTCCCAGGAAACTCCCACTCCTACTGGGGTGACATCAGCTGCCCCCCTGCACTTCACCCCAGCCAGTCCTCACAAAGTGCCCGTGGCCCCCTGCATGTGTGATGACCAACAGACAGCCCAGGCCACCTCAAAGGAGCCGCCACGCCAGTGAGAGGCAGGGAGGGCCACCCAGGCAGGACCCTCCTCTACTCTGAGCTTGGTGCATGGGGGCGTGACTCCCGCAGATCCGGGGGGGACCCTGCAGACAGGCTGAGGGGCCTCACCACTCAGCACGCTGTCAACAGCAGAAGTGAGGGGCAGTGCTAGCCTTGACCATGCGGAAATCACGTAGCCCATAACTGACCCGTCTGGAAGTGCAGGGCCCCAGGGAGGGGGCGGGGGGGTGTTATGGACGGCCACGGGAGTTCTCCCAGCATGGGAGGATGAGCGGTCAGGGAAATGCTGGCAGAGGCTCCGGGCTGCTTGCAGCCGGACTCCGTCACTCACCACAGAACCCTCTGCAGGGTCCCGCCCAGAACTACGCGTCCAGTCTCTTCTGCAGGTTTGGGGGGAAGGGCGGAGGTGTCTGTCCAGGGTCAGCGCCCTGGTCTGGCAATCAGCACTTCACCTGGCAATCAGCATTTCCATCCTGAATATTCACTGGAAGCACCCCTGCTGAAGCTGAAACCCCAATACTTTGGCCATCGGATGGGAAGATCTGGCTCATTAGAAAAGCCCCTGATGCTGGGAAAGATTGAAGGTGGGAGGAGAAGGGGATGACAGAGGATAAGATGGTTGGATGGCATCACTGACTCGATGCACATGAGTTTGAGCAAGCTCCAGGAGTTGGTGATGGACAGGGAAGCCTGGCGTGCTGCAGTCCATGGGGTCGCAAAGAATCAGACACGACTGAGTGACTAAACTGAGCTGAACTGGCCAAGATGATGGGTTCGGGGTGACGTGTTCCACGTGCCGGCCAGCAGGTCTCCGTCTGGACTTCTGTTGGGAAGCACTGGTGGGAGGCAGCGTTCTTCAGCCTCGGGTGCTCAGGGAGCTGTGATCGGATGGGCTGTCGGAGAAGGGGGCCAACACACAAGGACACAGAGCCCAGAGACAGAGGCTGGGGGACAGAGGCTGAGAGGCCACACCTGGGGCCCCTGGAGCCAGCCACGCCTGAAGCCAGCACCCTCGACGTTTAGGACCTAGGAGCTGACAAGTCCCTTTCTTCGCTCAGGCAAGCTGGGGTTGGGTTTCTGTGACTTGTGACCAAGAATCTTGCTTAACACACCCACTTCTGCACAAAGAGTTACAGGAGCCCTGGGAACAGCAGGAAGCGAAAACACACAACCCCACCCTCCAGTAACTGTCGGCCCAACCAGGAAGATCTCACCAGTCGGCCCAGACACACCAGGTGGGGACACGGGGTGTGACCAGCACTGTCTGTTCGAGGCTAGGAGGAGAGGCAGACCCCGGAGCGCCAAGGGATGGGAGCCAGCCCTCATCCTGGGCCCCCTGCACTCTGCCCCTTGTCTTCCTCCCTGCATGAATTCCTCCCCCTACACGGGCTTGCGGGGGTAGCGGGGTGGACAGGAAGCCTGCCAGGGCAACCACGGGGACGCAGGGCTCAGAAGAGATTTGCGCACACATCCGGCTGGGCACGTTCTTGACAGAATTAGGCAGACGGACACCAGATGCCGCTCTTCATAGACCTGCACTACTATGGAACATGGCCATTGCATTTTCTTCCA
The DNA here is from genome assembly GCF_002263795.3 of Bos taurus. Taxonomy (NCBI): domain Eukaryota; kingdom Metazoa; phylum Chordata; class Mammalia; order Artiodactyla; family Bovidae; genus Bos; species Bos taurus. The sequence continues at coordinate 113,644,368 of NC_037333.1, read as the reverse complement.
GGTGGAGAAGAATAAAAGGGACTAAGGATTAGCGGACAGACTCTTAGCTACCCGCCCAGCGTCACACCCACTTCCCTCTTAATGAGCTGGGGGCATGCATGCACTTGGTGGAATTTCAGGCGGACGATCCACACCCTTCAAAAGGCCCCGTGACAAACGTTAGGGCGGCAACTGTCCAGTGTCACCGCCTGGCTCCTCCCGGGGACTCTCCCTCCTGGTTCTCCCTTCTCCCAGCCCACCCTCAATTCCCAAACTCACCACACCACAGCCCTGCTGTTGCCACCACCTGGATGCCCTCCATCCCTGCCCCCACCATCCTTCACCCCGCCACCACCTCTGGGAAGCCCTCTCAGGTTTCTCCAGACGGGGAGGTGCTGGGGGAAGCCGCGTTCCCTTCAGGAGGGTTAAGACCGAAAGTCAGAATCTACTGACTTAGGAAAGCAAGGCAGACCCATGAGATGTCTTGTACGGTGAGTCTGTGGCCCCGACTCAGCTCTGCTATAAATGTCAGCACCTTCTGAGGATAGCAGGAGCTTCGGGAAGAGCCTGGTGGGCATCAAGGTGCTGGCAGCTGGCTGCCCACCACCCCCTCCTCCTTCCCCAAAAGGCCTCTCACGTTGTAGGTCCATAAGTGGCGGTGGGTCCTCGGACCCCCTTCCTAGGATAAGAGGGGAGCCAGGCGGCAAATGGGGCCACCCTCCAGGCTCCGCCCCTTCCAAGCCAGGGCGGGGGAGACACGCAGCTCTGCGAGCCCCTTCCCATGCTGAGGACACCCAGACCCAGGCTCGGCCACCAGCTCATCTAAGGGACTAGAGATGTCATACCCCCCGCCCTCCCCAGGACCCCGGGGACCCTGAGACAGGCAGAGAGGTAAGCCCAGCCCTGGGGCCTGGCAGGGCCCCAACCGAGGCGGAGAGGGGACAGACTCACAGTCTCGCATCCTTCACTACTGGGGGGCCCAGGCCCTGCATGCAGTGCCTCAGGACAGGCAGGGCTGGGACCCCATCATGCGACTGGCACCTGGGCTACAGCCCCACCTCCCATCCCATCCCACCCAGACACCCCCACTCCCGGCGATAATTCCCCATCACTCCAGTGGGCAGTGCCGCTTGGAAACACTCCTGAAAGCAGGACTCTCACGAGCCCCGGGGAACAGAGGGCGGTCCGCTTCCTGCCCTCACGTGCCGCGTGGACAGTCCCCCCACCCCCACGCTTCTCCCAGGTCAGAGGTCAAGGTGGCCAGCAGCAAAGTCAGCCAGACCTGCACATCCCGGAAGGGCGAGGTGGGGTTGCTGGCCAGGCAGCGTGAGGCGGGTCACCCCAGCGTCCAGGGCCCGTCTGGCTGGCTCCTCCGTGTCAGGAGGGCAGTGGTGACCACAGGCCCAACTCCCCTCCCTGGGGCCGGCAGTGCGGGGGGGAGGGACGCTGGAAAAGCGTGTCCCAAAGCACCGCTCCCACTAGACCCCCCTCCCCAGAAGGCCACGGATTTCAGGTTTCCCCGTGGCTGCTGGGCCTCTGTTTGGTGAGATAAAAAGAAAGTCTGATTGGACCTTAGGAGGTGAGCATTTCAGGCCATAATTCATATCAGGAAATTTACCAGAAACCAGATGTCAAGGAGAAATACTCCCTTTAAAAGTGGGCTCTTGGAGCCGACGTTGCTGGACTTTGCTTTGTTTCAGCAAGCCCCTCAGGAAATGGGACAAAAATGGGACCACATCAAACTCCCTGTGGACGCCGGCACATTAGCACAGCCCTGGCCAGATGCTGGGGTGTGCTCCAAGCACCGCCTCAACCCCCCAGGGGTGCTGGTGTAAGGGGAGGGTGGGAGCACATAGCCACAGCCTCCAGAGGCCACACCTTCTCAACCTTTTAAAAGATGACCTGCTGATGCAACTTGGAAGAAAAGACGTAGGTAAATTTTCAGGGGTTCCCTCCCTCCCCAGGGCTGACATCAGAACCTGGTTATCCTCGTGAGCTTCAGTTCAGTTCAGTCACTCAGTCGTGTCTGACTCTTTGCTTCCCCATGGGCTGCAGCATGCCAGGCCTCCCTGTCCATCACCAACTCCTGGAGTTCACTCAAACTCATGTCCATTGAGTCGGTGACGCCATCCAGCCATCTCATCCTCTGTTGTCCCCTTCTCCTCCTGCCCTCAGTCTTTCCCAGCATCAGGGTCTTTTCAAATGAGTCGGCTCTTCACATCAAGTGGCCAAAGTATTGGAGTTTCAGTTTCAGCATCAGTCCTTCCAATGAACATCCAGGACTGATCTCCTTTAGGATGGAGTGGTTGGATCTCCTTGCAGTCCAAGGGACTCTCAAGAGTCTTCTCCAACACCACAGTTCAAAAGCATCAATTCTTTGGTGCTCAGCTTTCTTTATAGTACAACTCTCACATCCATCCACGACGACTGGAAAAATCATAGCCTTGACTAGATGGACCTTTGTTGGCAAAGTGATTTTTCCACTTGTGAGCTTGGCCTGGAGGAAACATTTAGCCCACGATGGACGAATGAACAAGTGACCCCGCGAAAACACATGTTGAAAGATACCCACCGGGTCGACCTTCCAAATCCTGCATGCCGCCCCTCCAGGAAACTCCTCCGTGTTTAAAGTCTGTCCCCTTAAGTCATTTATTTTTGTTGAAAAGCTGAGCCAACCATCTCCCGGGTGCTGGGTTCTGTTCTACGTGAATGTACGACACTCAGACCCAGAGAAGCCATTTAAAAGCCCCAACTGAACTGGGGGACTGCCGCTGTCTCCTTGCTGAGTGCCCTGGCTCTCAGCTGACCCACCCCAGCCAGAGGGCAGAGGCGCCATGACCTGGCTGCGTGGCCACTGCTGCCAATCGAAGGTTCTGGATCCTCTCCTTCTGCCTCTTCCGGTCTCTCCATCTGCCCCCTCAAAAGAGCTCATCTCCACCGGGAAGGCTCAGGACCCTCGCTGCACACAGGCGGAGATCAACTAAGGCCTTGCAGAGCTTCAGAGGTCTCGTGAGGGGCAGGCAGCTGGACAGGGAGGCCGGGTCCATCACCCACCAGCCGTGCGGTCATGCCCAGACAATCAGCAGGGGAGGACCCGGGCCGGGGACCAGCGAGCTCCTCCTAGCCTCCTCAAGGTGCCAAACATTTACTGAGCATCTGCTAAGTACCAGGCGCTGGGGGACAGCAGAGAACAGACAAACCGAAGCCCTGCCCTCCTGGAGTCCACACCCTGGGGGGCTGGTGAGGACCAAGGAAAGGGCTGGGGCCTGGGGGACACAGGACATTAGGACCAGGAGCTGGGGTCGGAGGTGGGGGGCAGAATAATTTCCATGGGGTCAGTCTGTCCTTTCTCTTTCCCACCAGCCACGCCCTAAGTAAGTGTTAGTCGCTGTTGTGTCCGACTCTTTGCGACCCCATGGACTGCAGCCCACCAGGCTCCTCCCTCCATTAGATTTTCCAGGCAAGGATACTGGAGTGGGTTGCCATTTCCTTCTCCCAGGGAATCTTCCCAACCCAGAGATCGAACCCGGGTCTCCTGCACTGCAGGCAGATTCTTTACCGACTGAGCTACAAGGGAAGCCCATGCCTGGCATTTACTACACTTCTACTCACCTGTGATTCACCTGTGATTTCCCCCACCGCCAGTTCCAGGATCACAGGATCCAGGGACTCATGAACAGGGATGGAAAAATAATGACCTCTTAATATTATTTTCAGTATTTATTTATTTGATTGGCTGAAGCAGGTCTTAGTTGCGGCATGGGGGATCTAGTTCCCCGACCAGGAATTGAACCCAGGCCCCCTGCCCTGGTCGTGAGGAGTTTTAGCCACTGGACCTGCCAGGGAAGTCCCGGCAGTGACCTCTTTATGTTCATCGACTCCAGCTGCGGCTGGGCACTTCTCCCTGCATGAAGCAGGCAACAAGTCACAAGGGTGTCACTGGCACCCGGGACTTTGTCACCAACCACAGGTGCTTCCCAGGGCGTGGAGACAGGTGCCGCTGACCACGAAGTATCATTAACGCTCATCACAACGTCAAAGCTGTAGGAGTTATCACACTTGCTGCTAACTCTCGTCTATGTGTGACTAAAGGAAGTTAGTTTTAATACGTTGGTGACTTTGTGACCATAGAACTTATTTCCTTTCGGTCCTCTCTATTTTATTGTTGCGCTGGTTATAAAACCCACATTCTGAGAAAGTTCCATGGGGGAGGCTGTGACACACCAAGAGCTGAGGACCCATGTGCCAGGATGAAGGGGTGGTCCTCGGAGCTGGGAAGCCCCTGCGTGTGCACCCTTGGTCAGCCCAGCAGCTACCTCCAATCACAGATGAAGAACGGCTTCAGGGATGAATAAAAACCCTAAAACCCCTCTACGGTCAAGTGATAAATCAGAACATCAAGTTGGATGGGGTTAAGTAGTACCGATGGGAATAAATTGAGAAAAACGTAAGTTTTTTTATTATTTTATTTTTACAGAGTGAAAATTGAATTACTTAGCTAGTCAGTGAGGTAGTCGATAGGGGAAAGGGCCTAAGGGGGAAAGGGAGGAAGTGAGGCTCACTTGAACTTGAAATACAAAAGGGTAACCTAACTACAGGACTTTGGCCACCTCATGCGGAAGAGTTGACTCATTGGAAAAGACTGATGCTGGGAGGGATTGGGGGCAGGAGGAGGAGGGGACGACAGAGGATGAGATGGCTGGATGGCATCACTGACTCGATGGATGTGAGTCTCAGTGAACTACGGGAGTTGGTGATGGACAGGGAGGCCTGGCGTGCTGCAATTCATGGGGTCGCAAAGAGTCGGACACAATCTGATCTGATCTGAACCTTAGGGAGGCAGCAGCTCCAGGCCACGCCCCTCTGGACCACCCACCTCCCACCCCCGCCCCTGGCCAGTCAGCCTACTCCTGACTTTCCCAGGAGACAGATCTGGATCTTCTGGGCTCCAGGTAACAGCCCCCTCCCCTCGGGTCTCAAAGGGCAGAATGGGGGTTATCGGAGGAAAGCAGAAGCAGCAGCACTGCACATCTCCCTACCGTGTGATTCCCAGGTGTGGGGTGGCCCTGAGCACTGTGACAGTTCCCCCTCCAAAACCACAGGGCCGCGGGTTTCTTTAGGGATTGCAGCCTTGCAGCTGACAGGTGGGCAAAGCTCAAGGCAGACACAGGAGTGACGTCTGCTGTGTCAGGCCACAGGCCCAACCCAAAAACTAACACAGAATTACCATATGACCCTGCAATCCCACTTCTAGATTCATTCCCAGAAGTGGTGAAAACGGGAGTTTCAGTAGCCTTTATACCCCTGTGTCCATAGCAGCATTGTTCACGATAGCCCAGAGGTGGGAGCAGCCCAGTGTCCATGGATGGATGAACAGGTAAGCAAGTGTGGTCCGTCCATGCGGTGGACTATGATTCAGCCTCGAAAAAGGAGGACACTCTAAAGCATGCTACAGCATGCGTGACCCTTCAGGACAGCACACCAAGTGAAATAGGCCAGATACAAAGAGGATAAACAATGCATGCCTCCGCTTATACAAGGTCCTTAGAAGAAATAGAGTCACAGACAGAAGCAGAATGCTGGTTTCCAGAGAAAGCGGGAGGTGGGAACGGATGGGGGTTCATGTTTCTTGGGGACGGAGTTTCAGTTTGGGAAGATGACAAAGTTCTGGAGATGACGGTGGTGATGGGTTCACAACCATGTGAATGGACTTCATGCCACTGAATGTCCACTTAAAAATGGTTTGGAGGGTAAATTCTAAGTTATCTGTAATTTACCACCACTGCCAACAAAGGTCCATCTAGTCAAAACTATGGTTTTTCCAACAGTCATGTACGGATGTGAGAGTTGTACCATAAAGAAAGCTGAGCACTGAAGAATTGATGCTTTTGAACTCTGCTGTTGAAGAAGACTCTTGAAGAGTCCCTTGGACTACAAGGAGATCCAACCAGCCCATCCTAAAGGAAATCAGTCTTGAATATTCATTGGAAGGACTGATGCTGAAGTTGAAGCTCCAATACTCTGGCCACCTGATTGTGAAGAGCTGACTCACTGGAAAGACCCTGATGCTGGGAAAGATTGAAGGCAGGAGGAGAAGGAAACGACAGAGGATGAGATGGTTGGATGGCATCACAGACTCGATGGACATGAGTTTGAGTAAACTCTGGGAGTTGGTGAGGGATAGGGAGGCCTGGCGTGCTGCAGTCCATGGAGTCTCAAAGAGTCAGACACGACTGAGCGAGTGAACTGAACTGAACCACCGCTGAGAAACAATAAAGAAGAAAAAAGCGTAAAAAATTTTTTTGCCCTAAAAAGGAGCGCTCAGGCTCAAGAGTGAAGAGTGGCATCACATCTCGGGCCTGTATCAGCTCTGTGACTTTGGGCAAGTCCCCGGGATGCTGCGAACCTCACTTTCCTTTGTAAAATGAGTGCAACAGTTGTATCCATGTCTTAGGACTGTTTGCAGAAGTAAATGAGATGATGCTTGTGATGCGCTTGGCACAGCCATGGGCACATAAAAGGGGGCTGTGATTATTAACTTCATGATTACTAATCAGAAGCAATATGTAAATGACGAGAAATTGTTATTCTAAGATAGAATTGCCTCTGAAGCAGAAGTATGGAGGCCATCCTACATGCCGCCTCTCCCGCTAAGGCCCGGGAGATGGTATCTCTCAGAAATACACACGGCACAGACACTCATAAAGAACCCTTTCTGAATTAAAAGTCATTGGAATAGAAGCAGCCACATGCAGCCTGGCTCTTTTCTCCCTTTAATTTGAACTTAATTTATCTCCGAGCATCAGGACATGGCGTCGTGCAAGAGATGTGCCCTGTTGGAGTCAACGTGAGCTCGGCATTGAAGGGAATGATCAGCTTTTGCAAGAAAATCATGAAGAAAGGAGGGTGCTGTTATTTTAAGATCTTCGCGCTGGTGTGAAAAGAAATTAATTAAATGATCATAATTTTCTGGACGAATGCAGTAACTGACTGCTGCAGAGATGCAAAATTAAGAAGCACCTTTTCCACCTCAAAAGAACAGTGGAGTTTTCATTCTCTCTCTCTTTTATTTTTTTCCGGTTCTGCAGTGACAGCTCCCATTCCAGGATTCCCATTAAATGTTTAAAACAACAAACAGAGCTTAATTGGGATACAGGTGATACAATGCTGTGTGTCCTGGAATCCCGGAGCTGCAGCAGGAAGGGTTTTCCTGCTACCCTCCGAGGGCTGTCCATCCGTCATTGCCAGCTCCCAGGGGGCTGGGAACAGGCTGAACAGGTCTGTGTTTTACAACCCACGGAGTGCGGGTTAGGGGTGGTCGCACCGCGGGAGCCCATGTGAGGCGGTGCAGGGCATTCGCCTGCCCGCCATCCACTGGGCACTCCTGGAAGACCCATGGGTGCGTGTTTTCATGGCGCTTCTGTCCCCCGCATCCACGCTCACACCGAGGATGAGGCTTTCCAAGGATTCCCACAGCAAGAGCAGGCTGGGGATAGAACCCCCAACATGGGCTTCACCTTCCAGACCCCAGGGACGGAGACCTCACCGTGACCACGACAACAGGCAGGGCTCCCCCTGCTCCCTGAGCTTCCAAACCTGGGCACAGGCTGGCCAGGAACAGGGCTGCAGAAGCGGCTGGCTTCAAGGCTTACCAGCATTGCCCCGCACTCCATAAAGCACCCGTGCCAACTCAGGAATTAGTAGGGCGAGGGCGAAACAGGCCACTGGGAAGCATCTGTAAATAACTCACTCTTTGGATGCTGAAAAAAGAAAAATGGGGAAGCTCCCCCCGCCCCAAACAGAAGGCAGTTTACAAGCTCCCACTCCGGGTCCTCCTAAACTGGGGGATCACGTGGGGGTGCCTGGCGTGTTGCCAGCGCATGATCTCACGGCTCCAGCCCCACACTCCCCAGTGTCATCCTCGGGGGGCTGAGCTTACCTCTGACCAATTATGCTAAAACCAAATGTTGAAACAACTGTAACTCTAAAGGAGGCCTACCAAGCGCTGGATTGCCTTCTAATCTGAAGGGGCGTGCAGAAGAAAGAAGCTAATTTATGATCTCCTTAAAACACTCTCAGGAACCCTCATGCAACTACAAATTAAATAGCCACTTCATTAAAGTAAAAGTAGATTTGTGCAATGTGTCCAGGAACCTTATTAACAGAGCTGTTTTTGTGCCTTTGAGCCAAGCTTCCTGATTGACAGACCTGTTCTTTCTCCGCCTGGTGCACCAGACTTTTCCAGGACTCCGTACCTCGCCATCGGCCTGCACCCTCTCACCCTCCCAACCTCCTCCTAGGCCCGGTGACGGTGACTCTCCCCACCCTTCAGAGCTGCTCGAGCATCACCTCCTCCAGGAAGTCCTCGGTGACCTCCCCAGCACAGATCCTTAGGGCACCAGAATTCTGCAATAAATTCCTGTCCAGTCCCAGTGACCCACCAGGACAGGAGTTGTGATTGGTTTTGCTCACCACTGCACCCCAGCACCTAACAGAGCCTCTTCTTTTTAACTTCTTATTTTATATTGGAATCTAGCCGATTCACATGCTGTGACAGTTGCAAAGGCACAGAAGAATGACTCAGTCTCATACACACACGTATCCATTCTCCCCCAAACTGCCCTCCCGTTCAGGCGGCCACATCACATTGAGCAGAGCTCCCTGTGCTGCACAGTAGGCCCCTGTTGGTTATCCACCTTTAATAGAGCCATGCAAACACGTCGATCCCCAACTCCCTCGCTATCTCCTCCCTCCACCCTCCCCACGCCATCCGCCCCCCACCCGCAACCATAAGTTCATTCTCTGAGTCCTAACAGACCCTCTTAGAAAGCAGCTGCTTTGAAGGCTAACGCGAGGTCTCTTCTCACCTGGGACTCTCAAACTTCGAATGAGTTCTCCAGGCACAGAAGAATGCCAAAGACCCCAGGTGGTCCTGCGCCCAAGACAGGCACCCCCCACCCCCGACTGCAACACTGCCAGCTTGCCTGCCAAGACTCTCCCAGACCCAGCCCGCCCAGCGTATGCGTCCACCGACCACCGCCTGCCTCACAGCGCCGGCTGCCCTCACTCTCATCATTTGTCGTCCAGCCGCCAGGCCCAGGCTGGCACAGCTGGCTTCCTGACAGCAAATGTGACGGCCGCTCAGTGCTGGTCACCGCATCCCTCGACCTCTGTCTGCTTCTGTCTGTGTCTAGGTGGCCGCTGGCTGCCCTTGGTGAAGGCTGCGAGACAGAGAAGCAGCCCTGCATCTGGGAAGATGCCCACCGGCCAAGCAGAGACCAGCCACAGCTCAGCCACCGTGAACTAAACCTCTCTCTCCAGTCCAGTCCCCACCCCACAATGCTGCAGGCCGGCACTCTGGTGGCCTGGAATTCCAAAATATCTCACGGAAGATTCTGTAGACTTAAATGGAAGGCCCTGGAGCCACAAAGCCCGCCCACAGGAGTGGAGCACAGCTGTCACCACAAAGACCCCGCCATCAGATGCCAGGCTACAAATCAGCTTTGTCACCGGATTCATTCAAGAACCTGAAGGGCTTTCCATGAAGGCCCTTATGGTCCTCTGGACGTTGAAGGCTGGCCATGAGCCAGGAGGCCAGTGCCGCTCCAGGAAAGACAGAAGCCTGCAGCGGGGATAGGGAAGCGGGAGCTGAGGCGGGCAGCCACGCCCTGTCCATCCTCATCGGAGCCTGCTCTGAGATCCACTCTCCCCTCCCTCTGTCCCCTCCAGGGCCTGGGCCACGTCTCAGCACCATAGCAGCCTCCTCCCTGAGCCCACCCTGCACACTGCCTCCAGGGTGGTGGCTGAAACTCAGCCCAGCCCCCGCGGCCACTTCCCGAGCCCCTGCTTCAGGCCGCACCCTGTCGGAGCACTTTACACAGACGATCCGGCACTGCAGACAGATGTTCGAGCCATCACTTCCCCCAGATCTAAGACACCGAGGCCTCGGGAGCTCAGTCCATCCAACCCAAACCGCAGAGCCAGAAAGGGGCAGGGCCGGTGCGAACCCAGGCAAGCACCCATAACCCACGCTACCACAGTGGGCCCTGGGGCCTCATGTTTGGGGCCCATTCAGAGCTGACTTCAACCAGTTTTTTGTTTTCAAACTTCTTTCCTCTGGTTTCTCTTCATGCACAATGCACTCACTGTCTCCTTAGAGGGTGCATAGCACGCCTTCACATCCCCTCCCCCCAGATCTTGCTCAAGTAGCCCCTCCCCCAGGATGCCCCTCTCTGTCCCCCATGTGCCCCCCCCCACTCAACCTATAAGTTCACCCTGATAGCGACTCTTCAGGCAGTCTTCCCTGATTTCCCCACTGGGGAAGATGGTGCTCAGCCCCCATATCTTAACTGTGCATGTCCATCCCTTCTTTCCCCACAGGACTACTCTGAGCCCCGCTGCGTGAAGCTCAAGGGACACAAAAGTAAATGAAGCCCCTTTCCAGCTGTTATGAATTAAAGTGTGCCCCCCCCCCCCACAAATCATATGTTTAACTCCTAACCACCAGGACCTCAGGATGTGACTATATTTGGAGATAAGGTCTTTAAAGAGGGGATTAAGGTAAAATGGGGCTTCCTTAGTGGCTCAGATGGTAAAGAATCTACCTGCAACGCAGGAGACCCAGGTTCAATTCCTGGTTCAGGAAGATCCCCTGAAGAAGGGAATGGCAACCCACTCCAGTACTCTTGCCTGGAGAATCCCATGGACAGAGGAGCCTGATGGGCTACAGTCTGTGGGGTCACAAAGAGTTAGACACAACTGGGTGACTAGCACAACTTAAAATGAGGCCACCGGAGTGGGCCCTGATTCCATATGACTGGTGTCCTTGTAGGAAGAGATTAGGACGCAGACACAAAGATGGCCAGTCCTAAAGGAAATCAACACTGGAAGGACTGAAGCTGAAGCTCCAATACTTTGGCCACCTGATGCGAAGAGCCATTGGAAAAGACTCTGATGCGGGGAAAGATTGAAGGCGGGAGGAGAAGGGGACAATAGAGGATGAGACAGTTGGATGGCATCACCGACTCAATGGACATGAGTTTGAGCAAGCTCCGGGAGTTGGTGATGGACAGGGAAGCCTGGCGTGCTGCAGTCCATGGGGTCGCAAAGAGTCGGACACGACTGATCGACTGAACAACAACACAAAGACGGCCATTGACAAGCCAGAGGGAGAGGCCTTGGGAGCTACCAACCCTGCTGCCCCCTTGATCTCAGATGAAAGTGAAAGTGAAAGTTGCTCAGTCTTGTCCAACCCTTTGCAACCCCATGGACTATACAGTCCAAGGATTTCTCCAGGCCAGTATACTGGAGTGGGTAGCCATTCCCTTCTCCGGTGGATTTTCCCAACCCAGGGATTGAACCCAGGTCTCCCGCATTGCAGGTTCTTTACCAGCTGAGCCACAAGGGAAGCCCTTGGATGACCAGCCTCCAAAACCCTGGGCAAAGCCCTGCTTTTTGAGCCATCCGGTCTGGCTCTCTGTTGTGGCGGCCCTGGGAGGCTGACACAACTGCCCTGAAGGAACCTGACCTCTGACAGGTGTGCCAGCTGTGACCCATTTCACACCTTCAGAAGCTCCACACTCTGATTTGGAGCTCTGTGTCTCTGGGTATAAAACATGCACAAATGTTAGGTTCCCGAAGATCCCCCGGTAGAGAGCAGGGATAGTCAGGGCTGAATTATCTCTGCTCCCCTAGACGTCTCCAACCCAACCCTGCAAACAGGACACAGAGCAGAGGCAGAAAAGGGAGCGGGCAGGGTGGGCCAATCCGTGGCCCAGCAGTAACAAAGCCAAACAAACGGCCTGGCTGCAGGAAGCTCACATTCCAGTCCATTAACGTATCCAAGGTACAGTCCCACTGCCCTAAAGAAAGGCGTGCAGATGAGCTGCGCTTCAGGATATAACTGTGGGATTTCCCAGAAGCGGGAAAATCGGGACAGGGCACAGCGCCGTCCCACTGGGGTAGCATCAAACCCTGAGCCTGGAACCAGAGACCTGCATCCTGTCGCATTGTCCTGTGTGTGTGTGTGTGTTAGTTGCTCAGTCGTGTCCGACTCTTTGCAACCCCATGGGTTTTAGTTCTCCAGGCTCTCGCCTCTGCCCATGGAATTCTCCAGGCAAGAATACTGGAGTAGGTTGCCATTCACCTTCCCCAGGAGACCTTCCCCACCCAGGGATGTAACCCGGGTCTCCTGCATTGCAGGTGGATTCTTGACTGTCTCAGCCACCTGGGAAGCCTTCATTCTTGTCATATTTGCCTCTAAATCACCCCTCTGCCTCTGAGGGTAGCTAGCGAGACTCACAACCTGGAGCCTCTGTGCACCACCCCGTCTGGAAGCATCAAAGGTAACACCGGTTGGTTGCAATGAAACATTCATTTCACACCTAACAATTCATTTCTATGGCTAAACGGCAGACAGAAAGGCAGTGTCTGAACTTCCAAGCAAGTCCCCTTCTGCATCTCCATGGGAGCGGGAAGAAACCAAGCCTTTGGAAGGAAAAAGCACATATGTTCTCAGCGCTACAGCCACGGGACCTGTCCTGGAGCCAGCTCACATCCTGTGATTCGCCATTCCTTTCTGCAGATGCTCTAAAATGCCGTTTTGAGCAGCTACCCCTCTCAGCAAATGCTTTTTCTATTAACTTGGAAAAACACCGGACACAGTGAAGCAAACACTTTCTCTGCTCACGTGAAGCACCTGGACAGGCCTAGCTCCTTGGGGCCGGATACCTGCGCAAACGAAGTGAAATGAAATTTTGAAAAGACTCTGCTCAGCAAATCAGCCTCAAGTCAGTTTCTTTCCTGTTGCCGCTTTCAAAGATGGGGCTTTCAAGCAGAGGAGCGGAGGTGATCCAAGTGCAAAATCCTGGCTAAAATCCTTGGCCCTGTGGCTGCCAGAGGGGCTTGGAGCGCATTTCTGAGTGCGGAGAAAATAACGTAACGCATGCGCGGAGTACTAAGAAACCAGAGACTGGGCGGGGGGGATGGCTTTTCTCAGCGCTTGGTTACAGCTTTCACTCCTCTTGAGTTTTCCCCAGGCAAGCGAAACTCAGGCATCACCTGCTGCCAAAGCCAAAGAATGATGTGCTTTTCCAGAGAGGACTCCAGTCTCCCATTCCAGAGAATGGGTGAGCCGGGGGTGGGGGGAGTAGGCGGTGTTGACAAGCGGAGTGGGAGGTGCTTGAGCCAAAGGCCTGGTCAGCGTCTCCAGGCTGCTCTGCCCACCTTCTCACCCACAGACGCTAACAGCCGTGAGTACTTGGGCTTCCGCCTCCTGAGTGTCTTGCTAAGTGCCAGGCCACGCCGGGCTCCGCACAGTCACCCCTGCCCGCCCCCGCTTTCCTAGCTCCAGGGGAGCAAGGCATCTCTCAAAGCTCCTCTCCAGATTTGGACTTCCTGCGACCCACTAAAGAGAAACCAGCACCCCCCTCCCACTTCCCACACCCAACCTCCCCCTTGCAGGCATTCACCTGCCAGCAGCCAGGAAATAGTCATAAGGGACCCACTCAACTCAGCCACTGTCCCCAAGGAGCAAAGCCAGGTGGGCTCCTCTGCCAGGCCCTGCCCCCTCGTCTCTCCAAGGAAACCCTGCACTCAAGGGGGGTTGGCAGGCTAGCTCTCAGTGAGTCCTGAAGGTGCTTGTCCCATCTGGGAGGCTGGTCTCCAACACTCTGTGTCTCTCCCTAACTTCTTTCACCCCCACTGGCCACTCCCCACGAAGCTAAAATGAATTAGCTGCTGGATGAACCTGGGGCAGGGGTGGCGGGGAGGAGGGAGGCTTGGTTTGAATGTTCTGGCTCCACAGGATTGACTTAACAGTCAATATTTATTTGTTCCCTTGAGTTACTGGTGTCCAGGTTTTACCCTGCAGTCCCAAAGGTACAGCTTAGGGTACACAGGACAAGGTTTAGTAGTGAAACGGGAATGAGGGAAGGGCAGGGCCCAGCTGCACATCTGGGGTCTGACCCCTCTCTCCAGACGGTGCGGGTTTGGACCTCCAGGCACTTCCCTGGTGGCTCAGATGGTAATGAAACCGTCTGCAATGCAGGAGATTCAGGTTTGATCCCTAGGCCAGGAAGATCCCCTGGAGGAGGAAATGGCAACCTACTCAAGCATTCTTGCCTGGAGAATCCCATGGATGGAGGAGCCTGGTGGGCTACAGTCCACGTGATCGCAAAGGGTCAGATACGACTGGCTAGCAGGGCACTGAGCTCTGGACCAAGCAGGCTCATCCAGCGCTGCCCCTGCACCAGTAGGCTCACTCCACCCCATCCCTCCTCCACCCCAGGGCGCCCAGCACGCAGGGCTAGACAGAGGAGCTGAGTAACAGTACCACCCAGCCCAGGCTACACTCCTGCCCTGCCTCGAGGAGCGCCTGGACCCCCACCCCTCCACTCCTGATGGACTGATGGACGCAGGGCCTGGCCCTATGCCGTCTCTCCAGAAGTTTGGGGAGCAGTGGTCAAGGAGAAGGGTTGGGGGCAGCCCCTGGACAATGAGCCGACATGGATGCAAGGGAGTGAGGAGGGGTTCCCATCTCCTCTCCCCACAACCAGCCACTCCCACACACACAGCTGCTGGCTGTGCTTCCCCGGCCCCAACCCCACCCAGGGGAAGAAGGTGAGGGTTAGCCCCATACCCCTGACACACCACCCAAAGGAGGAGCGGGTAGGACCCGCAGGGCTGGTGGAAGGAGGCGCCAGAGGACCCTAACAGAAGTGTCTTTGCTGGGCAAGGGTGTCCAACTTCCAGCTGGAACGAGGCCAAAGTAGCGGCGAAGGTGGGGGAGGGCGGGGAGTGCAGGAAGCTGGCCCGAAGCGCGGCGCGGAGCCCAACTCCCCGGGTTAGCAGATCCCCGCACATCCAGGTGCGTCCGGCGGCGGGTCCTCCGGACCGGGAGAGGGGCTGCCCCAGAACCGGACGCCGGGCTGACCGCGGAGGTCCTGGAGCCCGTGGAGGTGCCAAGAGCGGGTACCGGGTAGACCAGGGTGGAGAGAGAATCCCAAAGCAGCGCTGGGCGGACCCGGCAGAGCATGAAGGCGATAGAGGTGCAACACCGAGTTGGGAGTGATCTTAAAAGGCCTGGGGGCGCCCCAAGGTGGCCGGGGTCCCGAAACCTCCAGAGACACCCCCAACCTGCGGTCCGGAGGCCAGTGGGGGTGCCCCCGAGACGGCTCAGGGTCCTGGAAATCAGTGGAAATGTCCCCGAGGTAAGGCAGGGTGCTCACGTATCTGGAGACCTCTTCCCAAGTGGCCCAGGGCCCGCAGGGGCGCCGCCAGGGTAACTCCCGTCCCCAGGTCTCCGAGAATAGCGGGGTGACTGCGGGGCCGTCCATAAGTGGAGGCTCCGAGGTGTCCGGGTCAGGGCTCGCGGGGGGCGCGCGGAGGTCACTTACACTGCTGTTCTCGCCCGTCCAGTGCACCATCGCCTGATTGTGCGTCGCGTCCCCCTTGAGCACGAACGACGTGCTGATGAGCGAGACTTGCGCCCGCGAAGCCGCTCCGGCCATCGGCGCTGCCCGCGCCCAGCGCCCCTGGCCCGCGGCGGGGGCGCCGTCCTCGCCGGGACCCGGAGCCTGACCGGGACCCGGGGTACCGGGCTCCTCGTCGCGCGCCTGCCGATCCTCGCCACCGCCGGGCAGCGCGCGCCCCGCAGGCGGGTTCGGCGGCGCCCGGGTCAGCCGGGCGCGGGGACCCAGGCGCCCGGGCTCCAGGGAGCGCCCTGCCGCCCCGCAAGCGGCCAGCAACAGCAGCAGCAGCAGGAGCGGCCGCGAGCGCGGCGGCGGCGGCGGCGGCGGCGCCCCCGGGCTCGGGGCTCGGGCGGTGGGGCCGGGGCCCTTCGGGGCGCGCGGGGATCCCCGGAGCGCCATGGTCGCCGAGGGGCGGCGGCGGGGCCGGCGGCGGGGCGGCGCGGGCGAGAGAGACCGCGGCCGGGAGAGCGGAGGGCGCTGGGGAGCGCGAGCGAGAGCGCAGAGAAAGGAGCCGGCGAGGGGAGGGCGCCGGCGGGAGGAGGGGACTCGGCGCTCCGCCGCGGCCACCGCGCAGCCGAGGGCGCACCGCCACCTGCCGGCCAGCCCCGCGCCCGCCCGGGCGAGCGCCAGACGCTCAGCAACCCGGCCGGCGGAGGTCCTGGGGCGCGCCCCCACCCTCCAGGGCCGCAGGCCACAGACCTCTGTCCTCAAGGCTTGCTCCTTTCCTCCTCCTCCCCGCCTCCTTCCCTCCGCCCTTCCTCTGCCCCTTTCTTCCTGTATTTACTGAGCACCTACTCTGGAAGAGCCAAGTGCCAGGCCCTGGGGATAACCGAGTGAACACAGCCAGGTGCCTGGTTCATCAGCTGAGAGTCTGCTGTCGGGAGACAGACCACCCCCAAGTGGATGCGATCATGGACGAAATCACCCCAGGGAGACAGGATGAAGCCAAATCATAAGTAAAAAGGTGGTCTCTTACAGGGGCCTCTGAAGGAGTAGCAGTGGGTCGAAACCGAACCCAGCACCTTGAGGATGAGGAGGAGACCGTTAGAAGTTGGGGAGGGGGAGGTACTTCGAAAACCCTAAGGCAGCTTCCAGACGACCTATTCCTGCAGCCATGCCTGGGGCTTAGCTTTCGGGACTTGCGGACAGTGGCTTTAAGTCCCAACCCTGGGGGCCACCAGGGGGGCTGCCCTGAACGTAAGAACAGACACCTGGGCGAGAAGAAGGTGTGGGTGAGGTCCCATTCCGAGCCTGGCGGGCCACCGAGCAGAGAGGAAAGGGAGGCTCAGAGCATGGAAGCCCCCACACAAGGTCATGAACCTGCTTTAGCCAGAATTCAAAGTAAGAGTCAGCTTTGCATCCTCTGCCAGGCCAGGGGCCACTCCCTCCATCCCCCTCCCCAGTGGCCCCTGTGTTAGAAATCCTCAGGCTTAGTGTCCTTGTCACACTCTCCTCCCAGATGGGTCTCTGCTTCAGAAAGAGAATGCTCACAGAGAGAGCCTAACAGGGCAGAGCAGCAAAGCCTCAGACATTCGGGAAAGACAGACAGCGGGGCTTCCCGCTGGCCCCAAAAGAGCTCAACCACCTAGCACCCTCTCTTCTGCGGGCTCACCCAGATTCAACCAGAATTCATGCCCAATGAGAGACTGGGCTTGCCCTGTGCCCAGCGCTGGGGTCAGGGGCAAGGGGCTGGCTAGATATCTACACTGCCATCTCCTACCTCAAAGTGTGCCCTCTCCCCTCCACGGTGTAAATTCCCAATCTGTCAGAGTCTGAATCTCCAGGCCCAGGGTCAGGAGAGGAGGGGAAGCCAACATCTGGAGGAACATCTGTCCAACACAGAGAAGAGAAGAACAGATCGGGGTCAGTGCGGGGCTGAAGGGAGGGGGTGGCGAGGTGTGGGGGTGCGTGTGAGCTCAGGTGCAAAGTCGTGTCCGACTCTGCGACTCTGTGGACTGTAGCCCACCGGGCTCCTCTGTCCATGGGAATTCTCCAAGCAAGAATACTGGAGTGGGTTGCCATGTCCTCCTGCAGTGGATCTTCCTGACCCAGGGATAGAACCTATGTCTCTTATGTCTCCTGCACTGGCAGGCAGGTTCTTTACCACTAGCGCCCCCTGGGACGCCCTGATTCATCCCTTATCTGAATCCAAAGCTCAGAGATGTTGTTTCCCCCAGATTTCTCAGCTTACAAACATTTCTGGGCCTGGGGACCCAGTGATGAGAGAGGAAGACAAGGTCCCTGTTCTGGAGAGAAGTGTCTGTCTGTGTGGACAGGCAGATCTAGGAGAAAACCCAGACAGTGCTACATGCCCAGGAGAAGCTAAGGCAGGTGCAGGGTGGTGATGAGGGGGTGCTGGGGGCCAGGTGACTTTGAGCAGAGAAGGAGAGGAGCTGCATGGGCCTGGCAAGAAGAGCCGTCCCAGCAGGGGGGAGCCCGTGAGCTCCAGCACAGCCCAGAGCAGCTGAGCGGTCAGAGGGGAGGCACCAGGCTTGATCTGTGTTCACAAAGCACAGCAAAGACTCTGGAGGGCTTCAAGCAGGGGGAGCAAGGCCAGCGGCGTTCTTATAGCGTCACTCTGGCCGGGGGGAGGACAGGTGCAAGGAGGCCGTAGGATGTGACTGTCCAGGACCTGAGAGAGGCCAGGGCGGCTGGGCACGGGTGACAGGCAGAGACAGGGGAGGAGGAGCGGAGGGAAGCCAGCTTCTGGGTGCCTCACACCCACCGTGTTCACCTTCCTTAGTGACCACATCAGGGACTCGGGGACATGGCTGCAAGAGAAAGACACAGGCAAGTGTAGAAAGCAAAGGAGAGCTTCAAGCAGCCTTCCTGTCTGACACCCCCAGTGCAGAGGGGTCTTGGGAGGCCACAGAGGCCAAGTCTACAGTGCCCATCAAGGTGGCTGACAGCTGGGGCGTGAATGCTGACGGAGGCATCACAAAGCTGGGCAACGTGTGGACACTGGGGTTCAGCACCTGGTCTTGGGTGCATGAAATAAATATTAAACCCTCTCCAGGTTTGTAACACCTCATTCTTCACAACAGCAAGATCCTAACACTGGGAAACCCGTCCCAGCCACCCTCCTTCTTCACCTCCATAATGGGCACTGGACTCCAGACCAAATCAGGCCTGCTCCTGATCCTGGGGGAATTCACAATCTGATGGGGGAGGCGCACAGTCTGGTGGAGGAGATGCACAGTCTGATGGGGGAGGCGCACAGTCTGATGCTGGAGTCCACAGTCTGATGGGGGAGGCCCACAGTCTGATGGGGGAGGAGATGCACAGTCTGATGGGGGAGGCGCACAGTCTGATGGGGGAGGAGATGCACAGTCTGACGGTGGAGTTCACAGTCTGATGGGGGAGGAGACGCACAGTCTGACGGTGGAGTTCACAGTCTGATGGGGGAGGCACACAGTCTGGTGGGGGAGGAGATGCACAGTCTGATGGGGGAGGCACACAGTCTGGTGGGGGAGGCGCACAGCTGAACAGAGAGGGACATGAGGGAAGCAGGTGCCCCCAGGGAGGTGTCTGGGAGCCAAAAGGAAGGGGAGTTGCCTTCTGAGGTTCAGGGGGAAGTTGCTCAGAGGGGTGCCCTTCAACTCGTCCTCCCAGTAATAGTAACAGGAGTAATACATGGTCAGTGCCCCTTGTGGGGCACCTCCTCTGGGCCGGGCACTGTTTGGATGGAAGCATTCACTGAACCTCTGATGTCCATACGGGGCAGTCCTGTTCTCCCCAATTTAAAGGTGAGGACGGTCACAGCAGGCGGGGGCAGTAATTTTTTTTTCATTTATTTTTTAATTGAAGGATAATTGCTTTACAGAATTTTGTTGATTTCTGTCAAACCTCAACATGAAGCGATCTGGTCGCGCCATTTGTCACCCTGCTGACCGCCCAGGTGGATTCGGCCAGTCCGTTGGCCAGGCCTTTCCTCCCTCACAGCTCCACGTGCAGTCGAGGAGGACGCCCACCCCCGGTGGAGGAGGACCGGTCTCCCGTCAAGGGCATACGAGTAGCTGTGCTCCCCTGCTAGAACCTCCAAACGAGCTCTCAAGAGGGCTGTGATTCACCCGAAGGGTTCCAAGGCCCACATCCTCTTGCACCAGCTGGGCATCCTGGGCAGGGCCCAGCTTCACCTGCTTCAGAAACTTGCCTCGCCTGTAAAATGGGGCCAGAGCAGCCCTGACTCGGGGGAGCTCCGTGTGTCGTCTCTGGACCAGAGGCATCCGCGTTAATGGCAGCTGGTTGGAAACGCTGGTTCCTGGGCCCACCCCACACCCGCATGCTTAGTCGTGTCTGACTCTGCAACCCGGTGGAGAGTAGCCCACCAGGCTTTGTCTTTCCAGCTTTTAATCAGACCACTTCCTCATTAAGCATCTCAAGATTTTTTTAATTGTCAAAGGTCTCTTTGATAATATTTTAATATTATATTTTAATTTAATTTAGTGACATTTTATCTTTATAGTCATGGCAAAGCTCAACAGATACGGCTCCCCCAGCCTGTCCATATCAAAGATGGTCAAGAAATCATAAAAAACCTCACCAGGGACACTGGGGGGCCCAGTAGGAGGGAGGCTGAGCGTCTGGACAGGCTGGTGGGGGGCTGGCTTCCACAGAGGGGAGCCCCAGCCACTCCCTCAGCCACCCCACGCGGCCCCCAGGGACCCTGAGACGTTCTGTACCTGCTCCGGGGCAGGGGGGCAGCCGTGACTTGCAGACAAGTCTCCTAATGACTGTCAGTGAACAACAGGGTTAGAGGGGACAGCTTTGAGGGGAAGGATCAGCGCTACAACCTCATTACCAGGTTGTCAAGGGAGACAGAGGTGGCAGTGGGGTTGGCCGGTCAGGAGAGAAGTCTGATACCAAGACGGAAGGGAAGCGTATCCAGACGGAGAGGAAAGACGAGGCCCCGTGGCCAGACTGATGGAGGGGAGAGAGAGGAAGCGGCGGTGGGCCCTTGGGTGCATGGTAAGGGGGCAGCCATGGCGATGGTGGCTGCTTCCTGCTGGAGGCAGGGGTTTCCATCCTGGAGCATCAGCGCTGTGGGCCCCCAAACCCTTGACACATGAGAGACCAGCCAGGCAGGAGGCCCGACCGGACAGGGCGCAGATGACCACCAGCCAGTTCCAGCCATCAGGGCTCCTCTTTAATCACAGACGCCGCACAGCAGGTGCTGCAAACAGCTCGGTTCATTTCTCTCCTGCTCCTCAAATGTTTGCTGAGCACCTACTGTGTGCCTGGCTTGAGTCCAGGCTCCCAGGAGAGAACAGGGAAGGGGTGAGACCAAATCATCGGAGGCCAAAACGGGAACTGGTGGAGAGACAAGGAAGCATGGTCCTGGCAGAGGGAGCAGCGCGGGGCAGGAGCTGGAGGAAAACCACGCAGGGACCTTAGAGGAAGAACTTCAGGGGCTGCATACAGGGCGGAGCCGGGCAGGGAGAGAAGGCGCTGGTCCCTGGAGCATCCGTCGTGGTTTCCAGGGGACCAGGCGGTGACCAGAGCCAGCGCCCAGCCTCAGGAAGGTCAGCGCCATCGATGGCGGCAGGTGGGTCAATGACACTGGGGCAGAGACATGGAGATGCTCTCCCTGCGCTGCCCCACCAGCTCTGCCCCGGGCGCTTTGCAGGGAGGAAAGGGGGGCTCCCTCTCAAGTCACATCTCCACCCAGGAGGAGACGGGGGCTCCCTCCCGAGTCACACCTCCACCCGGGAGGAGAGCGGGGCTCCCTCCTGAGTCACACCTCTGTCTGGTAGGAGAGGGGGGCTGCACCACCCTACCCCTGGCGGGGAGGGCACCACCACCATCTCCTCTTCACAGCAGAAGAAGCTACAGCACAGCATAACAAGGTGGGGGACTTGCCCAGGTCTCCACCAGCAGCATGGGGGTGGCCATGAACTCGGGCTTCCCCACATGCCGATGAGCTCAGGGGAGGGGGGGTGGGCCTGGGGGTGAGGGGGTCCCTCCAGGCCAGGCTCCTCTGCCTTGGCTTTCACCTCTGTCTTCCCCCAAAGCCAGTGGGGCTGGGATCGGCTCCACTGACACCTGGTGAGACCAAGGCTCCCGGCGTGGACAGTGGCCAGCCCACCCCCTGCAGCAGGGAAGTGCAGCTGTGGGGCCTGAGCCTGGGCCACCCCTGAGCCCTGTCGCTCCCATCTCTCCATGTCACACAGAGCCATGGGGGGCAGAGACCAGCACCGGCCCCTTTCAGGCAGGGTGCTGTCTCAGACACCCCTGCCCTACAGGGCGGAGGTGTGACTTGGGAGGGAGCCCCCCCTCTCCTCCCAGGTGGAGGTGTGACTTGAGAGGGAGCCCCCCTCTCCTCCCGGGTGGAGGTGTGACTTGAGAGGGAGCCCCCCTCTCCTACCAGGTGGAGGTGTGACTCGGGAGGGAACCCCCCTCTCCTACCAGGTGGAGGTGTGACTCTGGAGGGAGCCCCCCTCTCCTCCCGGGTGGAGGTGTGACTTGAGAGGGAGCCCCCCTCTCCTACCGGGTGGAGGTGTGACTTGAGAGGGAGCCCCCCTCTCCTCCCGGGTGGAGGTGTGACTTGAGAGGGAGCCCCCCTCTCCTCCCGGGTGGAGGTGTGACTCGGGAGGGAGCCCCCCTCTCCTACCAGGTGGAGGTGTGACTCAGGAGGGAGCCCCCCTCTCCTACCAGGTGGAGGTGTGACTCAGGAGGGAGCCCCCCTCTCCTCCCGGGTGGAGGTGTGACTTGAGAGGGAGCCCCCCTCTCCTACCAGGTGGAGGTGTGACTCAGGAGGGAACCCCCCTCTCCTACCAGGTGGAGGTGTGACTCGGGAGGGAGCCCCCCTCTCCTACCGGGTGGAGGCGTGACTCGGGAGGGAGCCCCCCTCTCCTCCCGGGTGGAGGCGTGACTCGGGAGGGAGCCCTCGGGGCCTTGGACCACTGCAATACCGAGTCATCCCCTGTGAGCACCAGGGGAGGCCTGGGAATGTAACCCACATGGGCCCAGGAACGTGGGGCCCCTCGCCTGGGGCCAGAGCCCAGTTTGGTCCCTCTGGCAGGCAGGGCAGAGGGGAGGAAGGATGGACTCAGGAGTGACAGACCTTCCACCAAACAGAGACCGTCCTTGGGGCAAACGGCCGAGGCCAGAGTCTTGGCACAGGCCCGGGCCACGGTAGGAGCCCAACGAATGTGAAGGAGGAGACCAAAGCAGGGCAGAGGGCAAAGAGGGAGACACAGCCGGCCTTGGGGGGCCCACCTCCTCCTCAGCCTCACCCGTGGCGGAAGGCAAGTTCCCCCTACACACCCCCACCTCCACCACATACCAGGGTTCATTGGAATTGCAAGAGGGGGCAAAGCATGCCAGCTGCCCACCATGTACCAGTGTTCTGGTGCACAGTTATTCTGATCTTAGAAGCAGAGAAGCCCAGAGAAGCTAAGTAACCTGTCTTGGATCACACAGCTGGAGAGAGGTAGCCTGGACAAGGGTGCTCACAGTCCTGGTTTGGACGCGGCTGTGAATGCACTGGCAATACCTGCCTGCCATGTGGGTGCCCTGTGTCTGAAAGTGCTCCCCTCGTGGAGGCGTAATCGGTGTTTATTGGGGGAAATGAGCTCAGAGTGGGGGTGAGAAGCAAGCCTGGAGCCGAACATGGTCTGGGCCCTGCAGGCGAGTCACTGAGTGTCTCTGGACCTCCATCTCCTCGTGTGTTCAGTGAGAACGGTCATCGGTTGTGTGGGGATAGATGAGTGTCTGTGAGACGCTCAGAGGGTATTTCTGTGGGGTGCGTGGCTTAGGAAACACCCCAACTCTATGCTGTGACATGTGCGGATTAAGGACAGAAAAGTCCTGCAGTTTAACAATCTGCTTGACTTTGATTAATTCAGTGTTTCCCCCGACTTTCTGACCCTGTAGTTCTTTACTTCCACTTAACAGCATGAACACCCCAGAGAACACGGGCTATTACAGAAATATGTGCTGAGCACAAGGAAGGCACAGGGAGGGAAGAATTTATTCTGCCTGAGGGGCTGTGTCAGAAAGAAATACATTTGAGCAGGTCTTGAGTGCTGAGTTGGGACCCAGCTGGAGTAAAACAGAGGATGCAGCACAGACAAGGGTCAAAGGAATGAAGGTGCCAGGTCCGCATGGGGGGGGGGGGGGCACGTTAGGCTGACTGTGTAGGATGGAGCCGTGCCCTTTAGATTGGAGGAGAGAATGGGCTTCTCCTGAGAGCAAAGAGACCCTTCTAGGGTTTTCAGGAAAGGAACAGCATGATCAGATTTGTGTTTTGGAAAGCTGCTTCCAGCAGATTCTGAAAGCTGGAGCTTGGAAAGGAGACAGGAGACCAGCCAGGGGCCGTGGCACTGGCCCAGGAGAGTGGTGATGAGACCTGAGCAGTCATGGGCAGCGGTGGCGAGGAGGACGTCCCCAGAACCTGGGATTGTGTAAGATGAAAAGGAGGAGGGAGTCAAAGAGGCTCTGAGGTACTTGGGAGAATGAGGATGCCATGTTCCTCCTCGGGGAACACATTTGAAGAAGGTATCTGTGGGGCATCCTGGAGGTGTTAGGTGAGGCCAGGCTGGGCTGCAGTGGCAAAGTTTAACCCCGATTTCAGAGGGGTAACCCAGAAAAGGTGCAGCACATTCACTCACAAAGTCTGAGGCAGGTCGACGGGCCCTCCTCCATCCTGCGGTCCTCCGGTCACAACAGGTGACCCTGGAGCCAAAGGAGAGAGGACCGCATGGACGTTTTGTGGGGACTGGACCCGGCAGGCACTCCAGCACTCACACCCACTGCCCAGAACCTGGGTTCATGACCCCCTCCTCCCCACAGCACGTGGACGTTCAGCGAGCCCCACTTGTCACTGTCACGCTGGCAGGGAGGCTCCAGAGATCCTTGGAAATGGTGATCAGCAAAGTCCCAGGGCTTGAGGTGCAGATTTGGGCATGACTGTTGAATGAGATCACCCAGGGGAAAAAAGGAAAAGAGAACCCTAGGGTAAAACAAGCAACACCTCTGAGGTTGTACTGATATTTAGGAATTCCCAGAGGATGTTAAGATTTAGTCCAGAATCTCTTGTTTCCAAATATCTGATTGTTTGCTGTCATGTAGATAAGGCATCCAGCTTTTTCCTGAATTTTTCAGTTTCTGCATGGCTCCTTGGCGTCACACAGCCAGCCAAAAGCACTTGGCAAGTGTCTGAGTGCCGAGGTGCTCTGTAACACTCTCTGTGTAAGGCCAAGACCTCACGATGATAGATTGGTCTGGAGCAGAGGTTTTCAAAGCCTTCAATTCCAATAAACATTCTAAAAGGGAACTCACTGTATTCCTACCTTTAAGTGTCACTTTAGAAATCAAAATGTTTGCTTTAAAATTATTGTATATGAAACTGATTTTTTTAATGTAAACGCTTTCTACACTTAGCATTTTTTCAAAAATAAAATTTTCCATGAATAAAATTTTGGTTGAAAATCATGGTCTGAGGGAAAACTGTTTTCCTTGGAAAGTGTTCCTGCCTTAACCAAGACTAGCAGAGGAAAATGGGATGCTTCTTTCAAATGGCTCTTGCAAAAGCCTTTCCCTGAGGCTGGGGTCCCCACTTGGAGACCATAGGCTTCCTGAGCCCTGGGACTGTGCCAGTTTTTGTTCTCTACTTGGCCTCACTGTCCAGCACCATGGTGGGTATACAGTAGGCTCTCAATCCATATTGGATGGATGGATGGATGAATGGATGGATGGGTAGATGGGTGGGTGGGTGGATAGATGGATGGATGGATGGGTGTGTGGATGGATGGGTGGATGGGTGGGTAGGTGGGTGAATGGATGGATAGATAGATGTATGGGTGTGTGGATGGATGGGTGGATGGGTAGATGGGTGGGTGGATGGTAGATGGGTGATTAGGTGGGTGGATAGATGGATGGATGGATGGATGGATAGATGGATGGGTGTGTGGATGGATGGTGGATGGGTGGATGGATGGGGGGATCATTTACACTGTTACATTGGAAAACCCTAGACATTCAGACTTCTAAACTACAGCTGCTAAAATGAACAGCAATTTGTGGAAGGAAAAAGCACTGGCCTAGGAGTCGGGAGACCCATGTCCCGTGTCACCACTCCACGGACTGAGCTTTGAGAACTTGGAAAGATCCCTTCCATTGTGAATGTGACTATTTTCCTCGTCTGCTAAATGAGGTCTTATCCACTTGAGCCAACTTTTATAGCTTCATATCCAGCTTCTTCTCCCCTACCCCCATCCTCCCAAGGACCCTGAACTGTGCCCACAACATTCACAATCGAAAATGCACTTCAGGGAGGCAGAACTTCCACTTAACAGCCAAATGAAGAGGTTGGCAAATCCTCTCTTCAAAAATCAATTCTAAAATTGCACAAATTGACCAAAAAAAAAAAAAAAAACCATTTCCATGCCCTGGAAGTCATCCAAAAGCATGCAACCATCAGAGAAGTGTTTATGCTTGAAAACTGCTGAACTTCAGGTACAAACAGTGGGAGTCTACAGCATTCTGGCCCAGGGCTGCTCTCATGCCACTGTCCCAGCTGGGGAGGCTCGGAGATTCTGCAGGACAGGGCAGGTCATGAGGACCAGCAGCTGCAGGGCCACAGGCGAAGGGGAATCACACAGCGTGGAACAGTGGGTGATGGCCACGCCAGCAGCCCTGTTGATGGAAATCAGTGTCCTGGAGATTGTGTAGAATGACCAAAGCTGTGTGCCTCTAAAAAGGACCCAAGGCCACCCCAGACTCCTAGCTGACCCTATGACCATGTGCGTACACAGGAAACATACGAGGCCTGGTGAAAAGCAAAAGCCAGGCAGGCTATAAGGGCTTGAATTTTGAATGTGCTCCTCTATCCACACACAGGTCTTTGACAGAGCTTAGAAGGCGTCCTAGCTCAAGGTGTTTCAGAATGACCTCTGATCAAATACCTCTAAGCTATGCAGAGACAGGGACTCAAAGTGAAAGTGAAGTCAGTCACTTCAGTTCAGTTCAGTTCAGTCGCTCAGTCGTGTCTGACTCTTTGCGACCCCATGAATCACAGCACGCCAGGCCTCCCTGTCCATCACCAACTCCCGGAGCTCACTCAGACTCACGTCCATCGAGTCAGTGATGCCATCCAGCCATCTCATCCTCTGTCGTCCCCTTCTCCTCCTGTCCCCAATCCCTCCCAGCATCAGAGTCTTTTCCAATGAGTTAACTCTTCTCATGAGGTGGCCAAAGTACTGGAGTTTCAGCTTTAGCATCATTCCTTCCAAAGAAATCCCAGGACTGATCTCCTTCAGAATGGACTGGTTGGATCTCCTTGCAGTCCAAGGGACTCTCAAGAGTCTTCTCCAACACCACAGTTCAAAAGCATCAATTCTTAGTCATGTCCAACTCTTTGCGACCCCATGGACTGTAGCCTACCAGGTTCCTCCATCCAAGGGATTTTCCAGGCAAGAATACTGAAGTGGGTTGCCATTTCCTTCTCCAGGAGATCTTCCCCACCCAGTGATTGAACCCAGGTCTCCCACATTGCAGGCAGACACTTTACCATGTGAGCCACCAGGGAAGTGGTGGTAAGCTATGCAGAGACAGGGACTCAAAAGCCAGACTTAAAAATTAGAAATTAAAAACAAAGGACCAGCATCAGAGACAAATTTCACAGATTTAACCCAGGCATGTTTAAACAAATAAATAAAAAATAGCAACAATCATCTGGAGGAAATAAAAATCCAGAGTTGACACAAGATATAACCCAAAATGTCCAGTTTTCAACAACAAAATCATTAAGAAATGCAAATAAACAGGAAAATATGACCAATATCTGGGAGTAGGCAGTCTTTAGAGATCTCCAGAAATTGGTGGTAGTGAAAGATTTCAAAGTAGCTAATCAGATATGCAGATGACACCACCCTTATGGCAGAAAGTGAAGAGAAACTAAAAAGCCTGTTGAGGAA
Source organism: Bos taurus (assembly GCF_002263795.3). Lineage (NCBI taxonomy): Eukaryota > Metazoa > Chordata > Mammalia > Artiodactyla > Bovidae > Bos > Bos taurus. The sequence continues at coordinate 113,617,001 of NC_037333.1, read as the reverse complement.
AGTGAAAGAGGAGAGTGAAAAAGTTGGCTTAAAGCTCAACATTCAGAAAACTAAGATCATGGCATCTGGTCCCATCACTTCATGGCAAATAGATGAGGAAACAGTGGAAACAGTGTCAGACTTTATTTCTGGGGGGCTCCAAAATCACTGCAGATGGTGACTGCAGCCATGAAATTAAAAGACGCTTCCTTGGGAAGGCGCCAAGATGGCGGAGGAGTAGGACGGGGAAAACACTTTCTCCCCCACAAATTCATCAAAAGAGCATTTAAACGTCGAGTAAATTCCACAAAACAACTTCTGAATGCCGGCAGAGGACATCAGGCACCCAGAAAAGCAACCCAACTCCTCGAAAGGAGGTAGGAAAAAATATTAAAGACAATAAAAGAGACAAAAGAGGGAGGGACGGAGTTCCGTCCCGGGAAGGGAGTCTTAAAAAGAGAGAAGTTTCCAAAGACCAGGAAACCTTCTCACTGCCGAATCCGTGCCGAGCTTTGGAAGCACAGAGGACAACATAACAGGGAGAAAAAATAAATAAACAATTAAAACTCGCAGATTGCGAGCCCTACGGTAACTCCTCCAGCGGAGAAGCAGCGCAGACGCCTGCATCCGCCATTAGCAAGCGGGGGCTGGGCAGGGAGGCGCAGCGCGGGCTGCGTCGCTGAGAGTAAGAATCTGGCCTGAATACCCTGAGCACTATCTGAGCGAAATAATTTGGGCTAGCAAACCAGACTGTGGGATATCTACCACGCGAAAAGCCAGCCCTAACCTAAGACACCGCCAGCCCGCGCACGGAACAAAGGACTAAACAGAGGTAGTCAGCTGCAAACCTTCCCCCTCCGGTGACAGGCAGCCAGAGCCGGAAGGGGGCAATCGCAGCCCCAGAGAGACATTATCTATAAAACTGGCTTCTTTGCTAACTAAAACTTATTGGGGGTCTGGACGGTCAACATCTGCCTGAGAAGGTGCACCGGTTTTACACCCAGATAACCAAGTGGCGGGGAGGCGATAAGTCACAGCATTGGCGCTCGCCAAACACCTCATCACCTGAGCTGCTCGGACCTGGGAAGAGCACAAAACGCAGCCCTAACTGAGTCTGCGCCTCTGAGGACTACCTGAGTGCCTGAACTTGAGCGGCTTGGACCTGGGAGGTGCATGCAACCCAGGGCCAGCCTCGGATTGTTCCCGGCGGAACAACCTAGAGCCTGAGCAGTGTGGGCAGGGAGGCTACACGCGCCGTGAGCGGGGGCAGACCCAGTGTGGCTGAGGCACTGCGAGCGCACGCCAGTGTCATTTGTTTGCAGCATCCCTCCCTCCCTCCCCATAGCGCGACTGAACAAAGAGAAGAAATACAGCTCCACCCACCAGAACACCGACACAAGCTTCCCTAACCAGGAAACCTTGACAAGCCACCTCTACATACCCACACACAGCGAGGAAACGCCACAATAAAGAGAACTCCACAAACTGCCAGAATACAGAAAGGACTCCCAAACTCAGCAATTTAAACAAGATGAAGAGACAGAGGAATACCCAGCAGATAAAGGAACAGGATAAATGCCCACCAAACCAAACAAAAGAGGAAGAGATAGGGAATCTACCTGATAAAGAATTCCAAATAATGATAGTGAAATTGATCCAAAATCTTGAAATTAAAATGGAATCACAGATAAATAGCCTGGAGACAAGAATTGAGAAGATGCAAGAAAGGTTTAACAAGGACCTAGAAGAAATAAAAAAGAGTCAATATATAATGAATAATGCAATAAATGAAATTAAAAACACTCTGGAGGCAACAAATAGTAGAATAACAGAGGCAGAAGATAGGATTAGTGAATTAGAAGATAGAATGGTAGAAATAAATGAATCAGAGAGGATAAAAGAAAAACGAATTAAAAGAAATGAGGACAATCTCAGAGACCTCCAGGACAATATTAAACGCTACAACATTCGAATCATAGGGGTTCCAGAAGAAGAAGACAAAAAGAAAGACCATGAGAAAATACTTGAGGAGATAATAGTTGAAAACTTCCCTAAAATGGGGAAGGAAATAATCACCCAAGTCCAAGAAACCCAGAGAGTCCCAAACAGGATAAACCCAAGGAGAAACACCCCAAGACACATATTAATCAAATTAACAAAGATCAAACACAAAGAACAAATATTAAAAGCAGCAAGGGAAAAACAACAAATAACACACAAGGGAATTCCCATAAGGATAACAGCTGATCTTTCAATAGAAACTCTTCAAGCCAGGAGGGAATGGCAAGACATACTTAAAATGATGAAAGAAAATAACCTACAGCCCAGATTATTGTACCCAGCAAGGATCTCATTCAAGTATGAAGGAGAAATCAAAAGCTTTTCAGATAAGCAAAAGCTGAGAGAATTCTGCACCACCAAACCAGCTCTCCAACAAATACTAAAGGATATTCTCTAGACAGGAAACACAAAAATGGTGTATAAACTCGAACCCAAAACAATAAAGTAAATGGCAACGGGATCATACTTATCAGTAATTACCTTAAACGTAAATGGGTTGAATGCCCCAACCAAAAGACAAAGACTGGCTGAATGGATACAAAAACAAGACCCCTACATATGTTGTCTACAAGAGACCCACCTCAAAACAGGGGACACATACAGACTGAAAGTGAAGGGCTGGAAAAAGATTTTCCATGCAAATTGGGACCAAAAGAAAGCAGGAGTCACAATACTCGTATCAGATAAATTAGACTTTAAAACAAAGGCTGTGAAAAGAGACAAAGAAGGTCACTACATAATGATCAAAAGATCAATCCAAGAAGAAGATATAACAATTATAAATATATATCCACCCAACATGGGAGCACTGCAGTATGTAAGACAAATCCTAACAAGTATGAAAGGAGAAATTAACAATAACACAATAATAGTGGGAGACTTTAATACCCCACTCACACTTATGGATAGATCAACTAAACAGAAAATTAACAAGGAAAAAAAAAAAAAAACCATGTATCTATAAAGTTCACTAAAGCAAAGCACAGTAAAATGAGGTATGGCAATAAAAGGCGTTAAATTTATCAAATTAAAAAAAAAAAAATAAAGTGCTGAAAAATTAAAAAAAAAAAAAAAAGAAAAGTATCTCCTGACAGATTGCTTCTTAGCTGCAAGAGAAAAAGATAGTGACCACGTGACCATGTAACTGGACCATAACTTGGCCAGGAGATCAGAGTTGACATCAACAATGAAGGGCAGATGGACATCATGTGCCACTGTATATGATACCCTGGAAAGGACATAAAATTACTTGAATAATATTTATATTAAGAATTTTAATCCAATCATGAGGAAACAGTAGAGAAGCTCCAAATGATGATCTTTCTACTGAGAAGGAAAGGGAGGAAGGATGTATGTACTGTTTAAAAAATGTCAATGTCATAAAAGATAAAGAAAAGCCGAGAAATTATTTCAGATTAAAGGAAATTCAAGAAGTCTGAAAAAAAAAAATATATATACAAAGCAATGAATGATAGATTTGTAAGATGAGACAGAAGGTTAAGGAATCATAGCTGGAGATTTTAATTTCCTTCTTCTCAAAAGCTAAGGCAAAGAGACAAAGTTAAATGTTGAGGATTAGAGTAGGAGAATTAATTTGCTTAAACTCATGTATAAAATGTATTATTGGATATAAAGTTTTATAGATGCCACATATATTATTTATATATTGTAAACACACATATCTACATAGATTTATTCAATAAGTAGGAAGTATATATTCTTGTAAAGAACCCAACTGACTGATAAAATTCTAATAATTCCCAAAGAACAAGATCATACTGACTATATCAGTCCCCCAACAATAATAAACGAATACTTTTAAATGTCCATATAGCTGGAAGTCAACATTACTGTAAAACCCTTACAGTAAAGTATAGTAATGTAAAAACATAAAAAAAAAAAAGACGCTTCCTCCTTGGAAGGAAAGTTATGACCAACCTAGATAGCATATTTAAAAGCAAGGATATTACTTTGCCAACAAAGGTCCGTCTAGTCAGGGCTATGGTTTTTCCAGTGGTCATGTATGGATGTGAGAGTTGGACTGTGAAGAAAGCTGAGCACCAACGAATTGATGCTTTTGAACTGTGGTGTTGGAGAAGACTCTTGAGAGTCCCTTGGACTGCAAAGAGATCCAACCAGTCCATTCTAAAGGAGATCAGTCCTGGGTGTTCTTTGAAAGGACTGATGCTGAAGCTGAAACTCCAGTACTTTGGCCACCTCATGCGAAGAGTTGACTCATTGGAAAAGACTCTGATGCTGGGAGGGATTGGGGGCAGGAGGAGAAGGGGACGACAGAGGATGAGATGGCTGAATGGCATCACTGACTCAATGGACGTGAGTCTGAGTGAACTCTGGGAGTTGGTGATGGACAGGGAGGCCTGGTGTGCTGCGATTCATGGGGTCGCAAAGAGTCGGACATGACTGAGTGACTGAACCAAATTGAACTGAATCAGAAGTATGATCAAAAAATTAAAAGAAAGCTTAGCAATAATAAATGAATAAGTAAAGAGTCTCAATAAGGAGGAGGAATAATGTAAAAGAACCAATGGCAGATTTGAGATAGCGAATCAGTGAACTTGAAGATAGAGTAAGGAAAACTATCAACACGAAGAACAGAAAGAAATAAAACATTGATGAAAAATGAACAGAGCCTCAGAGACCCATAGAACAACATCAAGCACACAAACTTATGGATTATGTAGGTCTCAGCGGGGAGGAGAGAGAGAACAGGGCTGAAAAACACTTGAGAAGTAATGGGCAAAAGTTTTCAAAATTGATGAAAAAATTTTAAACATCCAAGAAACTCAAGAAACCCCAAGTAGGTTAAATACAGAAGTATGCACCTAGGCACATCATCATCAGCTTATTAAAAGACAAGGAGAAAAACATGAAAGAAGGAAGAGAAAGCCAACTCATTAGGTATTTGGGGAACAATGTGATTCACAGGGGAAAAAGAAGAGGACACATGCTGCAGAATGACATTTTCAAAACGCTAAGTGAAAAAAAAAAAAAAAAAACCTGCCACTAAGAATTCTATGTCCAGCAAAACTATCCTCCAAAAAATGTAGATGGAATTGAGATAGACAGAGTGATAGAATTCATGGCTCACAGACTTGTCTTACAAAAAATACTGAATGAAGTCCCTCAGGGTAAAAGAAATGACACCAGACGGTAAAAGAAATCAATAAAAAGAAATTAAAAGCACCAGAAATGGTAAACGTGAGGGTTAATGTAAAATACCATACAAGTATTCTGTTCAATTCTGTAGAAGACATTCATAATAATCATGTCTTCTTATTGCTGGGCTTATAACACTAAAAATGTAATATATACATGATACTCCAACGGAGGAGCCTGGTAGGCTACAGTCCATGGGGTCGAAAAGAGTCGGACACAACTGAGCGACTTCACTTTCACTTTCACTTTTATGCATTGGAGAAGGAAATGGCAACCCACTCCAGAGTTCTTGCCTGGAGAATCCCAGGGACCAGGGAGCCTGATGGGCTGCCGTCTATGGGGTCGCACAGAGTCGGACACGACTGAAGTGACAGTAGTAGCAGCATAGCACAAAGAGGGGGAAATTGAAGCTATATTAGAGCAAAGCTTCCACATTTGATTGAAAATAAGTCAGTATTAATCTGAAGTAGATTGTGACAAATTAAAATATATTTTGCAGTCCCTAGGGCAACCACAAAGAAAATAATTTAAAATATGTTTAAAGAAATTAAAATAGGACATTAAAAATATTTAACACAAAAGAGAACAATAAATGAAGAAGAGAAGAACTAGACAACAAGAAAAGCCCATAGGAAAACCAGAGAAAATAGCTAAACGACCAGTATAATGACATATGTATAAATTACATAAAATGCGAATAGACTAAACATCCCAATCAAAAGGCAAGGATTGTCAGACAAGATAAATAAGCAAGATACAACTACGCACTATCTACAGGAGGCAATATATTAGATCCAAAGACACAAATCCGTTGAAAATAAAAGGATAGAACAAAGAAATACCATAAAAACAATACCATACCTGTCAAAATGGTCATCATCAAAAAGTCTACAGGTAACAAATACTGGAGAAGATGTGGAGAAACGGGAACCCTCGCGCACTATGGAAAACAGTATGGAGCTTGTTCATAAAACTGAAAATAGAACTACCGTATGATTCAGCAATCCCATTCCTGAGTATACATCCAGAAAAAATGCAGGCGTTCAAATCAGACATCACCAGAGAGAGAAAGCTGTGGAAGTCCCCAAATATTTCACTACTGAACAACATAGTTCTAATTAACTCAAGGGTCAAAGAGACAAGCACAGGAGAATTAGAAACTAGTTTTAAATGGTTGAAAACCCCAACAATATATGACAACTCACAGCATGCAGGTACAGAAGTGTGTAAAAGGGAATGCCTGTCTCTGAAAAGAGAATAAAATGTTTTAAGTAACTTAAAGAGACTAGAAAAAGAAGATTAAGCAGAAGAAAGGAAAACAGGAAAGATTAGAACAGAAGTCAGTGAAATAAAAAAACAGAAAAGCAATGGAGAAAAATCAATGAAACTAAAAGCTGGTTCTTTAAAAAGACAACAAAAATTGGCAGTCTTTTAGCTAGATGGATGAAGAAAAACAAGAGAGACAAGATACACAAATTACCAAAATCAAGCATGAAAAGAGGGTGTCATGGCCAATAACACAGAAAATAATTTCCAGAAATATACAAATCACTAACAGTGGTTCAAGATGAAATATAAAATCTGGGACTTCCCTGGGGGTCCAGTGGTTCAGAACCTGCCTTCCAGTGCTTGGGATGTGGGTCTGACCTCGAGTCAGGGAACCAAGGTCCCACATACCACAGGACAACTAAGCCTGCTCGTGGCAACTAGACAGATGAACTGACATAGCCAAATAAACAACTAAATATTTTTTAAAAGGATGAAATATAAAATCTGAATAGACCTGCAACAAAGAAACTGAGTTAATAATCTTAAATCTTCCCACAAGAAAAGCCCAAACCACACAGCTTCACTGGCAAAGTCTACCAAATATTACTATTTAAAGAAGAAATATTATCAATCCTTCACAAACTCTTCAGAAAATAGAGGAGGAGGGAATATTTTTTTTAATTTATCTATTCCTTATTAAATTGATATCAAAGCCCTAAATATCAGTTCAGTTCAGTTCAGTCGCTCAGTCGTGTCCGATTCTTTGCAACCCCATGGACTGAAGCACATCAGGCTTCCCTGTCTATCGCCAACTCCCAGAGCTTGCTCAAACTCACGTCTGTTGAGTTGGTGATGCCACCATCCAACCATCTCATCCTCTGTCTCCCCTTTTTCTCCTGCCTTAAATCTTTCCCGGCTTCAGGGTCTTTTTAAATGAGTCAGCTCTTCCCCTCAAGTGGCCAAAGTATTGGAGTTTTAGCCACAGCATCAGTCCTTCTAATGAATATTGAGGACTGATTTCCTTTAAGATTGACTGGTTGTATCTCCTTGCTGTCAAAGGGACTCTCAAGAGTCAAATATCACAGTTCAAAAGTATCAATTCTTCAGTCACCCAACATGACTACTGGGAAAACCATAGCTTTGACTAGACAGATCTTTGTCAGCAAAGGAATATCTCTGCTTTTTGATATGCTATCTAGGTTGGTCACAATTGCACTCATCTCACACACTAGTAAAGTAATGCTCAAAATTCTCCAAGCCAGGCTTCAGCAATACGTGAACCATGAACTTCCAGATGTTCAAGCTGGTTTTAGAAAAGGCAGAGGAACCAGAGGTCAAATTGCCAACATCCTCTGGATCATGGAAAAAGCAAGAGAGTTCCAGAAAAGCATCTATTTCTGCTTTATTGACTATGCCAAAGCCTTTGACTGTGTGGATCACAATAAACTGTGGAAAATTCTGAAAGAGATGGGACTACCAGACCACCTGACCTGCCTCTTGAGAAATCTGTATGCAGGTCAGGAAGCAACAGTTAGAACTGGACATGGAACAACAGACTGGTTCCAAATAGGAAAAGGAGTACATCAAGACTGTATATTGTCACCCTGCTTATTTAACTTCTATGCAGAGTACATCATGAGAAATGCTGGGCTTGAAGAAGCACAAGCTGGAATCAAGATTGCCAGGAGAAATATCAATAACCTCAGATATGCAGATGACACCACCCTTATGGCAGAAAATGAAGAGGAACTAAAAAGCCTCTTGAGGAAAGTGAAAGAGGAGAGTGAAAAAGTTGGCTTAAAGCTCAACATTCAGAAAACTAAGATCATGGCATCTGGTCCCATCACTTCATGGCAAATAGATGGGGAAACAGTGGAAACAGTGTCAGACTTTATTTTGGGGGGCTCCAAAATCACTGCAGATGGTGATTGCAGCCATGAAATTAAAAGACACTCCTTGGAAGGAAAGTTATGACCAACCTAGATAGCATATTGAAAAGCAGAGATATTACTTTGCCAACAAAGGTCCATCTAGTCAAGGCTATGGTTTTTCCAGTGGTCATGTATGGATGTGAGAGTTGGACTGTGAAGAAAGCTGAGCACCAACGAATTGATGCTTTTGAACTGTGGTGTTGGAGAAGACTCTTGAGAGTCCCTTGGACTGCAAGGAGATCCAACCAGTCCATTCTAAAGGAGATCAGTCCTGGGTGTTCTTTGGAAGGAGGGAGAAGGGGACGACAGAGGATGAGATGGCTGGATGGCATCACTGACTGGATGGACATGAGTTTGAGCGAACTCTGGGAGTTGGTGATGGACAGGGAGGCCTGGTGTGCTACAATTCATGGGGTCGCAAAGAGTCAGACACGACTGAGTGACTGAACTGAACTGAACTAGGTTGGTCATAGCTTTTCTTCCAAGGAGCAAGCGTCTTTTAATTTCAAAATATTAACTAACTGAATTCAGCAACATGTAAAAAGGATTCTACAACATGACCCAGTGGAATTTATCTTAGGAATTCAAGGTTTGTTTACCTCCACATATCAACTAATGTAATACACTAACTGTATCACAAGAACAAGGGAAAAATCACATGATTATCTCACATAAAAAGCATTTTAAAAACACAGTACCCACTGATGATAAAAAAAAGAAAGAAAGAAAAAGCTCAAGAAAGTAGAAATAAAGGTGAACTTCCTCAGCCTGAAAAAGGACATCTACAAAAGTCCATGGGTAATGTCATATTTAATGATGAAACCAACCAAACAAAAACTGAATGCTTTCCCCTCAAAGATCAGGAGTAAGGCGAGGACATCTGTTTGTACCACTTTTATTCAATATTTGACCAGAGGTTATAAGCAGAGCAAAAAGACAAATGAGCAAAGCATCCAGATTCAAAATGAAAACATTAAACTATGTATATTCACAGAGGATGCGATCCCTTATGTAGAAAATCCCCAGAGATCCATAAAGACACATTAGAACTAATAAACAAGATTAGCAAGACTGCACAATACAAGATCAATATACAAAACTCAACTGTATTTCTATACACTAGGAACAAGCAATCCAAAAATGACATGAAGGAAACAATTCCATTTACAATTGCTTTGAAAAGAACAAAGTGCTTAGGAATAAATTTAACAAAAGATCTGCAAGACCGGAAAGGCTGTAATCTACCAAACAATGCTGCGAGGGAGGTTAAACATGCTCTGAATGAATGGAGAGATAGTCCATGTTCATGGACCGGAAGACTCAGTATTGCCAAGATGGCAACTCCTTACAAATTGATCAATAAATCCCATGTAATTCCTATAAAATCTCAGTAGGCTTTTTTTTTAATGGAAATCTATACACTGATCCTAAATTTTATATAGCAATGCAAAAGACTTAAATAATTTTTAAAAACAGCTAAGTTGGAAGACTTATTTTACCTGATTTATAACTTCCTGTTGCTGCTACCGCTGCTAAGTTGCTTCTCTATGCGACCCCATAGATGGCAGCCCACCAGGCTCCCCCATCCCTGGGATTCTCCAGGCAAGAACACTGGAGTGGGTTGCCATTTCCTTCTCCAATGTGTGAAAGTGAAAAGTGAAAGTGAAGTTGCTCAGTCGTGTCCGACTCTTAGCGACCCCATGGACTATAGCCCACCAGGCTCCTCTGTCCGTGGGATTTTCCAGGCAAGAGTACTGAAGTGGGGTGCCATTGCTTTAGGTTACATGTGCTTTAATTTGCTTCCTGGGGGTCCTGGAGGCTGCTCTCCAGGCAGAGGCACTAGGCTGGGCTCTCCTGCAGCGGGCCCCCAATGCCAGCCCTGCAGATAGTCGGGAAGGGCCATGTTAAGCCTTAGTAATTAAGACACTGGGGCACTCACGGAAGGAAAAATGTATAGATCAATGGAACAGAATTCAGAGTCCAGAAATAAATCCAGCTAGGTAATAGATTTTTGGCAAAAGTGCAGAGAGAACTCAGTAGGGTATAAAATAACCTTGTATCCAGAATATGTGAATTCTTAAACCCTGAGAAGACTCCACCAAAAATAAAAAGCAATTCAAACATGGACACAAGAACTGAATAGACATTTCACCAGAGGAGATACGTGAATGGATAATAAGCACATGAGAAGGCATTCAACATCATTAGTCATTAGAGAAATACAAATTAAAACTGCAGTGATCTGCTCCTACACACCCACAGAAGTAACCATAATAAGAAGGCAGACGTGAATAAGATACATGGACGTGAGCGCTGCAGACATTGCTGCGATGGAAATGTACACCCGGGTGGAAATGGCACAACCACTTTGGGAAAAAGAAGCTGACAAGTTTCTCAAAAAGTGATCGTGGACTTTGCACAACACATTCAATACCTCTGAGCCTTACTCCCCTCATCTGTAAAATGGGGGTGACTATAAGGGTACCCACCTCTCAGGGGTGTGAGAGCAAGTTCACTCAAGAATCCACTCGAGAGAGGGAGTTCCCCTGGTGATGCAGTGGCTAAGATTCAATGCGATCTATCTATTCTATCTATCTCAATGTGATCCCTGGTCAGGGAACTAGATCTCATATGATGCAACTGAGAGTTGAAAGCCACAGCCAAAGACTCTGCATGCCACAATGAAAATCTGAGACTTTACATGCTGAGAGAGTCAATTAGTAGGCAGGTTGATAAGAAGTCCGGGGGTCCCCCAGGAGAGAGGGGTCTGGGGTTCTCAAGGAGGAGGAAAGGATAACCTTTTTTTTTTTTTCTCTACATTCCTTAGTCTTAGCCACATGAAACGTTTTTTTCTTTAAGCCCGGAACTGATGATTGATTACACAGCAAACAACTCAGTTTAAACTCTGTACTAGGGATTCTATAGACTTCCCTGGTGGCTCAGACGGTAAAGTGTCTGCCTACAATGCGGGAGACCCGGGTTCGATCCCTGGGTTGGGAAGATCCCCTGGAGAAGGAAATGGCAACCCACTCCAGTATTCCTTCCTGGAAAATCCCATGGACAGAGGAGCCTGGTAGGCTACAGTCCATGGGGCCAAAAGAGTCGGTTCTATAACAACAGTGTATCCTGCTTGAGGACAGTTTCTCTTTCCTGAAAACCTTCTGACTAATCCTATTATTTTAGAATGTAAATTATGGGAGTGGATCTGGTAGGATCTTTCTATTGTTAAATTCTAATCCTGTTATCCTAAAATGTAAATTGTGGGAGTGGGTCTGGTAAAATTTCCACCAGCTTGAGACATTCTTTTGATTTATTGTAATAACTAATTAAAAAGTATATCATTCCCTTGCCAAGGACTAGGGAGTAGGGCGCCCTCCGCCCCGATCCGATGTCTGTCAGAAGCTCTCTCTGCCCATTCCACTGTAATGAAACTTCTCCCACACAAGAGCCCTGAGTGGTCAAGCCTGCTCTCTGGTCCTGAAGCTAAATCCTTTTCAGAGATCTCAAATCTGACACTGTAATCCGAATCCGACTCTGTTCACCGCAAGCTGTCAATGCCACAGCTAAGACTCAGCAACGCCAGAAAAATAAATAAAAAGAATTCACCAGAGAGAAATAAAACATCCACCCACACCAAGACTATATGTGGATGTTCACAGCAGCATTATTCATTATCATTCATTACAGCCCCAAACTAGAAACAACACAGAAGTCCATCAAATGAGCAGCGAACAAACAAAATACAGCCGACGCCTCCAAGGAAACGCTCTTTATCAATGAAAGGGAATGAGTGACTATCTGATGCGTGCCACACCACAGACAAACCTCCAGAACATCAAGCCAAGTGTGAGACAGCCAGACTCCAAACTGACATATTGTGCAATTCTATTTATTTCAAAATGTGCACAGGAGGCCAATCCATCGAAACAGAAAGCAGACCCGTGGTCGCCTGGAGCCGGGGTGGGGTGGGGACTGACTGTAGACAGGGCGCTGGCTGGGTCCCAGGACCAGACCGAAGGCCGACTGCGAATCTAGAAACGCGCTGAACCTCACCGGATGGCACACTTAACGGCGGATTGCACCGTTGTGTGAACTGTCCCTCCTAGAGCTGCTTTTCGAGAAGAAAGAAAAGTGCTTCGGGCTTTCTTCCTTCATCGCTTCAACCAGCATTTTTTGAGTGTTTCCTGCGTTCAGCCTCCTCTGGATGCTGGGCACTGGAGGTAAATTATAGTACACGTTTCCTCACCTCGGTTCTCAGCCCTCTGTGATCCTCGTCCCCAGTTTACAGATGGAAAGAGTGAGGCTCCGAGGGGGAGCCCTGTGCGCAGTAACCCAGCAACCGTCAGAGCCGAGGTCTGAACTCTCACCTCCGCAGCCCCTTCACCTCAACCTCAGGACCCCAGGTCCTCACACTTCCCCCATTCCAGCCCTGCTCAGCACCACAGAACCAGCGCGAAAGCCTGCACCCTGGGAGCTGGCCTGCACCCCCCTGGGAGACGACCCCCTCTTGCCCCTCTGTGCCTCTGCTCACACACCCCTTCGCCCTGCAGTGGCCTCCCCTGGCTGCCTCCTTGGTTCCCCGGTTCCCCTCTGCTCTTCAGGGGCCTGTTCTCGTGCACCCTCCTGTCCTGAGCTGCCTCCTTCCCCACCTCCATCTGCTTCCCCATCTTCTTGGACCCCACCACGAATTCAGGCTGGGATGGCTAATATCTTCCACCCACGTGCTAGCTGAGACCCAGTGGGAGAGGCTGCCTGGAGCTGCTGGTGGAGATCAAGGCTTCACAGGTCCCTGTGCCCGATCAGTTAGTGGTGTCTGCCCCAGGCGAGGGCGTGTGAGTGACTGTTTAGCTCATCAGCCCTGGTTTAGGAAGTGCAGCCTCCCAAGGACATTTAACTGCAGCAGGAGGATTTGCGGGTTGTATGTTCAAGGGTGGAATTTGTAGCACCTCTACAAGCAGAAGGGCTTCCCTGGTGGTTCATTGGTAAAGAATCTGCCTGCAATACAGGAAACGCAGGAGACTGGGGGTTCAGTCACTGCGTTGGGAAGATCCTCTGTAAGAGGGCATGGCAACCCACTCCAGTGTTCCTACCTGGAGAATCCCATGGACGGAGGAGCCTGGCGGGCTGCACAGCACAGGGTCACAAAGAGTTGGATACGACTGAGCGACTTCACATTTTTGTTCGTTCATGAGAAGGCAGAGGGAGCCTTCCTAGAGCTGACCCCTCCACGGAACTACAAAATGATGTCCAATCCCACATAGAGGTCAGGGCTGCGATGGAACCTTCCACCGTCCTGCGGGACACCTGATTATCCAAGCCAAGTTGTGGGAGATTTTCCTGGCTTCCTTTTCAAATAGATGAAGTCAAGTACGGTTTGGATAGAGGAAGGATTGCCAGGCTGTCTTGGCAAGCCAATTTCCACAGTCACGTGGGGATCCTGAGAGGTAAGTCTGCTAAGAGGTGACCGGCCACATGATTCAAGCACATTTGCACTAAAAATATTTTAAAAGCCCTTCTCTTGATTTATACCCAAAAGAAAATATTGCCAAGGAGAATGAGTTTTCAACTCAAGTAGCACTTCTCCCTGATCTAACTAAATTAGCTCTTTTGAACGGGTGGTTTTGCTCTGATGCCTGTAATAACAATAACAATAATGTGCATTTAAAGGGTGTTTTGTCCTCTCCAAAGCACAGATCTTTCGCGGTGTAGCATTCCCCTCATCCGGGATGATCACCGGGGTGACAGGCAAGGGGGATGGAGGTTTAGGGGGCAGGCACTAACAGAGACTGATCACATTTAGCAAAATCAGCAAATTTCAAACATGGGAGGAAGCCAATGTCTGGGTGCTCAAAGAAGCCTGGAGATCAAGAGGCCAGAAACCAGCCTTCCGCTCTGCTATGGACTGAATCGTTTCCCTCCTAAATTCAGCTGCTGAAGCCCCAGCCACTTACGTGATGGTATTTGGAGGTGGGGCCTTGGGGAGGTGATTAGATTACACAGCATCGTGAGAGCGGGTCCCCCAGGATGGAATTAGTGTCCGTATAAGAAGAGAAAGAGACTTGGGCCCTTCCTGTCTCCCTTGGCCACGTGAGGACACTGTGAGGAGGTGGCACCTGCCAAGCCAAGAGGGGAGCCCCCCTCCCCCAGATACTGAAACTTCTAGGAATCTTAGACCTTGATCTTGGACTCCCCACCTTCCAGAACTGTGAGAAATGAACGGCTGCTCTTCAAGCCGCCCACTCAGCGATGCCTTCAGGAGTATGAAACCTATACTCAGTGGTTCATCATTAGTCCACAGCCCAGGCCCCTGTTCAAAGACCCTCTGCCATGACCAGGACAGGTGCTGGGGGCCAGCTCTGCCCCCAAACACTACCCTAAGCCACAGCCAGGACCATCTCTGAGTGAGTCCTACACAGCAGCCCACCTACTAGCTCTTACCTGGGTCACCTCCATCTTGGGTGACAAGCATCATCACCCGTTTCCGAGATGAAGAAACTGAGGCTCCTGGAGGAACCTGTTCAGGCTCCCACTGCTGGCAAGCGGCAGGGCTGGGACTGAATCCCACCTGTCTGACTCCACAGCCAGAGGTCTTCACCCAGGGCCTGGACCACTCTGGGGGTGGCTGGGTCCCTGGGAAGAGGGGGCTGGGGCCGTCTCCACAAAGAGTCCGACCTTTCCCACTGCTCTGGAGCTCCTCTCTCCAGCGGGATGCTCTCACTCACTCACAAAGGACCGAGCTCTCCTCCCGCCTTACCCTTGACATTTTTCTTTATGTTGAGATTATTTTGATTGCAAGCGACAGCATCACAGCCAGAGCGCACAGCACGGGTGAAGGCGCGGAGGTGTGACGCGGGCACAGTAGGTTTAGGAAGCCGACTCATTCACCGAGGGGCTGCCAGCCGTGGGCAGGAGGCTGGAGAGGCAGCGTGACAGAGGGCTTCAGATGCTGTTCCCAGGTCTCAGGGGCTCCCATGGGGTCCTGAGACAGGGAGGGTGTCGCCCCACCTCCCATTGCTGCTCAGGAGCAGGGGGAGTTGATGGGTGACTCTGCACCCTCCCTGAATTCCTCGCTTAGCCCTCTCCTCCAAAAAGTGTCAGCACCCAGGCAATGCCGGGAGCAGCCGACCACAGCCTGCCCCAAATCAGCAACCACCGCAGCACCCAGGGGCCCCTGTCCTGGGCTGACCATCCCTCCCCTGGGCTGCCAGGCTTTCTTACACTCAGGCAGCCTCTCTCCCCACCCTCTTCATTCACTGCAGTGACACAGAATCCTCAGGTAAAGAAAATCCAGGCCGGGACATGCAAGGGCCTTGGCTTTCATTACAGAAAACAAACAAGGGCCCAGAGTGCCACGGAGCTTACGTGGCAGAAATTCCAAGGCTCCTTGGATGAATAATATATGAATAATCACATAACTTTGCACTTTTTAAATGCTTTAATCCAAGAGCTTTGCCAATGAAGGTCCGTCTAGTCAAAGCTATGGTTTTTCCAGTAGTCATGTATGGATGTGACAGTTGGACCATAAAGAAAGCTGAGCGCCGGATAATTGATGCTTTTGAACTGTGGTGTTGGAGAAGAGTCTTGAGAGTCCCTTGGACTGCAAGGAGATCCATCCAGTCCATTTTAAGGAAATCAGTCCTGAATATTCATTGGAAGGACTGATGTTGAAGTTGAAGTCCCAATACTTTGGCCACCAGATGTGAAGAACTGACTCATTTGAAAAGACTCTGATGCTGGGAAAGATTGAAGGCGGGAGGAGAAGGGAACGACAGAGAATGAGATGGTTGGATGGCATCACCGACTTAATGGACATGAGTTTGAGTAAACTCCGGGAGTTGGTGATAGACAGGGAGGCCTGGTGTGCTGCAGTCCATGGGGCTGCAAAAAGTCGGACACAACTGAGCGACTGGACTGAACTGAACTGAATCCAAGAGCTTCGGGCCCTTTGAAAATCACATATTTGGTTCAGGGGGTATCCCCTAAACACCTCCTCTCCAAGCAGGGCACTGGGTAATTCTGGAATCATCTGTGCATTCGGGGGAGACCCAGGGGCGCTGTCTGGGTGCCTCACTCGGAGGGCTGATGACAAGGTTTCAGCAAAAGGGCTTTGCACAGACACGGGCTGGAGTTGAGAGGCCCCCATGGGAAGCTGTGGCTGTTCAGGGAAAACAGCAAGCACTGTCACCAGGGCTAGACCTGAAAGGGCAAAAGGGTTGAAACCACAGAAATGCGCTGTCTCCCAGGTCTGGGGGTTAGCGGTCTGGGACCAGGCATCAGCAGGCTGGCTGCTTCTGAGGCTGAGAGGGGAGGGAGGGTGTCTCTCCCAGGCCTCTCTCCTAGTTCCTGGGGGCTTGCTGGCCATCCTTGGTGTTCCTTGGCCTGTAGATTTCTGCCCTCATCATCACTTGGCTTTCTGTGTGGTGTGTGTGTGCATGTGAGACCCTGTATTTAAACACCCCCTTTTTAAAAGGATGCAGGCATGTTGGACCCACCCTAATGGCCTAACCTTAATTGGATCATCTGTAAAGACCTTGTCTCCAAAGAAGGTCCCATTCGAGGTCCTGGGGACTCCAGCATATGAATCAGGCGTCCGAGGGGACACCATGGTTAAACCCAGAACACAATATAAAACATACACCCAAGAGCATGTGAAACAGAAACGTTGGCCTCACTGGGGCGCTACGCAAGCGACCACAGCCCAGGACGAGAAGCAGCATGTGCCAGCCCCCGAGGCCCCCAGGCCCTTCCCGAGGTGGCCAGGACCGGCTGTGACGTCACGGCAGCCTTGCGCGCTGTGCGGTTTCGGCCCCACACCCCCGGGTGCATGAGACCCACGGCTCAGCTGCGATCTGACATCTCGTAAACAGAGGCACACACGGGGCCCAGCTTCCTGCACCCAGCATGTTAGTCAGGCTCGGCCCTGTCTCAGAGGGTGGCTCCTGTCACAGACTCGCCCAGGGCCCTGGCATGTGGACCCAGCCCTGCTGTTTCCACCATGTGGACACGGCACCGGCCTCTCGGGCTTGCCACATATCCCTGCCCACAGAACGACTGGGTGGGCTGCTGGACCCGAGGGGAGGGACATCCTGACTTCCCTGGAGAACAGCAAACCGTCTTCCCAAGTGTGGCCCCTCCTGTGAGCAAGTTTCAGCAGGGAGGATGGAGCCAAGCACCCAGAGGAAATGGAGCGTCTGTTCTCCAGAGCGGGGTTGCCAGCGTCCACGGGAAGGTGGCCTTTTCGGGATGCCGGCACCGTGCCAGACATCCATCCACTTTGCCTGGAATCGTCTAACGGCCCTGCAGGGTGTTGTCCAAAGGTCCCAGCTTCCCAGGTAAGAAGTGAGAGAGCTGAGTGACCAGGGTCACACAGCAGATCTGAGTTTGGACCCCCAAGCTGTCTGCTCAGCGTTAAAACACGAGGAAACACACGAAGGCCGTCTGGAGGAGAGCAGCTTTCAGTTCTAACGCCCTCATGCCAGGAGTGAGCTGGGAAAATAGCAGAACAGGACATGACATCTCGAAACAGGCAGAACACCGCCTAATTCTCCCTGGCCCTGAGTCCCTCCCTCTATTAGCTCCCGGATGTTCAGGAGCCTGAGCTCTGACTCCGACAAGCTGCCCCAGATGTGTTTAAACCTCGGGGCAATTTAAATGTGTTTTGTGTCTCATGATTTATAGATGAGGCCCCGGAGAAAGTCTGCTCAGATGGCCACAGTGAGGAACGCGTTCATAGAGGACCAGTTACATCAGTTATTTCTGGTCCACTTAGTAAGCTGACCACGCTTCTCCCTTCCGGAGGCCTTAGAGGAGCTCTTCTTACCGGGGGCATCTTGGGGCATCTGTTCTTAGGAGGAATCTGGGCTCTACTCTCCACTTTTCTCATCATCTCTCACGCGGTGATTTTCAGAACCATTCAGAGCAGTGAGAAGTGCCAGGAAATAATCCCAAACATGAATCCTCTGCAGACCTGTTTTCAGCCCGTCTTTGCACCCTGGTGAAGTCGTCAACATCGGCTGAGTCTGTCCTTGTGGCTCTGGGCCTGCCCTTCCCACCAGCTCCCCTGACTCCAGCAACTCCCAACCAAGGATGTTGCCCTCGGCCAGCCCAGGGAGAGGAGGCAGCGGGTGGCGTCATCTTGCCAGATGAGGAAACTGCACGTCAGACCAAGTAACCAGGCACAGAGCTGACCCCAGGACCGCAGCCGGGACCACCCTGCCCTTCCCCACGGCCATCGGAGCACTGCGGTCACAGGACCAAGGACATCCCAGTTTCCAGTCTACCTGGGGGCTTGACGTGGTGGGTTAACAACATTAACTGCTTGAGACGGTTTGAATTGCTTCCTGCCAGAATCGCATGCTGAAGTCCTAACCCCTATGTCTCCAGACTTGACCTTATTTGGAAATAATAAGTCCCACTGTGAGAGTACTTAATTAAGCCGAGGTTATGCTGGAGTAGGATGGTCAAATCCAGCATGACTGGAGTCCTTACAATAAGAGCACTTTAGGCTTCCCAGATGGCACCGTGGTAACGAATCTGCCTGCAATGCGGGAGACCCAGGTTCGATCCCTGGATTGGGAAGATCCCGCAGAGAAGGGAATGGCAACCCACTCCAGTATTCTTGCCTGGAGAATCCCACGGACAGAGGAGCCTGGCGGGCTACAGTCCATGGGGTCACAAAGAGTCCGACATGACTTAGCAACTTAGGGACTAAGCACATACACACACACGCCCAGACTCAAGAAAGCATTTAAGACGCATAGAGGAAAAAATATAATCCAGCATCATTCTACAGAGACTCTTCTCTGAGTCAATGAGAGAGGATCCTCTTTCACTCTTTGATTCAACCAATGTTTCCTGAGAGCCTATCACGGAGCAGATGCTTCTTACCCTCTAGCACAGCAGGAATCCCTGTCTTCTTGAGCTTGTTTTCCAGTGGCAGGAAGGAGACAATAAACAGAGGAAATAAACAAAACTCTGGAATGTGTCAGACACCAAGTTGCAAGGAGAAAAACAAGGCAGGACAGGGAGCCAGGGGTGCGGCAGGGGGTCTGAGCGCAGACCTTGGGCGCGGCTCGGGTCACTGGCCTGTCTCCTGCCCCCTTCTCTGTTGGCTCCCACCTGTGCCTGGGGCCCGGGCACGTTCATATCCAGAACAAACATCTGGGTTCTGGGTCCCTGAATGCCCAGCGAAGGTTGGGTGAAACAACCCAGACCCTCGAGTGAACTAGCTCCCTGGGCGTGGTCCTTGACCTTGAGAAAAAGGGTGGAGAGAGGTGAGCGGACTCATCCCTGCTCTGTGCTCACACCTGTAAAAGGGTCAGTAGCTCAGCCGTGTCCGACCCTTTGCAAACCTGTGGACTGTAGCCCCCCAGGCTCCTCTGTCCATAGGATTCTCCAGGCAAGAACACTGGAGTGGGTTGCCATGCCGTCCTCCAGGATATCTTCCTGACCCAGAGATCAAACCCAGGTCTCCTGCATTGCAGGCAGATTCTTTACTGTCAGAGCCACTAGAGGGGTCCCCTGTGGACTCCTCTAAAACACGACCTCTTCCTGAAAACTTTCTGGAGAATTCCTGTGGGCCAGGTGGCCTCCTGTGCATCTCATGGTTCACCCTGAGACCAGAGACACAGTGGTCCCTCCCCCCCTCACAGGCCCCCTCCCCGCCTCATTCTCACCAGCCTGGACCTGCACCTCCCACATGAAGTGTGAACACCACAGTCCTCACCTGCGTGCTCCGTTAGGACCGCAGCTCCAACAGGATGCAATTTTAAATGTTCCAATACCCTCACCAAGGAAGGTGAGGGTATTGGAACATTTGACAAAAGCCTCAAAGAGGTGAGAGAAGCAGCCACGTGGGTATTTTGGGGAAAGAGCATTCTAAGGCAGAGGAAACAGCAAGAGCAAAGGGCCTGAGGCAGCAGCATTTCGGGGGGTTTCCAGAGACAGCACGGAGGCCAGTGTGGTGGGAACACATGAGCAGGCAGGAGAGGAGGAGACGCGATCGGAGAGGAAGCAGGGGTGACGTCTGGGTGAGCCTACCACTGGAGGCCTTTGACTCAGGAGTAACTCGATCCAGCTTGAGCTTTAAAAAGATCAGTCTGGCTGCTGAGTTGAAAATAGGCTTGGGAGAGGGGTATAAGGAGGCAGGGAGCCCTGATAATTCCATAATTCAGGTGTCAGAGGGTGGCGGCTTGAATCGGGATGGAAATGGCGAGAAGACGGGACACTGGACGGAGGACTCTGGAAACGTTTGGCTGGTAGAGTGGACAGGGTGGGCGGACATGTGGAGGATGGGTCATAGGAAAAAGATGAGATTCAAGAATGACCCCCCCAAGACTTCTGTCCGAGCAACTGAAAGGATGGAGTCACCATCAACTAAGATGGGGAGAAAAGAGGGCGGAGCAAAGTGAGGGGAAAGGGCAGAAGTTTGCTGGGTTACTGATGAATACCAAGGGACAGGCATCTTTATCCTAGAGAACCCAAGCAGAGACCACGGTAAGCAGGCCAGAAAGGAAGACACAGTGACTCCTTGTGCCTCCTGGCATGGTATACTGGGAAAGACACAACAGATGCCGGGCCTGAATCTACAGTGAGGCAGCATCAGCAAATCCCAAGCAAGGGCTGCTCTCCAAAATAAGTGGTCTGAATTCTTCTGAAGCATCAGTGTTATAGGGGGATTGGGGGGGGTGGCTGGGGTAGTGTTGCATTAGGTTAAAACAGACCAGAAGGCATGACAATTAAATGCAATGCATTATTCTTTTTTAAAAAAAATTTTATGTGAATCATTTTTAAAGTCTTTATTGACTCTAACAATATTGCTATCGCTTCTGTTGTTTATGTTCTGGGATTCTGGCCGTGAGGCACATGGGATCTTCGCTCCCTGACCTGGAATCGAACCTGCACCCTCTGCATAGGAAGGCAAACTCCTAACCACTGGACCACCAGGGATGTCCCTAATGGGATCCTTGATTGAATCTTGACTTTAAAAAAAAAAATCAGCCATAAGGAATATTATTTGGATGAGTGGGGAAATTTGAATATGGATTTATTCTAGAAAATAACATTGTATCAGAACTAAATGTCTGGAGGGTGATCACTGTTGTGATGGTTAATTTTATGCATCAGCTAGAAGGGTGTTCTGGATGAGATTAACATTTATATTGGTCAGTTGGGGATAAAGTAGGTTGCCCCCCGCATTGTGTGGGTGGGCTGCATCCAATCAGTGGAAGTCCTAAATAGAGCAAACTGGTCTCCCTGAGACCAGGGGCTTCCAGCAGAGCCTTGAGGCTCCTAGGCACCACTGACTCTCCTGGGGCTCCAGCCTGCTGGCCCATCTGCAGACTCTGGACCGCCGACCTCCATAGTCACAAGAACTAGTTTTTATAAAAAATCATGTATATACTATACATATACACACCCCAATCAGATGACTTCTGTTTCTCTGGAGAACCCTGGCTAACACAATTATGGTGTGCTTGTGTTGGAGGACACCCTAGGACATGTGGGCCAAAGTCTTCAGGAGCAAAGTGTCTGCAACTTGCTCTCAAATGGCTCAGCAAACAGGAAAGTGAGCAGGGGTGTGTGTGTGTATGCATGCATGCAGGGGGTGGTGTGGTGTGTGTGTGTGTGTGTGTGTGTGTGTGTGCAGGGGGCGGGGTGTGTGTGTATCGGGGTGTGTGTGTGTGTGCAGGGGGTGGGGTGTGTGTGTCTGTGTGTGTGGGTGTGGGTGTGTGTGTGTGTGTACAATCACCAGACCAAGGGAAGAGCACAGTTACATTGTTCTAGTCTTTCCATCTTTCTAGAGGTTCTAAATGTTTCAAAATAAAAATCAGAGGGAGGGGACCGGGGCTTTTTTTGATGCCTCACTGTTACCTTGGAGTCAAGTCTCCGGCACAGAAAACTCACCACTCTGGCACAGCAAATCCCCCCACCTACCCCCGTGCTAAGTCACTTCAGTCGTGTCCAACTTTTTGCCACCCCATGGACGGTAGCCCACAAGGTTCCTCTGTCCATGGGATTCTCCAGGCAAGAGTACTGGAGTGGGTTGCCATTTCCTTCTCCAGGGGATCTTCCTGACCCAGGGATTGAAGCCACATCTCTTAGTCTTCTGCATAGGCAGGCGGATTCTTTACCGCTAGCGCCACCTGGGAAGTCCCACCTACCCTCCTCCAGCCCCCGTGACGCTGCCTAAACCACATGCTAGATGCAGCTGCGATGTGAGTGTAAGTAAGTCTGGGTGTGAAACCAACATCAGGGCTGAATCAGCACACCTGTCTCGGAAGAGCCCCTGTGCTCCGGGTGAGGCCAGGGCTTACCCTGTGTCTCTCCTGGCTACTGGCGCCTCTCTCCATATTCTCCTGGTCTCTGGTCTCCTCCTGGAGCCCCAGCTCTGACACCCTGAGTGGCACCTGGACCAGGCGGGGGCTCACCCAGGGCAGGGACCAGGGGACTTGCTGAAGCCACCAGGACCTCTGGATGATCCTAGGCAGCTGAGACCACTACTCTGTGACCAACAATCCATCCCTGGTCATGTGGGCCAAAGAGATCCTCATGCTGGCCCACGAGGGAGGGAGCTGGAGGCGGCCTGGGGACCGCCGTGGTGGATCAGACCAAGAGCACGATGCAGAGTGAGGAACAGCGGAGTAAAGGCTGGGGGTGAATACAGAGACAAGGGCCAGATCACATGCAAAAGCAGAACTGTGACCCTCGGCCCACACCCGCGGGCCTGGGGAGCCAGACGCCTGTGAGTCAGACTCCTGTCTCAGGTGACAGCCCAGGCAGCCAGGCAGCAACCCCGGTGACAATCGGCCAGGACTCGATCAATATCAGACAGCCTCCCTAATCATGGTCCTGCTCCCGACTCAGGACCAGCACGAGCAGGACCCATCTGTCCCCTGAACAGTCACCTAGGACACCCCCCCACCCTGACTTTGGGCAGCCCCCCCAGCTCCATCAGGCACCCGAAGCCCCCTTTTCTCCACTGGGAAGAAGCCCACCCACCCCTCTGCCTGCCTCTGAGTCTCTGCCAAACACAAGTGACGAGGCTAATCCCTGGCTCAGCCAGCTCCGAGCCAACAGCCTTTGCTTGTCTCCTTCTGTGGGTCTTTATTTCCATGATGTACAGAGCAACAGGGACAAAGCTTTAAAACACAAAACTTTGTAAAACACCGCCAGCTGCGCATCACAACCTCGCTGGCGTGAATTCAACTTACACGCACACACGTGTTCACCTAAAGCCACAGCCAACCGGAAGCAACCTCACAGTCCAGCCCCCGTAGAACATGGAGGGGAGTGAGGGGGCTTTGGGGTACAGCGTCATTCTGTTTCTTGATCTGGGTTGCTGATCACAGTGGTTTAATAAATGTTGTGAAAGTCTCTTCTAGCCACACACTTAACAATCTGTGTACGTTTCTGTATGTATTTTCTATGTGTGTGATTCTTCCATTAAAAGTTTGCTCACAATCCCTGCCCCAAAAAGATCCGTGCACACTGGATAAAAATGAAGATGTGTGCTAGGCACTTGGAACAGTCGTCTGGAGGGAGGGAGGGAAACGGGGAATAAACAGATAAACAGACATGAGAGAGGCCTAGAGGGGACCGGGGGTGGGGGGGGTGGGGGTTGGTCACAGGTGGGGAGTGAGGGCAAGCCCAGCTCTGGGCCCCTCAGGACAGGGCAGCGGGACCAGGTAGAACAGGAGTTTGGGCCACGTCATGACTATCTCCACTGTGTTAAGAGCCCTCGCTTCTCAGACTACAAGAATCGCGAAGGCTGCTGACACTCGGAGTCGTGACAGTGTGGCTCGACCCTCACTGGCCGGTGATTTTTTTGTTTTAACCTCCATCAAAGCTTTAAACACGTGGCTTTTTTGACCCGACAATTCATTCCACCTGTAGCAAGACACGCAGTTGAAAGCCGTTGGGCCCACGCCAGCAGGCCGGCACCGAGGCACCCCCGTGGCCACGCTGGTCAGCCGGGGACACCGAGCATCTCTCCGCATCAGCCTCGCGACGTGAACGGTGGACCGTCAGACCTAGGCCCCTGGCCCCGCGGACCAAGGCAGCCCAGCGTCCACGGGGTGACAGCCCAGGACAGAGTGACCTCCAGGAGGGGTGGACAGAGGGTGTGAGGTTCGCTTTGGGAACAAAGTTCCATGCTCATCTCTTTATGGAACAAATCGCAGCAAGTCTGAAATGCCACACATTTCAGGCTGTGGGGTGGGCCCTCTGGGCAGCGCTGGGCAGCCTACAGAGGGTCCCCGGGCCCCTTGGACGCTCATGCTCCGCATGGTGCTGCTGCAGTTTTCAGATGAAACCCGGGTGGGAAGCGACAGGGCTGGCAGAACGGGACACTGGGTCCTCATCACAAGAGGGGGCCTGGAGAAACACACACAGACCCAGTTTTGCCGTGTGTCCCCAGGAGACACTGGCGGGAGCAGGAAGCTGGGTTCTCAACCATTCTGGGAACCTGACCTGGCCCCTCCTCTCTGGCCCCAGCTCACCAGCAGGCCAGGGGCCTGGGAGCTGGATGAGGTCGTTTCCTGCTGCCAGTCAGAACCTGCTCCAACAGTCACCCCCTTCCCAGCCACCACCCCCTTTCCCCTTGAAAACCTGCGTCCAGCCTCAGAAAGGCCTGTGGTCACCCCACCTGGCTGCAGGCCATCGGCCACCAAGGGGACAGTGAGTGGAGGGTGGGGGAGACGCCGGCCAGGTTCGCTCACCCACGCTGACCTCGGAGGAACCGGCTCTGTGGCTTCTCGCTCTGGCCTTGCTGGGCAGTTCCCTCCGGGTCCAGAACACACCGGCCGCTCCCACCCCTGCCCCTTCCTGCCTGGCAGATCCTCCTCACCTCCTGCCACCCACAGGCCATCCCTGCCGCCCTCACGCATCTGGATCATCACCGAGCTGCTTGTCAGCGAGGCCAGTGCGGTATCAGGGTGCTGACTCACCTCGTTATCCCTGGAGCTCAGATGGAGTTGTCCCTGGAGTTACAGAGCGGGAACGTCTCTCCTGCCCCGTGGGGCCCCTCACCCCAGCACAGCCCTGTAAACCATGCCCACAACTGCTCCTTCCAGTCCCTGCCCTCTGGAGCGGAGTTAAATGGGGGCCCCAGAAAGATATGCCCGCATCCTAACCCCCAGAACCTGCCATCATGAGCTTATTTCAGAACAGATGGGACTTGCCTCCAGGTGTGGTTCAGGTCTTGAGTTCATCTTGATTTAGGTGGGCGCTTAATCTGACGACAGGGGTCCTAACACGAGAAAGGTGGGACTAGGGCCTTCCCTGGTGGCTCAGACGGTAAGGAATCTGCCTGCAGTGCAGGAGACCCAGGTTCGAACCCTGAGTCAAGAAGATCCCCTGGATAATGGAATGGCTACCCACTCCAGCATTCCTGCCTGGAGAATCCCATGGGCAGAGGAGCCTGGCAGGCTGCAGTCTAGAGGGTCACAAAGAGTCAGACACGACTGAACGACTTTCACTTCAAAGACATAGAAACACTGAGGAGACCGTGGGAGGCTGGAGGCCAAACCAAACCGCCCTGAGAAAACCACCAGGAGCTGCAGAGGGGCCTGGAATGGACCCTCTCTCTCAACCTCCAGAGGAGCCGCCAAGGACAAGCTTGGTGTCAAGCCCCTGGCCTCCTGAGCCAGGAGGGCAAATCTCTGTTGTCTTAAGGCCCTCACTTTGTAGTAACTTGCTCCACCAGCCCTAGGACGCTGACACGCCCTTGGGGCCCTGGTGACAGAAGAGGGGCTGCACCCCTCTGCTCTGGGCCCTTTGCCCGGAGAAATCACAGCAGCTTCCAGCATCCAGCATGCCGTGGGTCTAGCTTTCCCAAAGCTGCTGCTCCTGCTGGCGACAGACGTCAGAACCCGAGGCTCAGGAGACCTGAAAATCCATCTCAGAGGCATACCCACGCCGCCTGGTGTGTAACAAGCTCACCTCATCTGCCAAAAGCCCTGCTCCAGCCCCCTTGGGGAGACGGGGGCCATGGGTGGCCAGGGGGGGCAGCCCCCCCAAGCACTCCTCTGGCTGCCTCAGCTCCTCCCTGCAGCTCTGGGGGCTCACGGGCCGGCCGGGGCCTCGTGCCAGGACATCCGCCTTGGCATGTGCAGCTTCCACTCCTCCTTTAGCTGCTCAGAGCTGCATGAAGCCACATCTGGAGACGAACACTGTCATCTAGCAAAAGCGAGTGTTCTGCTGGGTCTTTCTCGTCACGAGAAAACACAGCTGAAGCCTCTGGGTTTGGCCAATTTCGTGTTCTTTCTCCTTCCTGTCGTCAGCCTGTCATTAGTCACTGTCTGCATCTCAGCCCAGCCTGTCATGTAACAAAATACGGCAAACAGATCAAGGGGTTTTCATACCAGAAATGCATTTTCTCACAATTCTGGAGACCAGAGGTCCAAGATCAGAGTGTCATCGGGGTCGTTTTCTGGTGAGGTTTCTGGTCAGTTTCTCCTTCTCACTGTGTCCTCCCAAGGCCGAGAGAGAGCCAGCTCAGGTGTCCCTTCCTACAAGGACACTAACCCCCTGGGTCTGGGCCCCACCCTTTTGGCCTCATTTCACCTCAATCACCTCCTGAAAGCCCCTGTCTCCAAGCACAGTCTCGGGAGGTTGAAAATGCTTTAAGTTCTTAAACTGCACATGTCCAAAAAAGACCACTGGTCTGCCTCACTTCTCTCGATGAAAATGTCTCATATCTGGGTGTGGCTTCCCTGGTGGCTCAGATGGTAAAGAATCTGCCTGCAATGCAGAAGACACAGGTTCCATCTCTGGGTCGGGAAGATCCCCTGGAGAAGGAACTGGCAACCCACTCTAGTATTCTTGCCTGGAGAATCTCATGGACAGAGGAGCCTGGCGGGCTACAGTCCATGGGGTCACAAGGAGTTGGACACGACTGAGCGACTGACACTTGACTTTCACTTTTTTGAAAAGAAAGAGAACTGGTTAGGAGTACAGGGCTGCTCCTAGGGGCAGAGAGATGGTTCAGAAAGCAAATACCGTCCCACTGAGGCAGTGGCTTCAACATGTGACTCTGGGGACACAATTCAGCCCACAGCAGGCGTCTTTATGCCCTTGGGGCTTCCCTGGTTGCTCAGACGATAAAGAATCTGCCTGCAATGTGGAAGACCAGGGTTCATTCCCTGGGTTAGGAAGATCTTCAGGAGAGGGAATGTGTACCCGCTCCAGTATTCTTGCCTGGAGGATCCCTTGGACAGAGGATCCTGGCAGGTTAGGGTCCATCAGGTTGCAAAGAGTCAGACACAACTGAAGTGATTTAGCACGCATGCACACCCACCCAGCACACATGGGGTCTCCATGGTGAAGCCAGATTCTCACACCAAACAGATCAGAGCATGAGGAGTCAGCCCTTCAGCCCTTGAACAACCTTGTGTCCTACTGTGCGCTGGCATTCACAGTGAATTCTCTTGAACTTGAACTGTTTGCATCAGGAGCCCAGGGCAATAGGTGCTGTGAGAGGGGACCAGATGGCAGTTGGCTGGGGTCCCAGCAGGTGTAGAGAGCCAGGCTGATCATGACTCGGTGGGTGGAATTCGGTGCATGGAGGTCCCCATGCAGACATACACCACTCCCGCCTGCTGACCGCCTGTCCCCTGATGGGCTGGCTGAGTTCCAAGGGTCTTCCCTCACCAGGGAAGCCTCACCATAGTCAGGAATCTCGACTGGCTCCATAAAGATCCAGAATGCCTCCCCGGGCAGCAGGCCACACCCGAGAGCAGATGGTGACCGTGGAGGTGATGTGAGCCTTTGCAACGGGGACATGCCGTGTCCACCGCCACACCCCATGTGGGGCTCCCATGATCTGGACAACAGCAAGGGCCAGAAGTGTCCGCTTCCCCAGGAGTCATGCTGGGGCACACGTGTTAGGGGCTGGGGAGCGGGCAGGTGGAGAGCCCCACCCCGAGGCCTGCTGCTGCTCTGCTGTGTGCCCTGGGGCAGCTCGCTCAGCCTCTCTGAGCCAGCCCACACAGAGGAGCGCCCACCTGCCTGTGGGCCAGTGTGCACACACGCTGGGTGAGGACCAGGGTGCCTGGGCCCCGGGAGGAAACTGTGTGCACCTTTCAAGGGGCGTGGCTTCTTCTCCCACAGCCAGGGGCCCTGCTGTGGCTCACGCGGAAGGGACAGCCCCAGGGGTGAGGCAAGAGTTGCCGCTCTGTCCTCACAGGCCAAGTACATTAACCCACCGAGGCCACCGTTGCTATTGCCACTGTTGCGTTACGGGTGGAAACCTGAACCAGGAAAGGAGCACCACGCGCAGAGGCGAGAGAGGCAGCTGCACCCTCAGGACCGCACGGGTGGGACCTGGCCGAGCAACGGCGCGCGGGTGAGTGCGGCCTCCCGGGGCAGGCAGGCCAGGGCCTCCCAACCACAGTGGGGTCTGAACAGACACGGCGGAGTCAGATTTGCCTGCGAGCTGACCTGCTCTTACTAAAGTGTGAAGGGCACCCTGGAGTGGGCGAGGCCGATGAGAAAAGAGAAGGCTCTGAGGCTTCAGATGTGAGATGACGGGGTCTGGGCCTGGCAGGCCTGGGGGAAGGGGGAGGATGCCACAGAGACCAGACCTTTCTAGGAGCAGAAAACAGCCAGGCGTCTGTGTGGACTAAGTCACTTCAGTCGTGTCCGACTCTGAGACCCTATGGACTGTAGCCCCGCCAGGCTCCTCTGTCCCTGGGATTCTGCAGACAAGAATACTGGAGCGGGTAGCCATGCCCTCCTCCGGGGGATCTCCCACCCAGGGATCAAACTCGCATCTCTTATGCCTCTTGCATTGGCAGGCGAGTTCTTCACCACTAGAGCCACATGAGAAGCCCAAACAGCAAGGCAGGCACGTGTTAGGGTGGGCACCGTGTGGCCGAGGGGACCGGAAGCACAGGTAGCGTCTTTCATCATCCTTGAACCCAGGGGCACAGCCTTGGCTGGCCAGGGCGCTCAGCTCCAAGGGCCAAGGACTCTGGGCTTGGGTGTTGGGAGACAGACTGGAGCGCTCTTGACTCCGCAGCTCCCCGTGCGCTGGGGGCCCAGCGATCCTTATCTCCGAGCACATGGAGGGAGATAATCAATCTCTATTTGGGGTGGGAAAGGCGGATAAGCACTGTTACCCGCAGGAGAGAAGACACAAGACCGCTCCGAGAGACAAGCATGATTAATAGCCAGGGCGTTGATTTATGGGGGGAGATTAGAGGAACGCAGCCCGGATCTCTGGAGGGGTGAGGGGGACCTGTGTGGAGGCCCGAGGAGGGAGGCCTGGCAGCCTGAGAAATCCCATTTCAGGTGTGATCTGCAGGGGCAAGACCAGGGAGGACAGCTGACAGATGAACAGGCCATCCGAAGGTAGGAAAACAACTTTCCAAGATGGAGAGGGGATTTCCCACCAGGAGCGTGGAATCATGCCACAAGCAGCAGAGACCCACGGTCCCCCACTCTGGACACGCAGACAGCACAGGACAGTCCATGCAGCTATGGGGTCCAGAAGTCACAGACACGCAGGAGTCAGGTCCTAACAGAAGTGACAGGAGGTTCTCTGACCCAGCCCTCGAAGGGGCCTCTGGTCTCAGGGTTCTCCAGAGACACAGGACCCACAGACTGCGCGTGTGTGCACACAGAGAGGGGTTTATTTTAAGGAATTGGCTCCTGAGATGGTGAGGGCTGGCAAATCCAAAATCTGCAGGGCAGGCCAGTGAGCTGGACACCCAGGCCAGAGCTGAAGGCCAGCTGCTGGCAGAGCCCCCTCTTCCTCGGGGACCTCAGTCTTTTTTCACTAACACCTTCACTTGATTGGGCAAGGCCCACCCACACCACCATGGTTATCTGTGTTACTGAAAGTCTACTGATTTAAATGCTGTTCTTCAGTCACTCAGTCATGTCTGACTCTTTGCAACCCCATGGACTGCAGCACGCCAGGCCTCCCTGTCCATCACCAATTCCCAGAGCTTGCTTAAACTCATGTCCATTGAGTTGGTGATGCCATCCAACCATCTCATCCTCTGTCGTTCCCCTTCTCCTCCCACCTTCAGTCTTTCCCAGCATCAGGGTCTTTTCCAGTGAGTCAGGTCTTCACATCAGGTGGCCAAAGTATTGGAGCTTCAGCTTCAGCATCAGTCCTTCCAATGAATATTCAGGGTTGATTTCCTTTACAGTTGACTGGTTGGATCTCCTTGCTGTCCAAGGGACTCTCAAGAGTCTTCTCCAACACCACAGTTCGAAAGCATCAGTTCTTTAGCACTCAGCCTTCTTTATGGTCCAACTCTCACATCCATACATGACTACTGGAAAAAACCATAGCTTTGACTATATAGGCCTTTGTCGTCAAAGTGATGTCTCTGCTTTTTAATACATTATCTAGGTTTGTCATGGTTTTTCTTCCAAGGAGCAAGCATCTTTTAATTTCATGCTGCAGTCATCATCAGCAGTGACTTTGGAACCCCAAAAAATAAAGTCTCTCACTGTTTCCATTCTTTCCTCATCTGTTTGCCATGAAGGGATGGGACCGGATGCCATGATCTTAGTTTTTTGAATGTTTAAGCCAGCTTTTTCACTCTCCTAGATGCCACCATTTAAAAGAATTTTTCATCATCCCTATTTTTATTAAAATAATACAAAATCTTATAGCACATAAATATACAGCTTATCTGTTACCATCTATGACTGAACACACACACAGTTTTCAAATTTTTACTGTAGTAAAAGATTTTCATAAACATCTTCTCACCTCTTTACTTCTTTGTCCAAATTCCTTTTCTTCCCTTAATTCCCCAAAGTGGAATTCCTAAAGCAAGTAGGAAGAAAGAAAGTGAAAGTGAAAGTCACTCAGTCATGTAAAACTCTTTGCAACCCCACGGACTATACAGTCCATGGAATTCTCCAGGCCAGAATACTGGAGTGGGTAGCCTTTCCCTTCTCCAGTGGATCTTCCCAACCCAGGGATCAAACCCAGGTCTCCCACATTGCAGGCAGATTCTTTACCAGCTGAACCACCAGGGAAGCCCCAGACTATTGAATCCACCCTTTTTAGTGTATGGTTCTGCATCTTCACATATATTTACAGTCATGTAACCAGCATGATCGGGATGAAAAACATTTTCATCACCCCAAAAAGCTCCCTGGTGCCCTGAAGCTGTCCTCTTGGGCCAGTGTCCCATGTACCCAGTGGAATGTGTATGGTACTTAGGACAGAACTCAGGCCCTCAGCCCCGTCCGATACCAAGGGGACTGAGCTTAGACAGGGTCAATTGTAACAGAGAACAGGAGAGATGAGAGATGTTCTATTAATGTGACCCTGCTGGATAAAAACAAATGCGTTTTGGGGCACAAAGCAGTTGGATGTTTTTGTACAGTGGGACAACAGCCTTCCCCACACCTTTGGATTTCTCCAGCTTCTAGCCCTGAAGCCCAGAGAGGTGAAGACACTTACTCAGAGTCACACAGCAACTGTGGGGGCAGAAGTCCCAAACTCTGCCCATCCCCCGAGGCCGCAGACCTCTCATTGTTCCCTCCACCATCACTTCCTCCCCACCAGGAACTCTCCTTCCTGGCCATCTCTCCACCCCAGAGGCCCAAAGCATACAGAGGATAAGGAGGGCAGGCCAATGCAAAAATCACTTGAGCACTTCATGGTGACTTTGAAATGTTTTGGTGAAACCAGGCCTCCAGTGGCAGATCTAAATTGTATCACATGAGGTCTGGAGGGTAGCGAGCTCACGGAGGCAGAGACAACAGGAGGAGGTGCCAAGTCGGAGGGACGTCAGAGACTCAGCTGCCTCTGGGCCTCTGCCACCAAAACGCCTACCTCCCCAGCAGAAGGGGCACCTGGCTCCTTGACCCAACCCCTGGAGACCCGGTGGGCCTCAGACGAGTAGAGGACTTGTGCCCAGGGCTCCTCCAGGGCTCAGTGCCAGCTCACTGGGCCTGTCCTTCCCATTGCCCTGGTGCCGGAAGAGCCCCCAGAGGGTAGGAGCCAAGCCCATCCAGGCCGTTGACCCCTGCGGTCATTGCTGTAACTGCAGGGCACATCTGCTATCTACAGAACAGAAGCAGACTCACAGACAGAGAACGGACTTGGCTTCCAATGGCAAGGAGATGGCGCGGGGCGGTGAGATTCGCAGGTGCAAACCATCACGCACGGAATGGAAAAGCACCGAGGTCCTGCACAGGGAGCCGTGTCCCACATCCCGGGGGAAACCACACTGGAAAAGGAAAAATAACAATAATCGCACCTAACTTGCATGGGCTTTACTTTAGCAAATTAAAGAAGGGAATACATCAGTTCAGTTCAGTCGCTCAGTCGTGTCCGACTCTACGATCCCATGGACTGCAGCACACCAGGCCTCCCTGTCCATCACCAACTCCCGGAGTTGATTCAAACTCACCTCCATCAAGTCGGTGATGCCATCCAACCACCTCATCCTCTGTCATCCCCTTCTTCTCCCACCTTCAATCTGTCCCAGCATCGGGGTCTTTTCAAATGAGTCAGTTTTTCGCATCAGGTGGCCAAAAGTATTGGAGCTTCAGCTTCAGCATCAGTCCTTCCAATGAATATTCAGGACTGATGTCCTTTAGGATGGACTGGTTGGATCTCCTTGCAGTCCAAGGGACTCTCAAGAGTCTTCTCCAACACCACAGCTCAAAAGCATCAATTCTTCAGCACTCAGCTTTGACTTCTACCATCTGTGTCCCCAGTGCCCAGGTCTCAGAAACACTTGTTGACTAACTGACCGGCCACTCTCCCCGCCCCAGTCACCTAGCCATGGCCTCTGTCTGGTAATAACACTGCAGTTGCCGAGCTAAAGAATATAGACTCTGGAGTCAGGTTGCCGGGTTCCAGCCCCAGCCCCTCCGAGGCCTTGCTGTGTGAGTCCAGGTGGCCGCTCAACCTCTCTGTTTCTCTGCTGGAAATGGAAGTGGTTGAGTCTGTGCCCCGAAGAATGCCCAGGGATGGTACAAAGGACATGTAAAAGGAGAACGGGGAGCCCTCAAGAAGCCGCTGTTTTTACGACCATTGATAAACATAACTTTCCGTGCCCTCTGCCTGCCTTCCTCCCTGGAAGGGCTGGGACAGGAAGGTGGGGGTCCCAGACGGGAGAGCAATGAGACCGTGATCAGCCACGTTGGAGGGGCTGATAAACAGAGTGGAGTCCAGAGAGGGCTTAGCCAGCCCCTCCAGTCGGCTGTAAATAAAGTGCTGGAGCCCAGGACGGGGCTGCCTCGGTGGAGATGGATCTGGCGACAGACGGGCTGTCATCCATCTCCCCACGTGCAGCTGCAGACGGCCCCATCGAGGCCCCCAGGCTGGAGTGTCAGCGGGCGTCCGGAGGCTCAGGAACAACCACCCCCACCCCCAGGAAGGACACTGGCCAGGGGGGCCCCCGGTCCTATCCGGAAAGTGAGGAGGCTAGGGACGCAGACAGGCCCGGGTCCTACAGCACCGCCCTAGGGCCTCACACATTCGCTGCCCTGACCCTGCCTCACTCTTACCCCACATACAGGCGAGGAGACCGAGGCACAGAGGAGCTAAGAAACTTGCCCAAGGCCGCTTGGCTAATACATTGACTGAGCCAGGATTTGACCGCCCCCACCCCCACCCCCCACCAAAGCCAGTGCTTTAATGCCTCTTGGCCATAGGGAGCCACGGAAGGTTACTGAGGGAGAGGGACCTGGTCGCTCTGCATGGAGTTGGGTGGAGGATGAGGCTGGAGGGGGAGGTCTGGCCACAATCCTGTCCATGTCTGTGATGGACAGCAGCCCTGGGATAGCAGAGTCCGGGCCCTATGTGGGGATCGGCAGTGATGGCCCTGAGTGGGGAGTGGGGTGGGGGGGTCTGAGAGCCTCTTCTGATTGGCGTTTCGTACTCTTCCTCACGAGGTCAGGAACAAGTAGCCCACAAGTCCACTCCAGTGCCACCGCCAGGCCCGGCTGGCATCCATTTCCTCCCTCTTGGCTGAGCCCACATCCCACGTCCAAGGCCAGGCCTGCAGGCTGCTCTGAAACACAGCAACATTGACAGTGTGGCTTCTCGGGACACCCCACTCCCAGACATGCTCTCTGTACCTTGGCTGCAGGAGGTCGGCCCCAGTCCTTGCAGTTCTGACTTGTTGTTCAGCTGCGGCTGAATTATCCAGAGAGAAAAGCCGGCTCCCCTCCAGGGGGTGGGGGAGGGGCGGCAGGTGGGCATCGCCCCCCCGCCCCGCCGCAGAGCAGCCTGCGTGCCTGCCCCCACTGCCTGGCACACACACTTGGCTGGGTCTGCAAAAATAACAAAATATGAAATTCAGATTAATGTTCTGTTTAGTCGGGATCTGAATTTCAAATCAGGACGAGCTGACTCAGATTGACTGCAGTCCGTCTCCCAGAGCCCGTCAGCCAGCACCTGGGCCCTAAGCAAGGGGTTCTGCCCAGGGGAGCTCAGCATATCCAGACGGGCAGGCGGGCGCTTCGTACCTAAACAGGCAGGTTGACAGGCCCCAGGCTCTGCCTTCGGAGGTCAGCAGAGTCCAGACCCCCGGCTGGGCTTCCACACCAGCCTTCCCACCAAAAATCTCCAGTTGATGTGGGGTTTTTCCAGCTTCATTGAGGTACAGCTGACAGACTTGTAAGATATCTACAGTGTATGTCATGGTGATTTGATATATAGATACACTGTGAAAAGATTCCTCCCATCTAGTTAATTACACATCAGTCACGTCACACATTTATCTCTTTTCGGTTTGTGCGTGTGTGTGTGTGAGAATATTTCAGTTCTACTCTCTTAGCAATGACTTCCCTGGTGGATCAGATGGCAAAGAATCTGTCTGCAATGCGGAAGACCTGGGTTGAACCCTGGGTAGAGAAGTTCCCCTGGAGAAGGAAATGGCAACCCACTCCCATATTCTTGCCTGGAGAATCCCATGGACAGAGGAGCCTGGAGGGCTATAATTCATGGGGTCGCAAACAGTTGGACACGACTGAGCGACTAACACACACACACACACACACACACACACAGACACTCTTAGCAAAGCTCAATTATACATACAATGTATCAACCATAGTTGATATGACAAAGCAAGACTGTTTTAAAAAGCAGACACATCACTTTGCCAACAAAGGTCTGTAGAGTCAAAGCTATGGTTTTTCCAGCAGTCATGTATGGATGTGAGAGTTGGACCATAAGGAAGGCTGAGCACCGAAAAACATGCTTTCGAATTGTGATGTTGGAGAAGACTCTTGAGAGACCCTTGGACTGCAAGGAGATCCAGCCAGTCCTTCCTAAAGGAAATCAGTCCTGAATATTCACTGGAAGGACTGATGCTGAAGCTGAGGCTCCAATATTTTGGCCACCTGATGCAGGGAGCCAACTCATTGAAAAGACCCTGGTGCTGGGAAAGACTGAGGGCAAAAGAAGAAAGAGGCAGCAGAGGATGGGATGGTTGGATGGCATCACCGACTCAATGGACATGAGTCTGAGCGTATTCTGGGAGACAGTGAAGGACAGGGAAGCCTGGTGTGCTGCAGTCCGTGGGGTCGCAAAGAGTCGGACACAACTTAGCGAGTGAACAACACACACCGTCACCCGCAGTCACCACGTTTTATGTTAGAGCCTCACCTCTGATTCATCTTACGGCTGAAGTCTGTTCCCTTTCACGAACCTCTCCCTCATCCCTGGTCACTCCTCCCCGGCTCCCGACTGCCCGGCAACTACTTTCCTACTTTGTTTCTATGAATTTGACTGTTTAAAAAATATTCCGCAAAAAACATGCTCCATGTAGAAGTGAGACCATATAGTCCTTGTCTTTCTCTCCCTGACTTATCTCACTTAAGATAATACCCTCAAGTGCCAGCCATCCTTCTCTCTCGTGGCTGGATGATGTTCTGATTGCTTTTTTTCCCCCATTAATTTTGCTGCACTGGCTACCGTCGGTCCCCACCAGAGCTAAGAGAAGATGCACCCGCTGGCCCCTTCCCACATTCCCCTCTCGTGTGGCCCCTCCGGACCTGGCACCGACCAGCTGGAGGCCAGCCCTGCCCTGGGACACCGAAGACAGCGGGACCCAACGGTGTGCCCCCTTCCTGGCACCTCCTTCTCCTGCTCGGATGCTCGACCCTCCTGAGCCTCATTTCCTCCCCTGAGAAATAGGACGACAGCACCTCATGCAGGGACCTGGCTGGGCCTCGTGTACTCTGCTCAGCAACACACAGCAGGAACTCATTCAGGACGCCCACATCCCGGGTCCCATCTCCAGCAGGTGGGGGGTCGGGGCTGTTCTCCGCAGTGGACATACAGACCGAACTTCCCGTCCTCATGCAGCTGACGCTGCAGGCTGTAGTTCTCGAGGCAGGGGCGGTTTGGTCTCCCGGAGGCCACCAGGCCTGGTGGAGATGTGTCTGGTTTTCACAAAGCTGGGGGCAGGCCTGCTCGTGGCCTCTACTGGGTGGAGGACATGGACTGGTAACACACAGGACAGGCGCCCCCAGGGAGTTACCCAGCCCCACACATCCAGAGAGCCAAGGCAGAGGCGCAGTGCTCTGGGGAGAGACAGTAGACCAGATGAACAAGGAAAACCAACAATTGCTAGACGGTGCTGAGAGCTCAGGAGTCAGCCCCACGCACGCAAGCAGGCAGACGAGCTTCCTCTTTCCCAGCACAGCAAGCATGAAGCTTCAAGGCGGGGAAACGCTCCCAGGCCTGAGACCCAGAGGCACGCTGCCCGCCTGGCATTAAACCAGGCCACAGACGGTCCACGGCCCCCAGAGTCCCTGCTGCAGCCTTCGCCACTGGCCCCAGGGGCTCAGAGGTAACTGGGGCCAGACCCCTGTCCCTGAGACCACCAGGCCAGCAGAGGAAACACACTCGGTGTCTGGCACCCTGGCCACCTGCAGATTGTGTGTTCAGCAGGTGGCCTGACCTGCTCTCCCAGGTGTAACATGGGGACCCTGGTGGGACTCTTTTGGGGTCAGATGGGACCTGGTTGTATGAGGTGCTTGAGTCTGCCAGGACACAGAGAGCTTAGAGAGGCTTCCCTGAGGAAGGAGCACCCCCCTGGGCTCTCACACCAGGTAAGCAGATCAGGAAGGAAGATAAGACAAACGGACTCACGGGGTGGGTGTCACTGGTGTGTACATGTGTTTGTGAAGACAAAGCAGGGGACGGGGTAGGACACGACACTGGGGTTCAGCCCCTACAAAGCAGTGATTGCCACACCCAGGACACTACTACACTACTTCATCCTCACCTCCTAACTGCCCCTGACGGTCTCATCTCAATTCAGCAGTCAGGGGTTCCCTTGAAACCTAAAGTCAGACCTTTCCCTCTCATCAAAGGCAGTGTACAAGCCAGGTCCTTACAAAACCCCACATCTGCCCCACACAGACCTCATCCCATGAGCCCCTCTCTCTTGCGCCCCCCACACCTGCTGCTCCAGCCACACGGGCCCCCTCGCCCACTCCAGAAACACTAATACCTCAGGGCCTTTGCACCTGCTGTGCCCTCAACCAGGAGTTAACTCCCATCAGTACTCCAGGGTTCGCTCCACCATCCTCCAGGGCTTCGTGCAGGCAATGATGATGTCACAGAGAACATGACCTCTGAGCTGGGCCTTGAGGGGTGAGTAGGAGTTCGCCAAATGGAGGAAGAGCAGCCTCTTCTGGAAGAGGGGTCCTGCATGGACAGAGGGTGCCGTGTGGGAGAGCAGGGCAGACCTGGGTCCGGGGCCCAGCAGGGAGACCTGTTGGAGCTGACCCAGAGGAGACAGCCAAGGAGGAGTAGCCACGTCTCGAAGGTGTGGAGGCTGGAGACCGGGAGCCATCAAGGAGGGGACTCTGAAGGTTGGCCCCACCTAGAGACAGCCGCTTCATCCCCTTGTTTTCCTTCACAGGTAAGTTGGCATCACTGAAAGTTATTGTACTTATCCACCCTATAACCTTTTTTTTTTTAACCCTTGGAGCTCCACCTTCTCCCATCTCCACCTCAGGCACGCTTTTATAATTAAAAGTATAATTACTTTTGGAGTATATATGCAAGCCAAGAAGCAACAGTTAGAACTGGACATGGAACAACAGACTGGTTTAAAATTGGAAAAGGAGTCCGCCAAGGCTGTATACTGTCACCCTGTTATTTAACTTGTATGCAGGGTACATCATGTGAAATACTGGGCTGGATGAAGCACAACCTGGAATCAAGATTGCTGAGAGAAATAGCAACAATCTCAGATATGCAGATGACACCACCATAATGGCAGAAAGCAAAGAGGAACTAAGAGCCTCTTGATGAAGGCGAAAGTTCAGTTCAGCTCAGTTGTGTTCAACTCTTTGCAACCCCATGGACTGTAGCACGCCAAGCTTCCCTATCCATTACCAATTCCTGGAGCTTGCTCAAATTCATATCCATCGAGTCGGTGATGCCATCCAACCATCTCATCCTCTGTCATCCCCTTCTCCTCCTGCCCTCAATCTTTCCCAGTATCAGGGTCTTTTCAAATGAGTCAGCTCTTCCCATCAGGTGGCCAAAGTATTGGAGTTTCAGCTTCAGCATATTCAGGACTGATTTCGTTTAGGATGGACTGGTTGAATCTCCTTGCAGTCTAAGGGACTCTCAAGAGTCTTCTCCAACACCACAGTTCAAAAGCATCAATTCTTCGGTGCTCAGCTTTCTTTATAGTCCAACTCTCACATCCATACATGACTACTGGAAAAACCATAGCCTTTTCTAGAAGACCCTGCCAAGCCTGTTTTCAAGAGGGTGGCACCAATTTGCACTAGCGTCTGCTACAGACAAGCCTCCTGATTGGTTCACCTCCCTGCTAATGACTGGTCTGTGCACAGTGATATCCATCTGGCCAATGAGGTTTGAGGAGAGGACTGCCCAAGGGATGCTGGGAGATTCCCTTAATTCCCAATGACTCACAGGAAGAGACCAGCTCTCCTCTTCCTATGGACACCCTTGTGTCTGAATGAGATGCTCCAGCTACCTTGTGACCATCAGGAGGGCCCATCCGAGCAGAAAGATGGAAAGACCTGGGTCCTCGAGTCCATCACGGAGCCCCTGAATGAACCACCCCTGGAGCTTCCCTGACTTTGGACTTCTGCTTGTTACCAGGAACTGTGACCCCTCCTTGTTGCTTCAGTCATTCTGAGTTGAGTTTACTGTTACTTTTTCAAGTAACAGCTGCCTTCCCGCCTCATTGTCCAGTAAATCTGCGGTCACTCACTCTCCTCTTCAGCAAATTCTTTCTGCTTAAATCAGCCAGAGTGGGTTTTGGTTACTTGCAGTTTAGAACTCTGATGATTCAGAGGAGAGTCTGAATGCAGGTCTGTTTGCCAATGAGCAGTGGTACTGAGACAGGGATGAGAGAGCGTGCCTGAGGTGGAGATGGGAGAAGCTGGAGCTCCAAGGGTTAACCACCACCCTCTCAGATGGGAACCTGGAAGGTCACAGGGCAAGAACAGAGCTGGGGGCAGATACTGGAGGGACTTTAACACTGAGCAGAATGCTGACTTGTTCTTAAAGTCGTGTGACTTTGACCAAAAGGGTCACCTACGAGAATTTACGTTTTAGGGAATTTACCTGGATGAGGTACTTAGGGGCCTTGGGGAGAGGGTCTGGCATCTTCTGAGCTCCTACTGTGTGGGTGATCAGGTCCCCACACCATCTCAGCAAATCCACACAAATCCCCTCTGAGGGAGAGATTAATCTCTTTTCCAGATGAGAGACCTGGGGTGCAAATCCAGGAAGTGACCAAGCCACATTGGCCAGCTGGTCAGGGCACAGGGAAAATCGACAGACACCAGACTTAGGCTTTTTCAATCCCATCCTGCTGTATCCCCACGCGTCAAAAGAGGGTTTGCACTCCCGATCTGATCCTCCAAAACTCATCTGTGCCGCTCCAGGGAGGGTGAAACCTCTACCCCAATCAGCATCACGTTCTGTAACTCTTAAAAGCCAGTGACCAGGTCAGGAGCTTTACATCTGTCTCGTCTCACAGCTGCCGAGGCTGATAAGTGATTTTCCGTCTTCTCATGCAACACTGATTTAAACAAAGCCTTTGCCAGGTGACGATGCTTGTCT
Organism: Bos taurus; assembly: GCF_002263795.3. Classification (NCBI taxonomy): domain Eukaryota; kingdom Metazoa; phylum Chordata; class Mammalia; order Artiodactyla; family Bovidae; genus Bos; species Bos taurus. Next base: position 113,576,528 of record NC_037333.1, on the reverse strand, counting down.
GCGTGTCGTAAAGGAAGCTGAAAACATTTCAGAGCAATGCGGGAGCAGTGAGGGAGCAACCGGGCAACTGGGGGGTTGATCTTAGCCCCCTGCCTGGGAGACAGAGTCCAGAACCTGTGCTGCTTCTGCAGAAGCTACAGAGAGGGGAGTCTGCCAGAAAGCCCCAAACTGAGCTCGCTGCCAGCCTCTTCCCAGCCTGAGCAGGGTGCATGGGTCATGGGAACTGTGATGATTTAGCAGAAACCCAGGGACCAGTGCAGTGGTAAAGAATCCACCTGCCAGTGCAGGAGACTCAGTCGCAGGCTTGATCCCTGGGTTGGGAAAATTCCCTGGAGTAGGAATTGGCAACCCACTCCAGTATTCTTGCCTGGAGAATCCCATGGACAGAGGAGCCTGGCGGGCTACAGTCCATCGGGTCACAACAGAGTTGGACAGGACTGAACACACACGCATGCACGTGCAGGGACGGTTATGAAGCAGCAGCAATTCCAAACGCCTGTAGGGGCCAGGCACTCTGGGGATAGATGCTGTCTGACTGTTTGATTCTCCTGACCATCCGCTAAGGTGAGTGCTGCCCTTGCCATCCCCATTGTACAGGTGGGAAACTGAGGCCCAGGGTCACTGCGGGACTTGCTCGCACTGCTGGCAGGACCTGGACCCGAGCCTGAGGCTGTCTGATTCTGAATCCAATCCCACTTACCAGCCACTCACTGCGTGTGCACAAAGTGATCAGGGAGGCTTCATGGAGGAGGAAGCATTTGTGCTGAGCCCTGAAGGGTAAGTAAGAGTCAGAGGTGTTAAGGGCAGAGAAAGGCGTTTCCCAGAAAGGGGAAAAGCGTGAGCTGAGGCACAGAGGTGGACAACCAGGAAGACAAAGCTGCAGGTCAACACAGCATCCCTTCAACCCTCCACGAACCTCTCCTTTAAACTCATCTCAAGACGGAAAGCTGGGAGAAGCTACATCCCAAAGGAAGATTTGGGACTCAATTTCTCCCTGGAACAAAACTCTCAGGCCAAGATTTTAAAATTCTTTTCCTCTTGGAAAAAAAACCATCTCTGATTTCAAGTCTACGTTTTTGGCAACTTCACTGCCAGAGCCTCTTTCCATTCAGGAGAAACAATGTATCCCCAGCATCCATGGGGAATGAGGTCTGGAAGGCAGTGAGCAGACAGGGTGGGTGCAGAGAAGGAAAAGGCAGAAAGGAGGCCTGTGAGGGGCCCGGATCCAGAGGTGGGGCGTGGGGCTGGGGCACAGCAGAGGGAAGGAAAGGAACACCCACTGAGCACCCACTACACGCAAACACCACTGGGGGTGCCGCTGCTCACGCCCACCTGGCAGCCTGCTTGACCTGATGACACCCCAGATCCCAGTCTGCCTTCTGGCTGGCCAACATTCAGAGAGCACCTCCTGGGTGCGTGATGCTCCCCTGTATCAGAGGAAAGAATTCAGCCTCTGTGACACCCCCATCAGGAGAACAAATGTACTTCCTTGATCAGAAGGATCTAACAGAGTACTAAGATGAGATATTAATTAATTGAAGACATCCCCAACAGAAGGAGGGCTGTGTGGACAGACCCAGCAGCCAGTGAGGGGCAACAGAGGCCAGCAGGTGGCCTCAGGGGCGAGGCCAGTTCTTCAAAGACTCTGGGCACCTGCTCTTGATGGGGGCTGGGACCACAGGAGACTCAGACGCAGGCAGTGAGACGCTCACAGAATACACCTAGGCAGTGTGTGTGGAGGGCACCCCTCTGCCTCACAGGCTCTGGTTTGAGGCCGTGCGTGTTAGAGGACGTGATGCAAACAGAGGCTTTCAATACACCTGCCTTGTACGACTTGGCCCCCTGTGCTCTGCAGCTCTGCCATGAGCCTGGCTCCCAGAATGACGCCTGGAACAAACCTGAAGCCAACCCAAGGCCGGGAGCCAAGCCCTGCTGACCCGCAGCCTTGGCCAGACGCGCTGTAGCCATCCTGCAGACCCATGAGTAAGAAAATAAGTGCTTCCTGTAACAAGCCACCTAACTTGGGGGGATAACTTGTTATGTAGCATGAGTGGGGCGACCCCTGACTGACACATGATGACGTGGCACCATCCGTGCTCGTTTGGAAGGCTCCTCCGTCCATGGGACTCTCCAGGCAAGAATACTAGAGTGGGTAGCCATGCCCTTCTCCAGGGGATCTTCCCGACCCAGGGATCGAACCCCGGTCTCTCGCATGGCAGTCAGATTCTTTACCATCTGAGCCACCAGGGAAGCCCCTTTTGGAAGTAAACGCAGGCGAGCTCAAAGGAAGCCCTGAGCAGTTAGAGAAGGCCTCTGGGAGGAGGCGACATGTGGACTGAGCCTTGAAGGGTAAGTAGGAAAAGAAAGCTGGAAGTCTCTCTCAGCTGACGGAGTAACCACAGACAAGGAGCAAAGGCAGGGAAGAACACAGACCCTGTAGGGAAGCTGCATTAGAGGATGGTGTAGTCAGGGCACGCGGGCCGTGCCCATCACGATTTCAGCCTGGCTGGACCACTGCAGAACAGGAAACCCACACGCTCCCTGGCAACCGTCAAGCCTGAGCAGTGATTCTGCCTTAGAGAGCGAACGGCCACCCCCGTTCTGCCCTGGGAGATGTTCTGTTGCGCAGTGTCCCCCACGGCCCCGGCTCAGTGCTCCGTGGAGACGAGTCTGCTGGGCCACGGGGCTCCACGGCCGCCTGAGATGAACACTGGGGAGAAGGCCACCTCTCCCAGGGGCCGACCCCTCCACGGCCCGCCTCCTCCTGGTGCCACCTGGGGAGCCCAGGCACAGTGTGAGGGGTTCAACAGCCATGAGCCCAGAGGCCCAGGCTGCTTTAGTTACCTAGTTCCCTCAAAACCTAGGCAGTTTCCAGTCCGCTCCACGTGCACACGTCCAGAGCCATGCCTAGACTCGAAGACTGAACATCTGAGTGTGTCCACCCGGTGCTGTGCCCATAGCCCCAGCCTCAGCCCAGCTGTGTTTGTCCTGAGGTCATTCAAGACACCAAGCTCTAGAGGGAAAGACCACCTTCAGCTGGATTATTACTGGGAGATTCTTTCACGGGTCCCTGCTAGCAGGAGGACTACGGCATCCGGCCCGTTTCCTGCTATGCCTGTGCCCTCCCCGTATCGAGCTGCCCATGTCACCTTCAGTTGGGGTGGAAAAGCACTGACCCTTTCACCCTGGAGGCCTGAGCTGGTGACGGTAGGCAGCAGGCACAGCCTCGTATGCACTGTCCTCCTCCATCCCTCCTTATAGACGGGCCGGCTCTGGTCTCAGCTCACACGTGTCTCAAGACACCAGCGCGCGCCAATGTTCTGAGCCTTGCCCTCCACCCCCTCACTCTACGACCCGCACAGCACAGCACAGCCGAGGACTGTCAGATTAAACCTCCTTTGCTGCATCGCACGGGTCTCCAGCCTTCCAACTGTGCTGGGTCTGCCCGAACAGCCCTTCCTTCCTTTCCCATTCAGCCAAGCCCACAGTCTCTATTTTGTTTCTCATCGCATCCACCTCTGGCCACCAAAGTCTGCTTCGGCCAGGATTCCATTCGGCGGCTCCTAACAGCAGCCCCCTTTGCACAGTCAGAGCCCCGGGCAGGGCTGGGGCTGTGCTGGACACTGACCATCCCCACTGGTGCCCACAGGCCCTGGGGACTCTCCTGGGGAGGAGGATGGACCCTTGGAAGGGCACCGGCGGGGGCTGTGGGGGGGTGGACTTTCCACTTTCACCAGGGGGTGAGGTTTCAAAAACCACATCGAGGGGACTGACCCCCTAGACTCCCCATCAAGGGCAGAGGCGGTAGGCCTTCAATCTCCACCCCTGCTCAGGACAGGCCTCTGCACCCGAGGCCACGGCCCTGCGGGACAGCCCACATTCAAGGATGGTCCGGGCTGCAGCAGAAGGACCTGATGCTTCTCAGATCGAAAGGGCCTTCGAGCTCTAGAGCCCTCTGCCAGGCTGAACCAGGCTGCCCTGAGCCTGGGCTCCGCTGAACAACTTCTGCCGAATCCTGCTTCCCTCCTCTCCCTTTCCTGGGGCTTGGTTCCCAAGGGCACCCTGGATACAGCCCCAGCTCATCATACCACTTCGGGTCAGCTTCCCGGAGGCCCAGCCTGGGACTCCAAGATGTAGCACGTGTGTCCCTAGAGAGTGCTGGACGCTCTCAGAGACAACGCTTGAGGAACAGCCACGACCCGACGGCAGACTCAGGGGGAAGCACAAGGGCTGCCCTGGGGTCCAGAGCGGTGAAGACCCCCTCAGCGTCCAGGGAGGACAGGTCCTGGGGCCCAGGGTGCCGCCAGGGGAGAGGACAGGGCAGGGCCTGATCATCAGAGCACTCACCTGTGCACGCACACCCGCGTGCTGCTGGGGCAGCCCTCCAAACCCAGAGAATTGGGACAACCCTGTCCACATGTGGGAAGGAGACACACAGGCCGGCTGCCCAGGAGGCAGTGCTGGGCACAGCATTTCGGTCATCAGATGTCTGAACAGCCATGCCATCTGGAGAGACGTGGCAAACCATCACCCCCATCTGCTTGGACCCCAGCCCCTGGGCTGTAGGAGCCCCTTGGCCACCTGAGGTCCTAGGAGCCTGTGAACACAGCTGTCACATTACAGATGCCCAAACCCCCGTCTCTGTGTAGCTGCCATGTCCTGAATCCAGGAACCTCTGCCTGGGGACCAAGACCCCAGCATGCTCGGGCGGCAGCAGGGGTGGCGAAGGCTTGGCCCCTCCAGCTGGGGCAGAAGACAGGCATCAGAGAGAGGCTTCGGGAGGCGAAGCCTCACTGTGGAGGCGAGGGGGCCCTCAAGGGCACGGAGAAGCTGAACTTGGAGGTAGAGGCTGGGAACAGGGGGGCGGGGGAGGCTGGTCTCTCCTGAGTTCACCCTGGGATGCTCCATCAGGGACGGCAGGGCCAGAGGAACAGAGCAGAATGCCTCTGGCCAAGAGCCAGGGAGACATAGGGAGGCAACGCGTGCCTTGGCCTCTCCACTGTGTTCTTATCTCCATTCCTTGGAACAAGCTGTGTCCCCGACTGTGAGGCTTCGGAAGGCTCGCTCTCCCACCACCCTTTATTAGATAATAAGCAGGCTAGATAAGCACCAATCCAGAGCTCCTCGGGAAGTCCCAGAACTTGTTCAGGGACCCAGACTCCCTCTGTCTCTAGGATCCCGGGATGTGTTCTCTCCTGGTGGTCACAGGATGGCTGCCAGGACACCAGGCATCATGTCGCCATTCCAGGCAGGAAGAAAGAGAACAGGCTAAGTAACAAAAGATGTTCCCAAAGCCCCAGGCCGGAATTCTGCTCACATTCTCATGGCCAGCACTGAGTCATGTGGCCACCCACATGGTAACCAAGCCTGAGGAGTCTGCATTTTATCCAGACATGATGCGCCCCTCCTCCATTACAAAACCAGGGTTCTACCTGATGTAAAGAGAGAAGGGAATACTGGGTAGGAGGCTCAGCCTCTTCCAACTGTGGAGGGTGGGTGGGAAGGCTCGGAATGGAGGCGGGAGCCCAGGGAGGGGGCCAGGCAATGGCCCAGATGACAGCTGGGAAGACCTTGGGGATGGAGCAGGGGGAGCGGACAGTACGCCCCACAGCAGGGCCGCCCCACACTGGTCCATGGGAGGAGCGAGCTGGAGAGGCCGAGGCTGCGGGCGGGTTCCCCCGCAGCCCGCGACCTTGCGAAGCTGGGTGTGTGGGGCCATCCGCACACCCCCTCGCCCCGTCCCCGGCCACCCTCATGCGTCCCCCACCCCGCCTCTCCATCCTCTCGCCCCAAGGGGCCTCCTGGCCTCTCCTTGGCATCCTATCCTGAGTGCCCAACCCAGGCCCAGAGGAGGGCGGGCAGGGGCAGCCTGGGCAGGATGGGCCCAGGGTGGCGGTGTGGGCCTGCAGCTGAGGCTGGATCCGTCCTTTTATAAAGACTCCCAAGTCCACTCCCTTCCCTGTGTGGGTGGCATGCACACGTTGAAGCCACCTCGGACTGGAGGACTGTGGCCATGGGTGCTTGGGTGGTTTTCTTAGTATTCTCCTAGGTTTAACGCTTTAGTCCAGTTGCTCAGTTGTGTCTGACTCTTTGCGACCCCGTGGGCTGCAGCACGCCAGGCCTCCCTGTCCATCACCAACTCCCAAAGTTTACTCAAACTCATGTCCGTTGAGCCGGTGATGCCATTCAACCATCTCATCCTCTGTCAGCCCCTTCTCCCGCCTTTAATCCTTTGGCATTGGCCAAAAGCTATGCCTCAGAAGCCGCCCAATCTACAGCAGCTTTGCAGCTCTGCCTTCTTCCCTGGCCGGGGTGGGACTGTGTGTGAGCGCTGGTGGGGGGAGCAGAGTGCCCTGGCCGGGATCTGAACCGGACTTTCTCCCTGCTGTGCCCCCCTGCCCCCCGCAGTCAACAGCAGCAAGGCCCTGACGGGGGCATTGGTTTGCCTGAAGCCGCCTCCGTCTCCCTCTGCGGCAGCCCTGCCTGCAGCCCTGCCTGCAGTGCGCCCACCTCTGCCACCTCCACAGCCCCAGCCCCGAGAGAACACACGGTCACATGCAGCTTGCACACGTGTGCCTGTGTACATATACGCCACACGTACATATGCACATGCAGACACGTGCACACACACACACACACCACACGTGCCTGGATGTATGTGTACACACATTACACACACATGTACACATGTGCGCACACACATGCACAGATACATACACCACACAAACATGCTTAGATGTATGTGTACACACATGTACACACACGTATGCACAGGTGCACATACCATATACATGTGCTCGAGTGTATGTGTACCCGCATTATACACATATATGTGCACACACGCATATGCCCAGGTACACACCACACACACATGCCCTGGTGCACACACTGTACACACACGTGTGTGTGCACACATTGCATTCGCACATGTGTGTGTACATTACACACGTGTGCTTGTGTACACACGTGCATGTGTACGCATGCACGTGTTCACATGTACACACCATTACACGTGTGCATGCTCACATATTCACATACATCCTCTTCTCCACACGCTCCCATGCCCACCAGAGTGCACACCCACCCTGCCAGGATGGCCTGGCCTGGCCCAGTGGCCCTGCTGCGGCCACACCACATGGCCGGTCTACTCTCCCTCCTCATCACGCAGGGCAGGGCTGCCCACCCCACGTCTTCTCCCGCTGGGCCATCTCCTCCAGGCTCCTTCCCCGTGCAGGTGCTACGGTCCCGGCCCCACTCCAGCAGACTCCCCAGGCAACATCTCTGCTCTCGCCACCCCAGCACAGCCAAGACCCTCCACAGCTGGCGGGCCAGCGTCTTCTCCCGGCCGCTCAGGAGCAGTCTGGCTGCCCCTGTCTCTGTCAGAACGTTCTGGCTGTGTTTGGGGGTCCCAGCACCGCCCCCTCCTCCCACCCCCAGGGGCCTTCTCCGGTCGGAGTCAGGACTCCCCCGTCACTCCCTCCCTGCTCAGGGCCCAGGGTTCAGCCTCCTGCCCTTCCTCTGGAGGTGCCACAGCCCTGGGGCCTCTCCATTTCCAGTCCAGCTGTGTGTCTTAAGGCAGGTCACTGCACCTCTCTGGGTCTCAATGGCCACAGCTTAGCACAGGGACGCTGGATTCTGCCTCGGTTGTGCACTCGGCCTCGGCCCAATCATTCGTGCAGACGCACAGGGCGCTCCGGCCTGCCTGCTGGGGGCTTGTGCCCAGCTTGTGGCAGGGAGGTCGTGGCCCCTCTCTGAAAACCCCTCTAGGGGTGGAAGCGTGGAGGAGTTCCCAAAACTTCGGGACACTGGACAGACGAATAGGGGTTGATGATCCTGTCTCCCCAGCATGGGGGTCATGAGGATGGTGCCCATATGGTGTTTTTACCTTCAAAGGGAGGTATAGCAAGACTACTTTTCTGAGACATTAACAGCCACCCCTTTCAAACAAAAGCCCTCCCCAGGGTGCACGCTGGATGCTGGCTAAAAACCTCTTGGTTTTAGCTTAATCTCCAAAAGGGCTGGTTTGTGGACCTGGGTGTGGAAGGAGGCGTGGACCAGATGGAAGGAAATGGGTCTGGACAGAAACTCGCTGTCTGCAGAAGGTGCAGGTGGGACCCTAAAGCAGGAGACGCCCCATAAAAATCCCACTCAGCTGCATTGCTGCCAAATTCTCATTCCCCCAGATAGTTCCTCCATGTGTGTGCACACACACGTGAACACACATGTATGCACATGCATGTGCACTGTGAACACATGTATGCACACATGTGCACACAAAGTACGCGTGCACTCACACATATCCACGTGCGTGTGCATGCACACAAACATGCATGCACATATCTGTGACACGTATGTGCACAGGACATGCGTGCATGCACATGTGTTCACACAGAGACTTCAAGATGACTTTTGCAATGCCAGGTTCCAGCTGGAAGCACTCCGGGTGACCGGGGTGCTCAGGGCGTGGAGTGGCATCCTTGTTAAGGAGCATCAGGCAGTCTCGTGTTGCCCTCATGTGCTGGGACAGGGAGGGGGGCCTTGGTCCCTGTTACCTCATTCAGCGCACACAGAACCCACCATACACGCTGTGGGGAGGCACCACACACCTGCGTCTTCCAGTCACACACTGTACATGTGCCGCAAAAGTCACTCTGGCTCCTCCTCCCCACCCTGCCTCTCTTTCTGTCCATACACCTCACAAAGTTGAGGCGACAGCCTGGCTTCAAGTCCCCGGCACACAGTTCAATGGCGGAGGCCACATGGAGACCAAGGAACCCGGGGAGGGGAGGAAAGGCGGGGAGAACCCAGGAGGTATAAGGCTTACCCAGGTCCCAAGGATACACATTTGCAAGAGATTCCAGAATCCCCAGCAATGTTCACTGATACAACGATGGGGAAAATTGAGCTGTTGTCCTGGGCAGTAACTGAAAGATGCAATCTAGCAGAAACTCATTATCCTGCAAGTATTTCCAATGAAATTACCCCAGAAAGGGTGCTTCAGATTTAATGACCTGCCCCCATCGCCACGCTGAGTTTCACACGATGGTTAGTGCCCAGCGCCCATGTTCAGAGTTCTCCACTTAACAAATACTCACTGAAAGCTCTGCTCCGCCCTAGGCCCTGCCCTGGGCACTGGTGCTTCAGCCGTGGCCAAGACACGCAGGACCGACCCCAGCCTCACGGGGCTAATGCTTTAGAGGAAAACAGTGAAAGGCATGCTGGGGAGGTTGCTCCTCTTTCATCTGTTCTCTTAGCAGCTTGGGAAGAGCAGCCGTGGGCCCAGCCTCTGCCTTTACTATGGCCTGCACGCAGTAGGTGTCTTGGGTTGAACAAATGAATAAACAAACAGAAACTAAAATGAGACCTGCGGAACCAATGTGCCAGATAAGAAGAGGGTAAGCCAGACACAAATCATCAAGAACCAGCTGCAGCCCAGAAGTAGCTGATCCATCCCAGCCCTGCTTTACTCTCCAGCTGAATCTCTCTCTCGTGGGCTGCTTTCTTTCTTTGGCAGCATTGCAGTTGTAGCAAAACAAACACAAGTGCTCAGCGACTTCAGTCGTGTCTGACTCTTGGCGACCCCATGGACTGCCAGCCTCCTCTGTCCCTGAGATTGTCCTGGAAGAACACAGGAGTAGCCACTTCCTTCTCCAGGGGATCTCCCTGACCCAGGGATCAAACCCACCTCTCCTGTATTGCAGGTGGATTCCTTACCACTGAGCCATCAGGGAAACTCCCCCGCCAAAAAAAAAAAAATTATATATATATATATATATATATATATATAAGACCGTCAGCAAAATTTGAATTTCAGATTAAGTGACATGATTTTTAGTAACAAATATGTCCCCTACATTATTTGGGACATACTTATACTAAAAGTGACTCCCTGTTTATCTGGGATTCACATTTAACTGGGCACCCCATGTTTTACCAGCCCACTCTCTTCCCAAGTGAGGGCACGAGGGCCTGGGCGGGTCAGCAGAGGATGGGCTGGTGGTTGAGAAGGATCTCTCAGGACACACCTTTTGTTCTGTACGTGAGTTACTTAACTTTTTAATTAGTTATTCTCATTGTGAGACTCACAGTTAACATTAGGGGAAGCTGATGTTTGGCCGTTCTGAAACTATCCCACGGTTAATCACAGAGAGAGAGGGATGCTTGGCGGGGTCCGGTGCGCCTGAGCCCACGCTTCAGCAAGTGCGGGGCTAGAAGGGGAGCTCCTCCCCCCACGGGGGCCACCTGGGTTCCATCTTTCCATCTGGGGCTGACATTCCCTATTTCTGAACTTGCCCAAGAACTTCCGGTGTGAGCTGGAGTGTGACTCTCCTCCACCCAACATGTTGCCACCAGTGACAGCGTGTCCATACGGTCATGTGTACACATGCGTTCACAGCATCACCACCCACAGAGGCCAAACGGTGGAAACCACACTCCTCCACATGGGATGAATGGGTGAACTGAACATGGTCCATCCACATGGTGGAATACTATTCAGCCACGAAAAAGAGCAGGGTTGATGTCGGCTGCAACATGAATGAAACTCCAGGACAAGATGCTCAGCCGGACACGAAAGGCCACACCCCATGGGATTCCATTCCTATGAAATGTCCAGAACAGGAAATGTGCTGAGACAGAAAGCCGGTGAGAGCTGGTGCTCAGGGCTTGGGCGGCGGAATGGGATTGACCAAGGCTAAACGGCGCAGGTTTCTTTTCGAGATGATGAAACTGGTCTATAATTGACTGTGGTTGCCCAACCATCGAATATATTAAACTTGTTTAATTGTCTGTTTAATGGGTGGATTAAATGGTACGAGAATTATGCCTCAATAAAACTGTTAAAATTTCTTTATTAATTTTTACTGGAGCATGGTTGCGTTACAATGTCATGTTTAAAAAAATTTTTTAAAAAGACGCCATGGCCTGTGTGTGCCTAGCCTGCTCTCACCCCCGTCCCGCCAGCCAGGCCCCTCCTGCCTTCGTGGCCCCCGCCTCCTCCCAGAATTCTCTCCCCCAGGTTCAGCTGCCTCACCCTGTCCCTGGGGGCTGCCCATGCCCCCCACCCTCCCCCGAATCTTCTAACACACGCAGCAGGCAGGTGACTTGTTTCTTGCTTGCCATCACTTCTCCCCGCTGGATCATAAGCCCCGCTCAGGGAAGAGGGGCTGTCTCTGTTGTTGCCAACTGTATACCCAGCTCCAGAGACAGGGCCGGGTACCCACCCAGAACTTAAAAATGTATTTGGGAAACGGAGAAGATAGGGGTGGGTCGGAGGGAACAGAAGCGAGGACCCTGAGTCCCCCCAAAAGAAGCAATGACCGGGAGTGTCCTCCAGAAATAAAGCAGAGGGGCCTGGGGATATGGTGGCCCCCAGCTTCCCACAGGCGTCCACGCGCAGGTCAGAAGGGCGGGTTCCATCGCACTCCCTACTCTGAACCACGGCACCCCCGCCATGGGACCTCCCTCCATCCACTCCCCCAATCACACTGCCACCACCCCAGGCCAGGCCACCAAGCACCGCCTCTCCGATGAGTAGGTCTTAAAGATGCCAAGGGAAGCCCCCTGACAGTCAGTAGCTCCTTAAAAGTGCCAGCATCTGCAGGTGGGCGGTGGGCGAGGGTCCTGGGGGGCTCTGCCTCCCTGTAGGCAGAGTGGGCACAGAAAACTGCAAGGCGGTTTGATTTCTCCTCACTCCCTCCGTCTTCCAGGTTGCAAAGCCTCTTCACCCACGTTGTTTTTATTTAAACCTTATGCTGGGAATTGTGCATAACGACCTCCACGTTAGAGGCGAGCGTAGATGTGGAGACGGGACCAGGCGTCTGGCCCCGGGGTCTCGCACGCTCCACCCCCAGAAGGCAGGTGGTCAGCATGGACGTGGCTAGCCCAGCCTGTGGGCAACATCCAGGAGAGGACTCGGAGGAGCACCTCTGCTTGGGAGGAAATGTTGGCAGAGGTCTCCATCTGCACACTGAAAAACCAAAGTTAAAATATTGTATCAAAAAACAAGAAAGGTTTTCATACACGAATCCCTGCGGATGATAAACTTCCATGAGGTGCCCGGAAAGGCAGCTATTTTTACTGCAGCCATCTTCAGAGTGGGCTCGCACATAGGAGATGACAACCGCGTGGGGCCTCTGGCGCCCACGGTCGGCTTTTCATTTCCACTCTTGTTTGGGCTCTGCCGTCAGAGCCCTCCCTGCAAGGACTTCGTGACTTTCCTGCCAGCCTGCTTCTCCCACTGTGAGGTCTGCCGGACCTGCAAGTCCAAAATCTGTCCTCTTGGCCCACGACTCGCTCGAGCCCAGGCTCAGAAACCAGGCTAGGTCCCAGAAGGTCTCCAACAATTGGGCCCCTGAGCCAGGGGCGGGGTGGGGGGCTCTGGGATCTGAGTTCTGAGGACCACGGAAGCCTGGACTTCAGGGGGTCAGCTTCCCCAGCTGCCCAGAACTGCTAAATAAAGACCCAGAGGAAGGCAGCCCCTGCCGGAGAGAGCAGCAGAGGCAGCCCCCACCCTCAAGCTTGGCAGAGCCGGGAGCCAGCCCAACACCTGGCCTTGCTAATTACACGTGCCATCAACTCCCTCCCTGGAGCCAGTGTGAGCTGCATTTGTCAGCTGCAAGTGCAGCCAAAAATGTCTCAAACCAGCTGCATGGGGGATCCTTTTCTAAAGAGCAGCCTGGTGAACTGGGCTCTGCGGACCTGAATTCTGGCAGTCAATCGCATGACTCACTAGGTGATCTCAGCGAGGCGCTGCATCCCCCTGTGACTAAGTTTCCCACCTATAAAAGGGAGCTGATGTTCAAGGCTGCTTCTCAGCGCCCATGAGGAAGTGATGAAGTAACAGATGAGACAGCACGCCAGAAAGTCAAAGTGCTGCTCAGAGGAACGGTTGGCATCTCCCACCCAGCATCACTACCTGCCCATCCATTTCCACCTCCTGCTCCGGACTCCAGCTCCCTGAGGACAGAAACCTCCCCTTCCTCATCTCTTCGCCCCTGACACCCGGCACCAGGCCTGTTGTTGCTGTTCAGTCGCTCAGTCGTGTCCAACTCTTTGCGACTCCATGGACTGCAGCACGCCAGGCGCCCCTGTCCTTCACCATCTCCCGGAGCTTGCTCAAACTCATGTCCATCGAGTCAGTGATGCCATCCAACCATCCCATCCTCTGCCATCCCCTTCTCCTCCTGCCTTCAGTCTTTCCCAGCATCAGGGTCTTTTCCAATGAGTCAGCTCTTCACATCAGGTGGCCAAAGTACTGGAGCTTCAGCTTCAGCATCAATGAGGTGCCAGGCCTGGAAGGTGTTAAAAACCTGGGTGGGTTTATACCCGAAAGAACCGAAAGCAGGGACTAGAACAGATATGTGCAGATCCATGTCCACAGCAGTGTTATTCACAAGAGCCAAGAGATGGAAGCAACTCATGTCCCCGGATGGATGAATGGATCTGCAAAATGTGGTCCAACCACACAGGAGAACAGTCTTACAAAGGAAGGGAGTTCTGACACATGCTACGGCATGGATGAACCTTGAGGGCCTTCTGCTCAGTGAAGTAAGTGACTCATAAAAAGACAGATCCACTTGTAAAAGTATGGTTCCTCTCATATAAGTCCTCAGAGCTGTCAAATTCCTGGACACAGAAAGTAGAATGACGGGCACCAGGGGCTGGGGCTGGAGGAGCAGGGGGTGATGTTTGATGGGGACAGAGGTTCAGTTCGACAAGATGGAAAAACTCCGGAGGTGGATGGCCATGATGGTTGTGCAACCACGTGAACACACGTAATGCCACTGAACGCACGCCTAATGGCTGAGGTGGTTTTAGGTTATGGGCGTTTTATCACAATTTTTTAAAACCTGGAAAGCAGGGCTTGAAACACACTGAATGGGAGGCATTAAGCAACTTCGGCAAACAAAACAGGGAAGCCCAAAGCAACTTGTCTGCCATTACAATCACTCTTGGAATTGTAACAGGAGTCCTGCTGTGTTTGGCCTTTGCAAATCGCTAGTTGGGAACCAAGCCTGCTCCATAAACGCACTGGGGCCTTGGAGCCACAGTGGTGGAACTGCCTGCAATGAGGCCGTGCCTGTTGAGTATCATTTAATCCCCGCACAAAAGGTAGAGCCGACGCTCATCCCCAGTGTAAACCTGGCAAAGCCGCGGCTCGGGGTGCGGAGTGCGTCTGTAGCACCAAGAACACACAGCAGAGAGCCCAGCCCCCACGCTTTCTGGCTGTTTCTGCATCTACCCCGTAAACAATGCTAACAGCGGAGCATCTTTGGATTCGGAGAGAAACCTTCCACGTTTTGTTTACCAGCTTGAGTGGGGCGCAGCTTTTTTTCAGCACACGTGTTTTAGTTTAGCCGTTTTAAATATATATTCTAACAAGAAAATTTCATTCACATGGGAAGGTAGAATTCCATGAATCAAAAATGTGCAGTGCCTTTGGTTATTTACAGAGAACTTGTACAGTCCCTGATTTATTTGGTCTTCAAAACCACCTGGGAGGCAGGATTCACCTCCTGTCAGGGGTGGGGTAGGGATGGTGGTAAGATCTCAGCCTTCCTCCCACTGGACAGGGCTGACTCTGGCAGAGCCAGGACCAGCTCAGCACGTGCACCTCCCAATCCCAGGAGCCAGACCTTTCCTTGTCACCTGGCTGCCTCTCACCTTCTCGACCTCTGACCTCCATGCTCCTTTCACACCTGTGTCATCACCCCGCCTTCAGTGCCTACCTTGCATAAGGGCAGGCTCATTCAGCCTGGAACCCTGAGCGAGCTGTGTTAAGTCGCTTCAGTCGTGTCGGACTCTTTGCCACCCCATTGACTGCGACCTGCCAGGCTCTTCTGTCCATGGGCTTCTCCAGCCAAAAATACTGGAGTGGGTTGCTATGCCCTCCTCTGCCCTCCTCCAGGGGATTTTCCCAACCCAGGGATCAAAACCGACAGAGCCCACCAACTGGATAGAACCCTCGTCTCTGTCTCCTGCATTGGCAGGCAAGTTCTTTACCACTGGCGCCCCCTGGGAAGCCTCTGAGCGCCTCTGAGCAGAGGGGAAGGATGGGAGGGAGGCCAGGAGGCAGGGGGAGGAGGGAAGGAAGGAGGGGGAGAAGATTAGGGGCAGAAGGCCAGCCTAGTATCGACCTGGCAGGGGCTTTGCACATAAATCTCTAATTGCTGGTCATTTAGGCAAAGTAAAGCAGTATCAAATCTGCATCACAGGAGCCAGGAAAGGAACACACAAGAATCCCCAAGGCCAACAGCAGCACCGCGGGTGGATGAATCCCAGCCTGGCCTTTGGGGAGCCCGTGGACAAGCGGAGAGCAGACGCCGCACTGGTGGAGCGAGCGCTTCCCTGACGACCCACCCGCCAGCCTGCTCAGACCGCAGACAACCGGGGAGCTCCCTCGGATCACTCCATCCTCCTACGCTCCCCGCCAGGTGGGGGCCAGAAGGTAGCAGAAGTGGGGGTGGGGGGGCGGTGGCGTGGGGGGAACCTGTGGGATAGGGGGGACCCAGAGCCCCGAGCCCCCCACCCCCAGCACTGACCCGCCTCTCCCTGGTGGGAGGGGTTAGGGAGGCTCCGGGGTGTTGATGGGGCCTGAGGCAGGAGACAACGAGCCTCCCCACCACCCACACCCCCCAACCCCCGTGGAGTGCAGAGCAGGGCATGGGGCCGGGAGCCAAAACCCATTCCGCGGCCTGGTGTTTAGGGAGTAAAGCAGGGAAGAGCTGACCTCACAGAGGAAGCTGAGGACCAGACCCTGGGCCCCCGAAACTGGGAAGCAGAGGTGCTTGCGTGCTAAGTCGCTTCCGTCGCGTCTGACTCCTCTTTGGGAACACGGACTGTAGCCCGCCAGGCTCCTCTGTCCATGGGATTCTCCAGGTAAGAACACTGGAGCGGGTTGCCATGCCTTCCTCCGGGGTATCTTCCTGACCTTTGTTTCTTCCGTGGCCTGCATGGCAGGCGGGTTCTTTGCCCCTAGTGCCACCCGGGAAGCCCGAGAAGCAGAGGTAATCTCCCGTAAATGTAACGAGGGGGCGTGGCAGGGTGAGGCAGCTGGTTGCCAAGGTGCGATGTGCCTTTTAGAAAGATGCTCGGGGTACCACATAGAAGGTAGGTTAGAGGAGAGGTGACCCGGTAGCTGCTGTCTTAGACCACTAGGACGGTGACCGCTGGGCTGGACGCACTCAGTGAACCGTTCTGGAGACTTCCCTCCCCGTGATCATAGAAGCTGTGCTGCAGGTGCTCAGAGCAGGTGCCACTCTGCCCTATGACCATCACTAATAAAGAAGCGCTCACCCATTGCTTCACACCAGCAGGGGAGACAAAAATAGCAAGCGATCCAGGTAATCCTGGAGAGGAAATGGCAGCCCGCTCCAGTATTCTCACCTGGGAAATCCCATGGGCAGAGGAGCCTGGTGGGCTACCATCCGTGGGGCCACAGAGAGTCAGACATGACTGAGCGACCGAGCAGAGACACGCAGGTAAACCAACAGAAGCTGCCACAAGAGAGGGCACACAGCACTCCAGCGCTCGGTACTGCGCCCATAAAGAAGAGGGGTCTCCTGTGAACTGAACGTTTTTGTCCCCCCAAAATTCATACGTTGAGGCCCTAACATCTCGCCCCCTCCCCTTGCATGAGGTGGTATTTGGAGGTGGGCCTTTGGGTGATTAGGTCATGAGGGTAGGGTTCCTGATGGGATTTGTGCCCTCCTCAGAGGAGGAGGAGACACACAGGGAGAAGGCAGCCATGCCCAGGGTAGGAAGAGAAATCCCCTAGGAGCCCAACCACGCTGGCCCCCTGGCCTTGGACCGGGGTGTCCAGAGCTGTGAGAAGTAGCCTGGGCGGTCTGAGCCCCCAGTGGGTGGAGTTTCGCTGAGCTAAGACAGGCATGACCGCTGCAGCCTGGGATGTCAGCAGAGGGCCTTCTGGTCCAAGGTCACCTGCTCATGCTGAGGTGCACAGCCCAGGGGACTGTCCCCATCTACAGATGAGGAACTCAGAGCAGGAGAGTGACCAGTGCAAAATCACAGTTACCGAGGGGCAGACACAGCCCTCTGTAAGATACTTCGCATAGACTGAGAGACCCAGGCTCAAATCCTGAATCACCCTGTAGCCGCATCACCCCAGGAAACTGACTTAACCGTGAGCCTCAGTTTTACTCATCTGTAAAATAGGGACACTAATATTTACCACAAAGAGTTGTTTTGACATGTGAATGAAATTACATGTAAGAAATGCTGCTGTAAACCGCCAGGTCGCAGGCATCGATGAGTTGTCATGACAGCACTTTACTTCATGAGAAAAGTTTTTTTTTTATTGAGACCATCTGGAAGAGCTCCCAGCCATCCTTCAAAGCCCCACCCCAACATCCCCACTCTGGGAGGATTTTCATGACTCCTCCATGCAGGATTCCAGGGTACAGACTCCAGGCACAGCTCCCCCACAGCATGGCAATGATGTGCCAACGTGGCTGGCCCCTCCAGCCCGTGCTCACAGAGGCAGGGGCTGGCACCAGCTCTATGCCTGGTTCTCACAAAGGGGCTCAGAAATGCTTGCTAAATTAATGCAAAAAAAGAAAATGACATTTACTTAGCTCCTACTTGCCATCAGACCCTTAAGCTGACGTAAACCCTGGAGCCCTCAGGGCAGATCCCAGTCTTTGGCCAATAATTATGAATGCTGGGTGCCCCCATCACTTCCGGCGGAAGCTTCAGAACCAGGGCAGGACACCTCGTCCCCTTGTCCTTCCGCAGAATCTCCGGCAGGACTCTGGCTACCGGGCGGCCAGGGTTCCGGAGCCGAGCGGACAGCGTTGGTGCCCATGCTCAGTCACTGATGCTCGGGCCTCCCTGCAGAAGCCCTGCTCTGTCTCTGGGTGTCTGGCCTGGGTTTCTTCACAGGCAGATAAAAAGGCTGGGCAACCCATTTCCAGGACCCACAGCTTCCTCGCCCCGGACTAGATAACCTTGCGCTTGGGTGGGGCGGTCCTACACCTTCTCCCACGGCCCTGTAGGAGTGAGCCTGCTGTCCACGGGGTCGTCAGCCCCAAAGAAAGCAACCTCGTGTGCCTCCTTCCCTCCCTCTCTCTTTCCCCTACTGGCTATCATCTCCCAGGTAAACTGCCTGCCCCGCAAAGCTTTATCTCGAGGACTGTTTTTGAGGACCCCAACCTCAGATGAGGGATGAGAAGCACTTCTCGCGGGGCCCTCATATTTCCTCCTCATGTTTGAGCAGGAAATAAACCTTTGCTCTAAGTCTCTGGGGCTGGAGAGCTTTTTGTTACAGCAGCAAAACTCAGCTGAGCCGAGAACTGTGATCCCGTTTGGAGATGCAAACGAAAGGCTCAGGGAGCCAGTGGCCGAGGAGGTTTGGCTGGCAGAGCTGCCCCATTGTAGGGTGGACGCTCTTAACCACCTACCAGTGCAGGGTGGGGTGTGGGGAGACGGTGAGTCCCCCCAGTCCCCAGGTCCCCAGGCCCACATGGCACTGGGAGCGGCCAAGGCTCTCCAGCTGGTCCTCGCTCTCCTACACCCTGTGGGTGCTGCTCCCCTCCCCCTCGAGGACCGTTTCTGCTCTTGAGCCAGACCTTGCAAACCAGCACACAGACCCTGGCCCGGGGTCTGGAAAAGATGACAGTCTCTGCGGGTGTTCACAGTCTCCTCCCAACAGAGAGTATCCCCTTTCTCTTCCACCTGGGGATCGCCCATCAGCCTCTGCCCACAGGACCCCTTGAGATCAGCCTTGGTGCCCCTACTTTGGAGCCTCCTGAGGACGGGGTTCTGTCTTTGGTGGGGAGTTTGGAGGGAGTAGATCTCTCCTCAGACCCTCCTTGGTCAGCTGAAGGACCATTGCCAGCTGTTTGTTTTCCAGAGTTTGCAGTTTTCTTGGCAGCTCCATCCAGGCCTTGGAAATTCTCAAGGTGTTTTTTGTTAAGTACTCTTTGAGCTTTAATGAGAGAGGAGACAGAAACAGGGTGAGACAGACAGAGAGGAGACACCTGAAGCCCCCCTTGAGCTGATTTACCCTTCACAGCCTTGGGGACAGGGACCAGCCTGAGGGTGGGTGGAGGGCTACAGAGATTTGCTTAACCATTTGAAAGCCAGGGGCTGGACGAGCCCACCCCTGACCCTTGGGTCTGGCTCAAAGGCTGCATTTTTCAAGGCTCTTTCTCTAGACACCCTGGCCAGAGCGCAGATGGTGTATAAAATTTTCCTGGCTGGATTTCCATTGTCTGTTCATTTTCCGGCCTCCCCAGGGACTGAGAGGTTCTTTCTGTGGCCACAGTGCCTGACCAGAGCTGCCAGTCCTGGACACGTGGAGAGCTCCCCATCACAGGAGGTGTGCAAGCCAGGGATGCCTCCAATGGCTCCCAGGGTCTTGATAGCCAGCTGCATGTAACACCATTTAAGTAACATCTCACCGGAGACCCCCCTGCCAGAGTCTCAGTTCCAGCATCTGCCAGGGGAACGTGATCAGGCGTGGACAGTGGTAGCCTGGGGCCAGTCCCCATCAGGTGTGGCCTTGCACACAGGACCAGGTCACCCATCCTCTTTGCTTTGTCTTTACAAGGCACAAGGGCATCTCCTGCCTAGGTAAGGCTACACAAGCCTGAACTTTGCATTACCTGCCGGCCACCGGCCACCACGCTATCCTGACCCCCACATCGAAAGGTGGCAGACAGCACCTGGAGCTTTCAGCATCTCAAAGGCAGGGCCACCCATGAAAGGGATGAGTTGTGATTGGTCCACACCAGTCCCTGGCACCACATCCCTCTGGCCTGTGATTGGTTAAAGGGTGGGCATGTGACCCAGTGATAACCAATGAGAGGCAAGGGGACTCTGCCCGCAAAGCTCCCCTTCTTGACCTCAAGGTCTTTCTGTCCTACGTCTTTCTGCCTGGGATGTGGATGTGATGTCCAGAGACACAGCAGCCTCACTCCTGGCAGCTTCATGCAGCAGCTTGAAATCACACCAGGGGCCGCTCCCCCATGCACTTTCCTCTACATAACCTCAAGACCACACCCTCCTACAGATGAGGAAACAGGCTCAGAGTGGTTAAGCAATGTGTCCAAGGCCACACAGTTAGGAAGGGACAGAGCCTGTTTCAAGGAAACTAACAAACAAGACTTCTCTCCCTCTATAGCCACCCCAGAGCAGCTAGCTGCAGGGTCCGGATCTGGGGCCAGTTCCTGGGCTTCTCAGGGGGTGCACACTTCTGGAATATGTGGCTGCATCTTCACCCCAGTACACGGCCCTTCAGGGTCAAGACCAGTAACAGTGACCTCAGGGCTTCCCTGGTGGCTCAGCGGTTCCTGATCTGGAAAGATCCCACACGCCACGGAGCAGTTAAGCCCGTGAACCACAACTACTGAGCCAGTGCTCTAGAGCCCGGGAGCCGGAACTACTGAGGCCACGAGCCCTAGAGCCCGCACTCCGCAAGCAGAGACGCCACCGCAGTGAGAAGCCCACGCGCTGTAACTAGAGCGTTGCCCCCCTCCCCCCACCACGACCAACGGAAACACCGGAGCAGTCGGGCGGGACATGGCTGGCCGCCTGCTCAGGCCAGGGCAGCCTTCTTTGGGCTCCGTGTGCACCCAGTGGAGCTGCTAAAAGGTCTCGAGAGAAGAGCAGGGAGGGGAGCTGGAGCCAGGGGCCACCCTGCTCCGCCCCTCCGCACACGTGGGGACCCAGATGGGGTCCTGCCCCTCACTGGTGCAGCCCAGGCTCCGTTACCTGCAGGACCTCCTCCAGGGGGAATGTTTGGGGCAGGACAAGGGCATGAGTGTTGGAGTCTGATGGACCCAAGTTTTAGCCCACCTCCACCCCTCCCTGGCTAGCAACACCCCCTGCCCCTCGTCTAACACTGACTTCTTCCCTTAAAGACCCTGGGAAAACAGCACCAGCCCACAGGAGGCTGTGCAGGTTCAGGGAGGGGGCAGGTTTCAGCAGTGCAGGGGGCTCAGAGCAAGTGCTCTGTACACAGCACCAGTCACGCTTATTACTATTTTAATTTATTTTAATTTTTTGGCTGTGGTGAGTCTTTGTCGCTGCATGGGGGTCCCACAGGGGAGGTCCTAGAGAGCGGGTCTGATATATATGCCACTTCTCTGACTGTCCCATCTGCAGCACTCCGAGGGCAGGGCAGGGTGTCTTACCACCTCCTCCAACACCGGAATCCACAGCAGAGCCGGGCACTGGCCAACACCCATAGTGTGTTGAATAGGCGTCTTCACTGGGGTGGACAGATACCCAGAACATGTGCATGTGGACAGTCGGGCCCGGAAGGACTGGGCAAAAATGCGGGTTCCAGGAGCTGTGAGTCAGGTCCGCACACAGGCTGTCACCAGGCTCAGGGCTCACAGATGGAGCCCTCTGCTCCACGCCCCGAACAGCTCCCCAAACCTGGACCCTCCGTGGCACCCCACCGTTGTCTACAAGATAGAACTCTGCCACATTGTTGTTGCTCAGTCACTTGTTTCTGACTCTTTGTGGCCCCACAGACGGCAGCCCGCCAGGCTCCTCTGTCCATGGGATTCTCCAGGCAAGAATACTGGAGTGGGTTGCCATGTCCCTCTCCAGGGGATTTTCCCAACCCAGGGATCAAACCTGTGTCTACTGCACTGGCAGGCGGGTTCTTCAGCACTGAGCCACTGGGGAAGCCCACATGAACTGCCTCGTATGTTCTTTCTGAGGAATCGTCGCCTGCACTGTGGCCAAACGCAGAGTATTTCTTCTCAGAGCTCCAGGGGCTATTCAGCTGCCTTTCTGTGTCTGATGACCAGGTGTTTTCTTTCCTTTGCTTTGTTCCTGCCACACAAGCGTCCCTGCTGAGATGGCTCCGTGACCCAGGAGCACGTCCTCTGCCTCGGGTCCTGCAGGGGGGGTCACTCTGAGGGCATATTGTCACATTGTTCACTGGAAACCTTCATGAGCTCAGAGATATTTAACACACATCTTTTCTCAGCTGCACAAGGCAGCCAGAGTGCCTGCCCCTCCTCGGCTCTCCGGAGACAAATCCCAAACACCTGAGGTCATCCCTGTGGTCGGCGTCCATCAGCCCGTGTGCATTCCCTGCCAGCAGGAATAGAAATGCCCAGGCAGAAAGGAGTCCATCTTTCCCAGCTAAGGAGTATATTGAGTGTAATTGTTACATGGATTTTTCAAAATATAGTGTGTATGAGACATTTCCAGGAACAAAGAAGAATTGGAGGCAGCTTATTTAAATCATCTCTCTTGGGGCTTTCCTGATGGATCAGTGGTAAAGAATCCACCTGCCAGTGCAGGAGACACGGGTTCGATCCCTGATTCGGGAAGATCCCACGTGCTGCAGAGCCACTAAACCCGGGAACCACAGCTACTGAGCCCACGTGTCACAACTGCTGAAGCCCACGTGCCCTGGAGCCCATATTCTGCGACAACAGAAGCCATCAGAGCGAGAAACATGTGCACTGCAAAGAGGAATAGCCCCTGCTCTCTGCAACCAGAGAAAAGCCCACGCAGCACTGAAGACCCAGCACAGCCAAAAAAAACTAAATAAATAAAAGCATTTTTAAAATGAGTAAATAAATCGTCTCTCTTGGCTAAACTCTTTGCAGAGATGGGGAGTGGGGGAACTACAAGGCATCTGGGGACTGACCTGGGAGCCACGGCTGGGCTGAGCTCCGTTGAGCCACGTTTATCACCTCGAAGCTAACTGCTTGCTCCTAGACAGGACCAGACACCTGGCAAACAGCCCGACCCGTGCAGTAAATCAAGGCTGGTGTGGAACTGAAGGTGGGGGCAGCTGGGAGAGAAGGCTGGACTCTGAGAGGGGGTGTCAGCGGCTTGAGGGGAGGCCCCTTGCAGCTCTCTCATTATCCTGACATGTGAGGGAATCAGCAGATTGAAGGAGGATCAGGTGAAGTAGAGGAGGAAGGAAGAGAAACTGGAGGGGGCAGTGACGGGGGAGGATGGGAGGAAAAACGGTTCCTTCTGTTCTGCTCAGCACACTGAGAGGAGGCACGCGGAGCCCACAGCTGCAGCCAAGACAAGCGCAAAGACCTTCCCCCTCTCACTCCTGGTGTGATCAGGGCCTTAATGAAGGAGGCCACAGAGAAAGACCTAAGCAGCCAGGGCAATCCAGGAATGCTTCCTGGAGGAGGGGACAGCCAGATTGGAAGCCGAGTTGAAAGATAGCTACCAGCCAGACTGGTTCAAAATTGGGAAAGGAGTATGTCAAGGCTATATACTGTCACCCTACTTATTTAACTTCTATGCTGAGTATGTCAAGTGAAATGCTGGGCTGGATGAATCACAAGCTGGGATCAAGATGGCTGGGAGAAATAGCAACAACCTCAGATACGCAGCTGATACCACTTTAATGGCAGAAAGCAAAGAGGAACTAATCAGCCTCTGATGAGGGTGAATGAAGAGAATGAAAAAGCTGGCTTAAAGCTTAGCATTCAAAAAACTAAGATCATGGCATCCAGTCCCATCACTTCATGGCAAATAGAAGGGGAAAAATCAGAAACAGTGACAGATTTTCTTTTCTTAGACTCCAAAATCACTGTGGACAGTAACTGTAGCCACGAAATTAAAAGATACTT